>NC_140366.1:17095000-17160000 GCF_054491055.1 Hypomesus nipponensis | reverse complement strand
TTGTGCTGGCAGCTGTGGCAACATTTAGGCTGAACAGTACAGTGCACCTGTTTCACCTGATTCAGCCCAACATGTGTGTGTGTGTGTGTGTGTGTGTAGTAATGTATTCTGTGAATGAGAGAGGGAAAGCAGAAATGAGACGGGACAGAGTGAGCAGGACACACAGCAGCTAGAAGGACAGTGACATCATCATCCACATGGAGACACCCGGGGAGGTGAGAGGAAAACGCCATCTCTCTCTGCCACAGGGCTGGAGCAGACAGGAGGGAGGGGGAGAGAGAGAGAGAGAGAGAGAGAGAGAGAGAGAGAGAGAGAGAGAGAGAGAGAGAGAGAGAGAGAGAGAGAGGGAGAGAGAGAGGGAGGGAGAAAGAGAGGGAGAGAGGGTGAGAGAGAGAGAGAGAGAGAGAGAGAGAGAGAGAGAGAGTGAGAGAGAGAGGGAGAGAGAGAGAGGGAGGGAGAAAGAGAGGGAGAGAGGGAGAGAGAGAGAGAGAGAGAGAGACAGAGAGAGAGAGAGAGAGAGAGAGAGAGAGAGAGAGGGAGGGAGGGAGGGAGGGAGGGAGGGAGGGAGGGAGGGAGGGAGGGAGGGAGGGAGGGAGGGAGGGAAGATGGACCAGGCAGGCAGGCCTTTCAGCTGAACAATGCCCTGGTAAGTGTTTGCACACTCAGGCAAAGGATTCCACGAGCTGTCAGGGTGGTGCATGAGATCATCTGTATTGCTGTGGATATGCCCTCTGTGTGCATGTGTGGGTTTGTGAGGCCATGTTACCATGGTGATGCCCAAAGCAGGATAATGCCCTGACCTCGCTGCAACAAAAGAACTCCATTTAGCTCCATCCCTCATGGCTTAACAAGGACCCTGTCCAACTAAATACATTATTATCTGATGAAGCACCATCAAATCCCAGGCGCTGGTAGGTGATACACAACACAGAACATCCAGGTGAACGAGAGGTGCTCCAATCTGCCACGCTTCACCGGACAAATCTGCCCAATCTTTTCATTGCCCTCCTCACTCGCCGCACAGACACACACACGCGCACACACACACACGCGCGCGCACACACACACTCTCAGACTGCAGGGCTCTCTCCCTGATTAGACAGACCATCTGCTAGGGCTTGTGTATTAGAGATGACCGCTGACACAGACTCTGGGCTGAAGATGAACTTATCTAGATCATATGGATCAGCCATCCTTCTTGCCAAGCAAGCCCCAACCTTGTCATCAAACTTCCCCAGTCAGGAGGGAGAAAGTCAAACAGAGCATGGATCAGACTTCTCTTTCTCCTCAGCCGAGAAGAGGGGGGGGGGGGGATAAGAGAGGAGGGGGGAGAGGAGAGGAGGGGGGAGAGGAGAGGGGAGAGGAGAGAAGGAGGGTCCTTCCTCCCTCCTTCCCCCTGGAGCCTCTGAAAGGCATTGTCTGTCACTGTCCATCTCATATCTCTATGAAGACAACAGCCTTTGAGCTCTGTTATTCAGTTTCCCAGCCAGACCCAGCAAAGAGAAAGCACAGATTAATTGCCTGGGAGATCTCAGTGGCTTGGAGACCAGAGAATGGAGAGGCCATTGAAATGTAAAAAGGGATGAGAGAGGATGACAAAAAGGCCTGTTCTCTGAGATGTATGAAAGCCCTCGACTGCTAGCATGTGCTGTCATAGCAAGAGAGAAAGGGCTATGGAAGTAGTGTGTGTGTGTGTTTAACGCAGTCGTCTTGCAGGCTCAAGGTATATCTTTGCTAACATCTAGAGTTAGCCTGCTGGAGGTCTGTTAAGAATCCATAGCACGTTGTGTGTGATTAATATCAGCTATCTGTAGACAGACCTATATATAGTTTGTGTGGGTGTGTCTGTATGTGTGTGTAAGTGTGAGAGTGTGTGGCTGCTTATGTGGTATTTCAAGTAAATCCAGAGCCAGCTGTTCATACCCCTCCACATATTTAAATGTGTTTTTCTCTCTATACATCTCTCATCTTCCCTCCCTCCCTCCCTCCCTCCCTCCCTCCCTCCCTCCCTCCCTCCCTCCCTCCCTCCCCTCCCTCCCCTCCCCTCCCTCTCTCTCTCTCTCTCTCTCTCTCTCTCCCTCTCTCCCTCTCTCTCTCTCTCTCCCTCTCTCCCTCTCTCCTCCTTCCCCTCTCTCTCTCTCCCTCCTTCCCTCTCTCTCTCCTTCTCCTTCCCTTCCCTTTCCTCCCTCTCTCTCTTCCAGGCCTCCTCCAGGTCCTGAGGTCCCAGCTGTGCTCCCAGGATATCTTCCATACCAGTCTTAGACAGACAGACAGACAGACAGACAGGGAGGGGGGAGAAATGAAAAGATAGAGAGAGCCTGTCAGTGTGTGTGTGTGAGAGAGAGAGAGTGAGAAGAGATAAGAAGGGAAGATGGGTGAGACAGCAAGTGTGCATTGACAGCAGTGGAAAATGAGAAAGACCAGCAAGAGAGAAAAAGAGGACGAAGAACACTCGTCTTTTAATCAATATGGTGGAAATGTGGCTCTGGAAAGGGTAAATCACTTCAGTAGCAATAACAGTTAGCAGCCCCCATCGCTCTTTTTAATGTGGTGCTAGAGTGACACAAGATGATACACAGCAAAGCAATATAAAGAGGGAAAGAAGAGGAGGCCAAAAGAGAGAGGGAGGGAGGGCAGGGAGGGAGGGAGGGAGGGAGGGAGGGAGGGAGGGAGGGAGGGAGGGAGGGAGGGAGGGAGGGAGGGAGGGAGGGAGGGAGGGAGGGAGGGAGGGAGGGAGGGAGGGAGGGAGGGAGGGAGGGAGGGAAAAGGAGGTGGAGAAAGAGTTACTGAGTGAATTATACACAGTACATATAGTGTTTGTATGTGTGTATGTGTGTATGTGTGTGTGTGTGTGTGTGTGTGTGTGTGTGTGTGTGTGTGTGTGTGTGTGTGTGTGTGTGTGTGTGTGTGTGTGTAAGCTGTAACCTGTGATGTATAGACCTTGACAGCGGTCTGTTCGCTGCTGGAGGAGGGGATCCTGATGAGATTGGCCTGGTCTGTAACACACACACACACACACACACCAACAATATGCTCGGCCAGCTCTCTCTACTTGCTCCTATCATGTGTCCACTCTCATGTGCACTCAATGTCTCAAAACCTGCCCTTCTCAAAACAGCCATCCGCCAAAATACGAAAGGGGCCAGAAATCTCATTACGGGGGTAAAAACCCTCCCTCGCCACTCCTAACCACATCGATTTAGGACATATTGAAGGCCAGGGAACTTTTTCTCCAGCGAACATCAGAATCAGTCAACGTGTCTTCAGACAATCAGATGGCAGATTAAACTATGACTGATCTGACCGACCTTCCCCCGGTCTGGCCAGAGGTCAGCTAACGTCCATGTCGGACTCCACAGGCTGCTACTGAATTCATCTGCCCGACTGTGGAAAAAAACCTTTTCCTTCCCACATCCAGGCTGGATCCAAACAGAAGCCAGGCCCGCTTCTCTGACACTCCGTCTCCCACTGCCTCGCCCCCTGACAGTGCCGCAGCATTCTGCTCCCTGGACACTCTCTGGCTTTACTGGAAATGAGAACAGCTTCTCAATTGACTTGACTGTTTAAAGCCTTGTTAAATAAGTGATAAGGGTCTCCTCTGCTTTGGGTCCACGTTGGTCGGTGCAATTATGGCGGTAAACGAATGAGTGAAAGGACGCGTGTTCCATTAGCGAGTGCCGTGGAGTCTGGTGCGCAGTGCCGGGTGAACAGGAGAGGGTACTGAGTGATCCAGACCTCTGTCTACCAGGTGAACAGGAGAGGGTACTGAGTGATCCAGACCTCTGTCTACCAGGTGAACAGGAGAGGGTACTGAGTGATCCAGACCTCTGTCTACCAGGTGAACAGGAGAGGGTACTGAGTGATCCAGACCTCAGTCTACCAGGTGAACAGGAGAGGGTACTGAGTGATCCAGACCTCAGTCTACCAGGTGAACAGGAGAGGGTACTGAGTGATCCAGACCTCTGTCTACCAGGTGAACAGGAGAGGGTACTGAGTGATCCAGACCTCTGTCTACCAGGTGAACAGGAGAGGGTACTGAGTGATCCAGACCTCTGTCTACCAGGTGAACAGGAGAGGGTACTGAGTGATCCAGACCTCAGTCTACCAGGTGAACAGGAGAGGGTACTGAGTGATCCAGACCTCTGTCTACCAGGTGAACAGGAGAGGGTACTGAGTGATCCAGACCTCTGTCTACCAGGTGAACAGGAGAGGGTACTGAGTGATCCAGACCTCTGTCTACCAGGTGAACAGGAGAGGGTACTGAGTGATCCAGACCTCTGTCTGGATGCACTGCCTTGAGTACGGTTGACTTGTCATCTCTGTCGATGGACACGCGTGTGCACAGACGCACATGCACAGCACGTACCGCATATACACGGGCGCACGAGCACACACAGCATAGTAACTACACGCCTCCCTCTCTTAACCATAATCACACACACAAACACAAAGCAGTCAAACAGAGCTCTAGCCATGCATCGTTCTGATCAAGCTGTAGACGGGGAGAACTCCATTAAATACAAATCAATGAGCTTAAACTCCATCAACTTATTGCCGCGGCATCTTTTGAAAGTATCAAAGGTTCCTGTACAAACGGATTGGACCTGTCAGTGTGTGCATGTGTGTGTGTGTGTGTGTGTTTGTGTGTGTGTGTGTGTGTGTGTGTGTGTGGGCCCTTAACCAGTCCCCCCTTCCCTAGCTCTGTATTAAGATGTGTGTTGAATGTGTGATTCATACATTAACATATTACACAGTAAAAACAGCACCTACAGGAACCTGGCTGTTCTCCATTACCATGGCTGCAGTCCAAGGAGATGCACTTAAATCAAATGGAACTGCAACAGTTGGGAATTCAACAGAAAACAGCTCGGCCTCAATCAAACTCCCCCCGGCCCTCACCCCGGCCTCTCCCAGCCCCAGCCTCCCCCAGTCCCAGCCTCAGCCTCCCCCAGCCCCAGCCTCCCCTAGCCTGGTCCCAAGGGTTTTCTTTCCATGCTCCTAAAACCCGGAACCATCTTCAGTCTCTACCTCACCTCAGCCTCTCATCCTCCCAGCTTCAGCCTTGCCTCAAACAAAGTCCTCACTGTAGGTGTCCCGATACCTGAGCCTCTCTCTGTCTCTTCTGTCTCAGCCTCAGCCACTTACGGCAGGACAAAGGATGAATGGATTTCTCTCTGCTGCGTGTTCATAAATAAAAGAAAATGTGAGCACCAGCCCGGCTGGTGTTCCAGTCCCTCTAGATGGAACACAGAACCCATGCTAATGGAACACTGAAAGCAGGAAGGCTACAACCACCTTTTGACCTCTGACGCCTACCCACACGGCCGCGCATGACGAGCTAGCATTGGGAGAGCAGCTCTCTGCCACAGAGAGGAAGAAATGCAGAGATAATATTCCCCTCACTCAGCAGTATGGGTAAAAAGCTGTGAAATGTAGAATTTGATACGCTTGGTGGGTCAGGTATGTATTCAGGAGGAGGAGAGGGAGGACAGGTCAGCGGTAAATAGGGGAAATTGACTATGTTTGTGTTCAGCGTGTTAGGGATGATGGCTCACATGTCTGGGAGCTTAAACAGGAGCGACTGTAAACCTGGGCCGGGGGGTTGAATCTAGAAATACGGTTCACACCATCATCTATTCACATGATGCTTCTGTGACAATATGGAGGTCATATCTTTTGCTTTGGGGCTGTTGTGAAAAAGAGATAGACAGTGGGAAGATTGGTAAAAGACAGAGAGAGAAATAGAGAGACAGAGAGAGAGAAAGAGGGAGAGAGTTAAAGAGAGAGAGAAAAAGAGAGAGAGAGAGAGAGAGAGAGGGAGAGAGAGAGAGAGAGAGAGAGAGAGAGAGAGAGAGAGAGAGAGAGAGAGAGAGAGAGAGAGAGAGGAGTGATGAGGGAGAGAGCTTGGTATTTTAGAGTCCTGGGCTGGATAACAGGACAATAAATTACAGTGGCGTACATAAAGAGCAGGCCAGTGGGGATGGCGGTAAAACGTCAACACCAAACTCCCCTCCAGAGGATCAGCATTTTTATACGTTCCTGCAAACATTTTTCACTGGAAGACCTGAGGAAAAACCCTTTCCCAAGCAGTCCCTAAATACCCTCAACTAGGCCAGAGCACTAGCTGTCTATGGAACCCATTTGCTTAATTGCCCAGTAAAGTTCACCGCGGTAATAGTGGAGGGAGGGGAGTGGGGGGGGGGGGGGGGGTTATCTTGACATGTTTTTCCTCAGCTTTGAAATTGCAAGCTGTTCCTCAAATGTGTACGTTGACTTCAAAATTCTGTCAGAGTAGGAAATCTACCAAGTCCTCGACCATCTTAAAGAACACGTATGATCCTCTCTGATGACTGCTTCAGTCCCGTTAGTCCCCCTACCCCTCCTCCTCCCCCCTACCCTTCCCCCTCCTCGCTTCTCCTCCCCCCTAACCTTCTTTCCCCCTCCTCCTCCACTCTACCCTTCCCCCTCCTCCTTGCTCCTACTCCCTCCTCCTCATACCCCTCCTCCCCTTCCTCCTCTCCACCGCACCTCCACTCCCTCCTCCTCTCCACCCCTCTCCACCCTGCCTCCTCCCCCTCCTCCTCCTCCCTCTTCTCCTCCTCCCCCTCCTCGTCCTCCTCCTCCTCCTCTTCCTCCTACCCCTCTTCCCCTTCCTCCTCTCCACCGCACCTCCTCCCCCTCCTCCTCTCCACCCCTCTCCACCCTGCCTCCTCCTCCTCCTCCCCCTCCTCCTCTCCACCCTGCCTCCTCCAGACTCCTTCTCTCCACAGGTAAGGAGTTGGCATCTGTTCCATCCCCCAGGCCCCTTCACTTTGATAAGGTTGTGTACCTGCAGGCTGTCCTGCACCTTTTACACTCTCTCCTGACACTTCCAGACAACCTGGCAACCCATGTCCCCTCTCAGCAACCCCCCCCCCCCCCAAACCCCCCCCCCCCCCCACGTTCCCCTCAAAACCCTCCCCTCGACACTCCTGAGTGTTATAGAGCGTGTCACGCTGTGCCAGGGAGACAATCCCAGAGAGAGCGGACACCATTAGGAAAACCAGGCGGGCGAGACACCACAGCGACACCACGCCGCTCTCTCAGCGGACGCCCGCATCGGTTCTCTCTATTAAGGGAGGGAACGCGGGAGAGAACGTGTCACTCCACGCTCCGCATTCCGCGTTCCTCTCCACGGCCTGTTATCCATGGTGAAAAGCATGACCAAGTTCTCTGTGCCCTTCAACAATGGAGCTTAACCTACATTACAATGAGAGTGGAGGGGGTGGGGGGCAGGGGTGGATGGGAGGGAGGTGGAGGTGGAGGGGGGGCTGGGGTGGATGGGTGGAGGGGGGGGGGCTGGGGTGGGTGGGTGGGAGGGAGGGAGGGAGGTGGAGGAGGGGGGGCTGGGGTGGGGTGGGGTGGGAAGGAGGGAGGTGGAGGACGGGGGGCTGGGGTGGGGTGGGAAGGAGGGAGGTGGAGGACGGGGGGCTGGGGTGGGGTGGGAAGGAGGGAGGTGGAGGACGGGGGGCTGGGGTGGGGTGGGAAGGAGGGAGGTGGAGGACGGGGGGCTGGGGTGGGGTGGGAAGGAGGGAGGTGGAGGACGGGGGGCTGGGGTGGGGTGGGAGGGAGGTGGAGGAGGGGGGCTGGGTTAGAATCTCTGGAGCCCTCAGCAGCCACAGCAGTCTACTTTAGAACTAATCATGCTGAAGGCGCTCGAGAGATATCCGGGGACTGGGGTGTCAGCGTGCAAGGTTAATGTAACACCTGTATGCATACGGCATGGGTGGGGGCCGGGGTGATGGGGGGGGGCGGGGGGATGGAGGGGAGGGGGTGATGGAGGCGGGGGGCAGGTGATGGAGGGGGGTCGGGTGATGGTGGGGGGGTGGGGGGATGGAGGGGGGGGGGGGGGTGATGGTGGGGGGAGATTGAGAGGCCAGAGCAAAACAAAGAGATGTGTGATTGTATGCAAGCTTATGTCTTGGTACATTTGTGTGTGCACACGCGTGTGTGTGTGTGTGCATGCGTGCATGAGCGTCAGTGTGTGTGCATGAGTGTGTGTGTGTGTGTGTGCAGTGTGTGTACTGGGAGCCTGAGCCCTGGCAGTGCTGAGCAGGAGGAGAGGGCCTGGAGACACAGCACAGCACAAAGGAAACAGTCAGTCAGAGAAACGCCAGAGAACACAGCTACCGCTCACATCTGTCATCGTCACAGAGGAGCAGATACCTCTCTCTCCCTCTCTCTCCCTCTCTGTCTCACTCTCTCTCTCTCTACCTCTCTGTCTCTCTTTCTCTGTCTCCCTCTCTGTCTCTCTCCCTCTCTGTCTCTCCCTCTCCCTCTCAGTCTCTGTCTCTCCCTCATTCTTGCATCGTCTAATTTCCCATCGCTCTCCTCCGTTTCTCTCCCTCTCCCTCTCTCCCCGACTCTCCCTCTCTCTCTCTGTCTCTGTCTCTGTCTCTGTCTCTCTCTCTCTCTCTCTCTCTGTCTCTCTCTCTCTCTCTCTCTCTCTCTCTCTGTCTCTCTCTCTCTCTCTCTCTGTCTCTCTCTCTCTCTCTCTCTCTCTCTGTCTCTCTCTCTCTCTCTCTCTCTCTCTCTGTCTCTCTCTCTCTCTCTGTCTCTCTCTATCTCTCTGTCTATCTCTACTCCCCCCCTCTCTCTCCCACTCTGTCTCCTCCAGATGTGTGTTCTGCCCTGGCAGAAACACACAGTCAGAGCCTGGGTGAGATATATCATAAAGGATATTTGGAGCTCGGTTTAACACGATGTTTTTTCCCACCAAAGCGGAAAGGAACAGCATGCCATAGGTCATTTATTTGCTGAGGAACAGTAACAACATCAGCTAAAAAACAGCAAGCACCTTTGCTTTAATTTGAGCTAAAACAGATGGGGGAGTTAATGGTTGTTACTCAACGTAAACAAAACTAAGTTGCAGCGCTGCGCACACCACCTCGGCAACGCGTCACCGTGTTCGACAAAACCTTTGTACGAGACGGGAAACAGGAACAAACACTGTGATTGACACTGCGAGCGTGAAGTTCCCACAGGAAGGAGATTTAACTTCTGTTAAAACTGAGATTTGGGTGGTAAACTTCCCTAATCCAATGTCTTATCTGTAAACCCTGTTCTAGATCTGATCAAACAGGCCAATATGTTGACAGCTTTTTAATTATGGTTGATGACAAAAGCTCAGAGGAGAAACAGGTACACCACACAGATGTCAGTCATGTTTCCAACTCACAAGCTCAGAATCACCAGGCTGTTAGTCTCTTTTAATGCAGATGAAGGGGTTCAGGCCTGACTTCATTATCTCGTCTGAAAAGAAAGCCAGAGAAAGACAGATATTGAAGTGGTGTGATGCTTGGAGGGAGACCGTGAGTCTCCATTCACATCACAGTATCGGCCTCAAACATCAAATTAGGAGAATGAAGGGAACAAGATATTAAAAAAGAAAGCAAAACGAGGAGAGAAAGCATAACAACAGAAGGAGCAAAAGGAGAGGAAGAGAGAGAGGGGGGAGGGCTGAGAGAGAAAAGGCCTGTTGTGGAAGCATTTCAATAATCGTCAGAGCGTGCAGTTAGGAGAAGCTGGGTATCCTTGTTCATTAGTCATAGCAGTAATAACAGCTGCAGACTAAAGCTTGCAAAACATCCCTGGTTTTTAATCAGATGAGAAATAAAATGGGGGTGTTTAATTTCTGGTGCCCTGATTGCTCCTTGGTCTGTGTGAAAAGGGGCCATCGCAGAACCTGGGCTTGAAGTCTCCTCCACACACACTGAGCAAACACGCTTTCAGTCAAGTCACTTGGGAACTTCAGAGACTATGAAAGTCAAAACACACACACACTCACACAAACACACACACACATACACTCACACAAACACACACTCACACAAACACACACAAGAACTAAAAATGCAGAGCAAGGTCTTTGTGGCACACTAAGCATATCTGGGAGTGAAAGTAGGAAATCAATTCTCTTTTTTATCAGGCCATTAAATGGCGCCAAGGAAAGTCAAAGCACTTGTGCAAAAGAAAACTTATGCATGAGGTATACAAATAAGCATTTAACCACACCACACATACACACACACACACAATAGACATACAAGCACACACACACACACACACTTACCTACACTTGCTTACACAGAAACATTCAAAAGACAACACATCTGTGTGCAGACACAGATAAACACACGTTGAAAATCCTCTTAAAATTCATTTCTGCAGTACATTTTCCTCTCTCAGGGTCTGCGCCTGTCAGAACCATGGCCCAAAACTCTCAGTCACACAGCTCAGATGGGGATGGGCTTCACTGCACACTTTCAACTTGCCAATGTGTTTGTCTGTGCCACTCCGCTACGTAGCCTGCATCATTACAGCAATCAGCACATGTTTTTTATAAACCACGTCTTCACTATTACCTATGGAATTGTGTGTGCACCGTGTGTGTGTGTGTCTGTGTGCTGCGTGTGTAAGTGTTTGCGTGTGTGTGTGTGTGTGTGCACCGTGTGTGTGTGTGAGCAGAGGACTGGGAGTACAGTAGGTAGAGTATGAGGCATGCTTTGCCCATCTGTCACCTGTGTCGGTGGCTCAATCGCTGCCTGACAAGACGACAAGAGGAGAGCAGTCCTGGGCAGGAGGGCCCGCCCACTAACAGACCAGTAAGGCCCACACACTAACAGACCAGTACGGCCCACACACTAACAGACCAGTACGGCCCACACACTAACAGACCAGTACGGCCCGCACACTAACAGACCAGTACGGCCCGCACACTAACAGACCAGTACGGCCTGCCCACTAACAGACCAGTACGGCCTGCCCACTAACAGACCAGTACGGCCTGCCCACTAACAGACCAGTACGGCCCGCCCACTAACAGACCAGTAAGGCCCACACACTAACAGACCAGTACGGCCCGCACACTAACAGACCAGTACGGCCCGCCCACTAACAGACCAGTAGGGCCCGCCCACTAACAGACTGTTTCTGCTGCACTCTACCTGACCTCACACTGCTCTCCCAGCGGCACACACACACACATTCATAAAACATACACACACAAACACACACTCAGTCATACACACACAAACACACACTCAGTCATACACACACAAGCCCACACTCAGTCATATATTCTAGCCCCAGTCCCATGACACCCACATACAGCACGGTGTCCTACCACAGTCCCTCAGGATAAGGGTTCCTGAGGCCTGGTCCCTGGCTTGTTTTCTGCCACACAGTCTGTGCGACCAGACTCAACACTTGGCTTGTGATGTCTGTGTGAAGCTGTGGAACAGCTCTTGCAGTATGGATATTTCCATATACCGGAGGAGTTTTAGTCTACCTGACTTTGTGCAAACACAACTAGGGTACTGGCGCTTTATATACCTATATCTATTCTTCTCAGTGGAGGCTGCTTTTGTGTGTGTGTGTGTGTGTGTGTGTGAGAGCAGACCTCTGTGTTCGCTCACCCCCCCCCCCCTCCGTAGTCCAAAGCAGCAAACCGCCTGACAGCATACTGGCCAATAACTAGAAATGCCAGGAATTTCTCTCTCTCTCCCTCTTGCTTTCCTTCTCTCTCACAATATTATAGATTTTCCAGGGAAAGTACGGCTTAACAATTATTCCACACAAGTTTAAAGTTCAAGGCAAGATTATATGGTATAACAGCTGAAAAGAGGCAAATTCCTTTATGGAAGCAGATTCTTGTCTAGTCCCAGAGCCATGAAGGTGATTTAGCATGTAGTAAAGGGACATTGAAAGTGAGCATCGTCATATAATTTTTACGGAATGGAGAGATTAATATTTAATTTGGATTCAGCGTTTTGGTTCTCAAAAAAAGTAAATTATATAAAAAGGGCTTTAGTCATCGTTTGCACAATTCAACACAATCAGCAGCTTTCAAATCACTCTATGGCACCAAAACATTCATTTACATAAAGACATTGGGAGCTTTATCTCATAATCTGATTCAGTAAGTCTGTATGAAAATCTCTGCACGATCATGGAAATATGTGTTAAAATATTAAAATATGCGCCACGCAAACTTTCCTATCAAAGAAGTAGCGATTGAAACAACGTTTTGACCACGAGCCGTACTCAATCAGAGCAAGAAACAAAGAAACAAAACAGACGTTTGACAAGAAGCACGATTTCCTCCCCACCGTAAACCGGTCCTGACTGACTCAATCTTCACTATAAGAGTCCTATTAATATTCCTCCCTTCCTGAGGTTTCAGTAATTCATTCGCAACCGGGCCGGGGCATCCGCCACGGTGACTGCTCGTGGCGTCTGGAAAGGTCAGCCCCGGAGGCTTTGAGGAGCTGGTGAATGACTAGAGATCCATCTCCATCCTGCCTGTTTCCTGTGTACCTCTCACCTGTCCTCCATGCACAAAGCCCAACATTGTTCTGTTAACAAGATCAGTCTGAGGAGGCACACCTTGGTATCACCTGTCTTAGCTTAGCATAGGCTTATAAGGTTACTATAGGTTATTATGTGTATTATGTGTATTTACAGGTTTCGATTACTGTATTGAATGTTGTATGTTATTTGTATATTAGGAATTTAAATTTTTAGGAATTTTATGTAAATATGTAATATCTCCAGAACCTCTTTGACTTGGCGTCCAGGTAGTGTGTCCACTGCAGTTTCACTGGTTCCCCTCGACCAGTTTTCCATCTGTTAGAGTTCGAAGCGACGGATTAACAGTGTCCTAGAGAAGACTGTTGACGGTCGTGTGAAAGCGGAACCAGCTGCTGTTGCCTTGACCACGCTGTCACCATGGCGTCTGCGGTTCTGGTTCCGCAGCACACAACTCCAGACTCTTTCGCTCTCTTTCGCTCGTAAAACGTGGACAGCGATCTCTCCATCCTGTTGCTGGAGGAGAGACAGGAAGCCACGGAGAACCTGTGGTTTATGGTGATCCAGGAATGCTGCCAAACTACTGTTGTTTATGCAACCAATTACGTCTGAACCACTAAGACTCATCAGGATGTGTGTGCATGTGTGTGTGTGTGTCTGGGGGGGGGGGGGGGGGGACATTTCCCTGAGGTACAGTTTAGGAAAATAATGCTTATACCATGTGACACAAATCCATTCCTATATTCCTGCTGGTAATAGTGGATGCCCTTTGATGACATGTTTCCTGGTGTCCTCTGGTTTATCCACAGTGCTGTCTTTGTCTGTAGGAGGACTCGTCATCTGGTATTCGGGGAGGGACAGTGGTTTCTGAAACGCATGGCTGAGAAGCACTGACTACTACAGCAGACAAATTCAGCCCTGTTGAAACAACTTCAGCTCTGTTGGCCTTGTGCATTGTTCTGAGGGCTGAATGAATGAAGGCCTTGATTAAACAATGGCAGGACCTGGGTTTGCTTCGAAAGTGAAAATTAGAGGAGATTATCTCAAAGCCCTCGTACAGCAAAGCCAGCCACGTAAATCAATACTGGTCTGTAATCAACCAGTCTTCAAGTGATCTCATGAGGAAGGATACTGAAATATGATGGATAATGGTGCCATTGCTAAAGATTACAGCGCAAACTGTAGGAAAAATTACATTGTCCCTTTTAATGGATCTCAAATGTAATAATAAAGGGGTTTGTGGCACAATGACTACACTTTGGAAACAGATCTGCTAGATGATTTAAAACACAACAGAGGGCTGCCGGTGTAATGTTCACGTCTACAGTAGCATCTTCCGGAAGTGAGTGAGTCATCAGTGGCTTGGGTTATTGAAGCGAATGTTGACACCCTGCTGGTTTTCATTTACTTTTAATTTACTAACTCATGTTCATTAACATGAGATTTATGTTAGAGAGTGATGACAGTATTACAATGGCCAAGTACAAGGCTACAAGAAACTCACATTTTCTTCTTTATGTTACAACAACAGCTTTCCCTAGGCTTGAGTATGACCGAGAAGAGGCTGTTTGACGTCACTCCTCAGTAGTATAAATACCGCCCACCCACGTCATCGAAGAGCTAGCTTGTTGCTGGCGTAGCTGGTTTACAGGATGTATAGGGGTGGTCATGGCCCGTGTTCGCACCCCAGTGTGGGAGAGAACAGAGCGACGTGATGTCATCTGTTACACAAGCTCCTCGGAGCCAGACGCCGTTTCGCTAGGTTCCAACACGCCACCATTTTAGAACAGCATGGCGAACTGCGGTATTGAGGTTTGTGAGTGTTGTGGTGACTGGACAGAGGCCCAAGGCCATTAGCCAACATGATTTCCTTTGTTTGTAGCCTGGTGGTCGGTCCCCTGGTGGAACCCCCAGCAGCCAGGCAGGAGCGTGTCAGAGGAGAAGCAACTGCTGAGGAGGACGACAAGTTCTTCCATTACGGTTAGTTTCCCCCCCAGGACGACGTCTCTCACATCCCATCCCTCATAGCCACAGAGCTGACAGACACCGTACTGACACAAACAGATGCACACACACACACCCACACACACTCACCCACACACACTCACCCGTATTCAAAATGTGCAATCAGAAAAGGCTCTGCACGAGCAATCATCCAACAGCCCCTCCCTCCCATTTGGAATCAAAGTCCCGCCCCGTAGTGAAAGCCAAACTCTGGATGACACAGCGGAGATTGCTCTGTCGAAAATGCAATCAGCCAAAGCTGCCTCAAGTGCTGATGAATTACTGTGGCTTAGGGGAAGACAATGACTTGTCAGGTTTGTGTGAGTGACCACGGAGGCCTGCATTAGGGAACCGTGTGTACGTCACGTCAGTCAAGACAAGCTCAACCACTGGATAACACTTCTTTTTAAATAGAAATGCTGTGAGTCATGCCGAACGCTTTAAAAATGGATCTACTTTTGCTGTTACATCCCATTAACAATGGAGGAGCGAGGGGTCAGGGAAAGTTGATGTTTTTCCTGAGGCACCTTGGGGTGGTTGCTTTATGCTCAGTGTCAGCCGCGACCGTCCACGAGGGAATCGTCGAGGGAGAGGAGAGCCGACCCCCGAAATCACGTCCCCTCTGCCAAAGAGGTGACTTCTACCATGCACATGACTGTCTCTTAGATCTACTCTGTCTAGGCTATAAATAAACCCCACCACTTCTGTGAAAGTGCCTAAACACAAGAGAAGTCCCTGCAGGCCCGCCTAGCGCCGGCCATTAAATAGTGATGTACCTGCGTGCCTGTGGGGTGGGCTGAGGATGGGGTTGCTCCTCGCTGGGGTCAGGAAGAGGACAGAGACGCGCTCCACGGCTACTGGATCAGTTCACTGTCAGTGCACGTCAACTTCACCCCCATCGCCCCCCACCCCTCCTTCATCCAGACAGACAGACAGACAGACAGGCTCACACGCACACACGCACAAACACATATGCAAACTCACCCCTCCTTAACTCCCCCTCGTCTCGTCTCAGAGGACCGCGGTCAAATCACGGTCACTGAGCGACCGAGCGCCTTAATGCATCACAACACAAGGCACAGGCTCCTCCTTTGCGAGTGCTGATTGCTCTCGGGGTGCTGTGTGTGTTTGTGTGTACGTTTCTGTGTGTGTGTGTGTGTGTGTGTGTGAGAATGGAAGTGGTGGCCCTGTGAAGGTCAGTGAGCTTAGGACATGAAAAGAGAAGAGAAAGAGCGAGTGTTGACCTGTCGGTGGGTAGAGGAGCGTTTCAGCTCAGTCAGAACACGGACGGCCCGTTAAGGACTTCAAGCGTGTGAAGCACGAAGAGGAGAGGAGAGGAAGAGAGGAAAAGAAGAGAAGAAGAGGAGCAAGCCGACAGCCTTTTCTCAGTTTTTTGCTATCCATAGGAAGTGTGGTATGAACAATGTGGTGAAGTGTTAAATTAGCAAACACTTTCCAGGCATTCTGGTGTGTATGGCTTAGCCGAGGGTTTAGGGTGATAGAAGCTGTGGTGTGTGATAAAAAACGAAACGCAGTGATTGAGACAGACAATTCGACAGTTTGGGCTGGGGGAGAGTATATAAGCACTGAGCCAGAAAAAGGGTTTGGAGTTGGAACCCAGCAAAGTGCAACCACTTTGTTGTGCTACAGCTTTTAATTAGAATAAACGTAAACCCAGCCGTAGCATTAACCCGAACCGCAAACACGTGTAATTGTGTACTTTGGTTTTTATATGAAGGGGAAAAACTCCACATACTTAAAAATGAATGGAGGAAATGCTTTTCTAAAGTGGTTCGCCATGCAGTCCTAACAGACTGCATGTAAAGACTTAAGAGAAAGGAGACAACAACTCTACTGAGGTGTCTCTCTGTGTCATGACGAATACTAACCACACTCTGACGGATGGATGTGTGATACTGCTGCAAGGCAGAGCTAGCCGTTGAGTTGTACATTAGGATCAGTGGTTTTGGTGAGTTATGTTTCATCCCAAAGGGGTGATTCCTAAGCCCGGGTGAGAGAGGAGCCTCAGTGTTTGACTCTGGCATCTCTCTAGGATCAGGAGCTGTCCTGAACCTGCTGAACCCTGGACATCTCTCCAGGATCAGGATCTCCCCTGAGGATTTCTCCTGAACCTGCAGAACCCTGGACGTCTCCCAGCACCCCCAGGTCTTCACGTGCTTCGGACAGCAAACTGGCTCCGTCCACATCCAAAACAGAAACGCCTGAATCCCTGGAGGGATGAAAGGCTGCAGCACAATGTGGACTCAGCAAACGTTAAATATTCTCATTAGTTGGTTGCGAGATCACACCCACCACTCCTCTAAGCCTGGGGCTGAGTCTAAGCCCTCCCTCCCTCCCTCATCAGCCAGCGGATGGTGAGGTAGAAGGGCAGCGAGACGGAGGGGGGGTGAACGTGCCAAGGAGGGGTGTGAGGGGAAACCAGACACGGAGCTGTCAGACACGTCCCTGTCATAGCTGAGCCAGCAGGGCGTCCGAGGTGGAGGCACACCTGATCTCTCACACGCCAGTGGAGAGACGCTCGGTGAGACTGGCCTCACAGAGACAGGGCCTCTGGAGCACGCTCAGTTACGGGTGAGGGTAGCGGTGGAGCCTGTCGTTAGAATAGCTGACGTCTATCTGCCTAGTGGTTAGCTTAGCCTCTCAGTGTTATTGTCCGGGTCATTTACAGGGTAACATCATAAGGTAACGACCAACCGTGCAATGTAGCACGGTATCCATGCACAGTGGCACGGTATCCATGCACAGTGGCACGGTATCCATGCACAGTGGCACAGTCGACTGTTCATTGTGATTCTAAGGTGACAGCAGGTGTTCTGTGGCGGTGGGAGGGAAGGGGCGGCAAAGGGAGGGGCGGAGAGATGGAGGGGGAAGGGCAGCGATGGAAGGGGAGAGGAGAGGAGGGCAGGGCAGGGGAGAGGAGGGCAGGGGAGAGGAGGGAGAATGCAGCAGAGGCGGCTCCAGGGCAGTCGTCTCTGGTTTCAGGATTCAGAGTGCTGACAGATCCGAGTCCACAGGCTCAGGCCCCGGCCCCCCGCGTAACCACGGATACCCAGACAAACGGGGAGCCGTCACTCAACCACCAACCGCCAGACAGATAGGAGATGGGAACACAGGAGACAGAGAGAGAGAGTGTGTGTGTGTGTGTGTGTGTGTAGGTGTGTGTATGTAAGGATTTGAGTGTGTGTGTGTGTGTGTGTGTGTGTGTGTGACTATAGACAGGAGATGTGAAAACACCAGCACGGGGCCCCACTGGGTTTCTGGTCTATTGAGATAGCATCAGTTACTTTTGGGACACCACATAGTTTGTACACAGTTTTCCAACAGGGTAACAATCATACACACACACACACACACACACACATTTGCAGAAGTCTGTTTTTAAGAACATAGTGCCTCAGACATCCACAGAGAGAAAGAGAGATAATGGTGAAATGCCACCTCATGAATTTTGCAGTTGTCTAAATCTCCTTGACATTTCCATGCAAGCGTGCTCTTCTGCTGGCATGCTCCGCCATGTTTCCTTTAGAGAGTGCTAAAGAACAGGAGGCAGCAGGTGATTCGCAGTGGCAGGAGGCAGCATGTGAAGCTGAGGAGTTATGGAATTGGGTTCAACACCAGGTCAGATGACTAACTGCCAATGACTGTACGACAAACACAAGAGTCAAACTGGAGCCATACCGTCAAGAAGCTCTGATGGAGATGGGGGGGGGGGAGGAGGAGGGGTGTGAGGGGAAACCAGACACGGAGCTGAGCTGTCAGACACATCCCTGTCTTAGCTGAGCCGACTGGGCGTCCGAGGCCCACCTGGTCTCCCACGCCAGTGGAGAGACGCTCGGAATTCCAGTCCCTAAACACTTCCTTTTGCTTCTGTTAAGTAGTGCGCAGGGGGCAATTTGCAGACAGAAGAAAACACATCTCCTAAAATAAACCCAAAGTGTTAAAGAGTAAATTATCCATATGAACAGTAAACGGCTGAGAGGGATGATAAAATAAAAAAATCGATGACTCAGGTCTCTACTTCTCTGTGTCGTGCACTGAGTCATTGATTTCTACCAGTGGTGGAGGGGGTGTACCCCGGAGGTTAGACACACACTATGTAGATAAATGACTCCTGCGCTCTGGAGTTTGAACCAAATGAAGCAATGATGTAGCTCACTGGCCTGGGCCAATATTGAAGTCTAGTGTGTGTGCATGTGTGTGTGTCTTCATGAGCCCTGTAATGACCAGTCTATAGTGCTTTAATGTACACCCATACCAGAACACAATTACACAAGAAAATACTCCAAATGAAGTTCGATCTTCGTACAGAACATGAAGCGAGACTCAAACCGCCTGCCCTAATTGTCATCTTTTCCCTGGAAATTCTGAAGTGATTACTGGGAAGACAGTTAACCGCAGCTTCCGAAGTGTTCTCTGAACAAGGGGACTATTCCATCGGAGGAGGGAGGAGTTGTACACTGCTAGACATCTCCGCTCCCTCCATAAGGCACGGGTACCTGACGTCCCATGACAGAAGCAGATGTAACCAAAAGCGTTTTTCGTGTTTCTCTTTTCTCCTCAGTGGCGCGAGGTGTCGTGTGCATGTCACGCACACGCACACGCACACTCACACACTCACACACACACTCACACACACACCCCTGCCTGCTTGCTGGTGCAGAATTGGCCTGAGAGGTTTTGGAACATTTCCCTCTTACAAACAGGGCAAATCAATAACGTCTTGCTTGGGGGAGTCACTCTCCATATGCGGAGCCGAGTCAGCACCCTGCACGCTGAGAGGAGAAGAAAGAGGTGGTGATGGTGGGGGGGGGTGTGAGGGAGGGCAGGCGGGGCTGGAGATGATTGCTTTACGAGCGGGAAACTGCTCGCCCGTGTTGGGAACCCTTGGAGGATATGCGGGAGTGAGGTGGGAGGTGAGGTGGGGGGTGAGGTGGGGGGTGAGGTGGGAGTGAGGTGGGGAGTGAGGTGGAGAGTGAGATGGGAGTGAGATGGGGAGTGAGGTGGGGAGTGAGGTGGGGGTGAGGTGGGGGGTGAGGTGGGGAGTGAGTTGGGAGTGAGATGGAGAGTGAGATGGGAGTGAGATGGGGAGTGAGGTGGGAGTGAGATGGGGAGTGAGGTGGGGGTGAGGTGGGGGGTGAGGTGGGGGGTGAGGTGGGGAGTGAGATGGGAGTGAGATGGAGAGTGAGATGGGAGTGAGATGGGGAGTGAGGTGGGGAGTGAGATGGGGAGTGAGGTGGGGAGTGAGGTGGGGTGTGAGGTTGTGTCACGTTCCCTGTGATACGCACACACACTCCAATACACACATACACTCTCCAACACACACACACACAACAACAACAACAACAACAACAGAGTACCAAGACAGACTGACAGGCCCTCATTTACCTCTGGCTAACTGGATTTGGGTTGTAAAGAGCAGTGAGGCGGGGCCTGCCTCCTATACCGTCCGTCTCCTCCGGCAGACAGCAGCTATCTGATTAGGGGAGGGAATTGGCTAATCATGGGGCGATAACGAGGGCATGGTGGCAGGGAGGAGGGCAGGAGGAGGGCGCCGCGATGTCCTTCAAACACTGGAGAGAAGCAGAGCAGCACCAGCACAGCTGCATGGAGGACTGGACAGTGTGGTTTCTCATTAGGGAGTTCACAAGACCCCGGCTCATCTCTCACCTTCTTGTTTTTTATTCCACTCTCCCTCACACCAGTTTTCAACCCCTCCTTCACTTTCGCTCCATCTCCCTTTCCTCTCCCCTGTGTGTGTACACACACATATAGTATATATGTGTGTGTATGTGTTGGCTGTGTGCAGTGTGTGCAGTGTGCATGTATATGTGTGTGTGCATGGGTGTGAATGAGCATGGTGGAGAGGTTCTAAGAGGAAGGTGTGAGAACGCAGGATGAAGAATGAGGCCGTATCAGTGGGTAGGAGGCAGAGTGAGGCAGTGAGGCAGTGAGGCAGGCTTCCTGGGAGAAAAAGGACAAGCACATGGATCTCCCAGAGTGAAGCTTGCTGTATGTGACAGCAATTAAAGGCCCGACTGGACTCACAGCATGGCTGTGAACAGGAGATTTTCCAATCCGCTAAAGGTGTGATTTTGGAATCACACATAAAACTCATTCATTAAAAAACACATTAAAAAAAAATATATATATATATAAAAAGACTGTGTAATCTAATTATTCTAGAATCTATTGTGGAAAAAATTGAGAGCCTGAGGTGCCTTTCAAGGTGCCAAACGCAAAACAATGTTGAACTATTAGCCTGCCATTACAAAACAAACAGGCCTACATGTTATACAACTGCAACGGGAGACCATTACGAAATATCAGCATACATCATTTCAGATATTTTACAGAATTCCAATTTGCTCAAGCTCATAAATAAGTTAAGGACCATACATGCTCGGGTCCACTTCCATCCACACCCCTCTACGTTATAAAATCCTGCAGCCACAACAGCACAGTGACATGCGGAGAAGAAACCGGGGTACACAAGTGATGAAACAGAGCAGAATATCCACCCACAGGCCTGGAGAAAAAAGAAACCTGCTGCAATCCAACGCCAGCGTTTCCTCTTCGCTCCAGCATGGGTGTGATAGCTGTGCAGCCACAGAGCTGTGACAGAGTGAGAAGACCTGGTGCTTACATCCTTTACAGCAGCTGCCTGTTAGCCTGATACCTAGATGAGCCAATTGGGGGGAATATATGACATCTATTCTGTGAGCACGTGTCACAAATGCCATTTCATAAAGCCGAATGTCACACCGACTGGCGGAGTGACTGACTAAGAACGGTAGGAATATGACATCTACATTCCTAAAGTTACGGTCCTGACTAGCTGGCTTGTGACCATCTAATTAAATTGCAAACTGCTATGAGGGAAATAAATATCTGTGAGATTCACTTACATGAACACAAATTCCATCATTTCCGAGAAGCAGGCTGTACGTGCTGACATGGGTTTCTGTTTCCAGGCAGGATTTCCACTGCCATTAGTAATGAGGATGTTTAAAGCCCTTGAGTGGTAAAGCTTGTGGTATTTTCAACCAATTATGTGCCTCCCCTCAGAATTATCATCATTCATATTCATTTTCGACCGCTGAACAAATCACTGGTAACATTAGGTTTCAAATCTAACGGCTCATTACGGAAAATAAACAAACATAGTGGGAGAGCTGGTGATGGGGTTATTATTGAACGATCAGGCGGCGGCCATTTTGATGAGCGGCCCCTCTGGCTGGAGAATCCTCCCGGGTTCTCGGATGTGCTCGGAGAACGAACGAAGGATAAAAAGAAGAGGTAGCTCTGGCTCCACGCATTCCTCTCTCTCTCCCCTTATCTCTCTCCTCCTCTTCCTCACACCTCTCTCTTCCTCTCACCTCTCTCTTCCTCTCCCACTCACTCCTTGTGCAGTAGTTTTTCAGGAGCTTGCTGTACAGGAGAGCAGGATGTTGATTGTTTTCCCTGTTCTCATATAGGAAAATGGATCTGGACCCCGCCAAGGTCAATCTCTGATCTGTTATTATCATCAAGCTATCGCTCAATAAAGATGTGACTCATTAAATCTCCTTCCCACTCCCTTGATGTATTTGACAAAGGAGGAACTGAAAGCAATTTAGTGAGGGTGCAAGACACGTGTATAAAGACAGGGGGAAAAATCGGCAAATTTGTTTCTCACTGATGCCCATTATAATGACACAGATAACTTGAAATGAAAATGAATGAGTGAGAGAAATGTTGTGCTACATTTAGTCACCAGGTCACCATGTTAGGGTCACAATGTCACAAGAACCCTTACCTTCATTAAAAAACAAATTGCCTACTCAAAAAGTCCCTCAAGTCACACGTACATCTTTTGGTGTTATTTTCAGGCTCCAGAATACCTACCGACACGTTCTCCTCCAAAATAAAGCTGCTTTGCTTTTACCAGCAAACACAACAAGGAGGGAGAGACAATCTCCGGTAATTGCCTGCCATCAGCCAGGGGCCAGTCAGTCTAATTCAGACTAAAAGGAAAGGCTTTGAGCCTTACCTGCTAGTCAAAGACACCAGCATCTATTCCTGTCATCTAGGACCGAAGATCTCAGAGCTAATCAAAGAGAAATACAGGACAAGCGGCCAGCAGCCTTTACACATCAAACTCAGTTTGAATCATTAGAGCCTGGAGAAGGACGCTGTAAACGATGTGTGGTTAAAGACACTGGGTGGTGTCTGACCTTTTGAAGGTAAGGGCTGGAGAGGAGGCACAGGCTGCTGTGCTCTGTGCCTGAGCACGGTTATTGATTTCAGACAGTTTATCTGAATCACAGCAACCCACACAGACAGACACCATGTACTACTGACGTACCTGCCAGGATTCCAGCTTCAGAGGCACGTCATGTACAAGCTCGGACAGCTGAACGCAGCTACCCCTGCATCGTCTCACGTTACGTCTCCTGAATGATCTCACAATGCTGAAGGACTCACCAACAAACACCTGGGCATTGGAACCACCATTCCCACTGATTAGATGGTAAAGGATGTTTATCCTTACTGGGAGCCCATTTATCCAGTGGCGCAGAAATATTGTTTCTAATAAGAGCAAAAAAATCACACTAATATGTTTTGATCACTGCATACTAAAATACATCAAGACTGTATGCTGTATGTGTGTTTGTTCCTTAAGTGTGTGTGTGTGTGTGTACGTCATGCTGCCATATGTCATTGTCAAAGTCCTCTTGCTGCTACACTGAGAAATTCACTGTCGTACATGAAAGCTGATCAAATTCCAAAACACTTCACTGCGACAATCCTCACACTCTTCTCTACAAAGATTGAAGAAGTTACAGGTTCATATCAAAATAAATAAATAAAAAAAGACATTAAAAAATGATTGGATTACAAGACTAGAACACGGTTAAGTGCGTTGCCCGGGCGACTTCCCCCTCCAAAGTTCTGCGGCAGACTGCCAAGATCCGTCGAGGGGAAATGAGGCCTGTGCTAGGCAGGCCGACTCCTTCCTCTCACCGTAGCTGGAGGAAAGAGATGACCTTCACCGATGCAGGAGACCATCTACCTAACCTCCTGACCTTTACCACCAGGTTCAACGAGGAACAACTGACCTGGGCTGCGTTTCCCGAAAGCGTCGTAAGCCTAAATTGATCGTAGAATCCTCCGTAGGACGAATCTTAGTTTTAACGGGCCGTTCCCAAAGCCATCGTAGTTAAAGTGTGTCTTGAAAATTCATAGCTCTTGAAAGCCCATATTATCAGCCTACTCCTTACGAGCATGTTTGGGCGACGCACAAAATAAATATGGATGGTTTCGTTTTTTTGCTCGATCGTTGCTACAATCCATTGTTATCGGGAAACGCAGCCCAGGTATCAGTGGTCATTGCTAACACCTCCCTTTTCTCAAGCCTATGTGCACGGCCCTGTAATAAAGCATGACTCACTACTCCAACAAACGCAGACCACATTGGTGGAACACTGCTGCCCAGGCACTGACCAGCACACTGTCTCTCTTCTGCAATGATTTAGAGACTCTTGTTAATCTTATCAGGGACTGGCTGGACACAGCAGTAATAAACAGACAATTGGTTGGTGAATCTCATACCGTATCTTAAAGTAGAGAAAAGGCTTAAAGTAACAGGCACAGCATACAACATAGTAAAAGTGTCACGCATCGTATTGGGCTAGGGCTTATTTATTTTTTAACCCTATTATTCTTCTTCTTTTCTTTTTTTTTATGAAATCAGTTTTCATGAAATTCGTTGGAAACCTTCAAGGTATGATTCAGTGCCAGGCGAAGCGAAGCTTTGAATTGTATTACGTCCATATGCATTGGCTTGTGCCTAAAAGGATACGGCCCAGACTCCAAAGCATAAATACCATTCTGTAACAGAGGCCATCTTTTGTGAAGAATGCCACGGAGGCTCACAAACAAAGTTAATATGAAGGTTCTTTCGTTTCTTTCGTCTGGTCTGAGGAGGGAAATTAGGTTATGCTGAGGACTTGAGTCATGGAGGAAAGCACTTGTCCTTACTCGACATGACTCATTGCCTAACCCACTCGGAGAGAACCGTTAAAAGGCCAGCAGCAGTGATAAAACAAGCTCTAATGACTGGTCACTCCAATTAACACAATCATAAAAATATCAGCCAACATGACCTGGATATTTCAGTCAGGAGTAATAAGACTGTGGGGTTTGTCAGGCAATATCTCTGGGGCAGTTCACAGCTAATTTTTGCACTATAATATGATTTAGATTTGTCAATATGTGCCTGGTTAGCCAAAGTGGATAAAGATGCATGCCTCACACTGGTTGATTAAATAAGGGCGCAATCCCAAGAGTTGCTGTTAAGGTGCGGTGGATCCTATTCTTAGCTGGGGAGCAAACAGGGTGCAAGACTATGAGGGAGTTTCTTTAAAGCACAACAACATTTCAACATGGCTTCCTTTTCCAAACCACATGAAGCGGTAATGAAGGGATTTTAATTTTGTTTTGTTTGTCCTAAACCTCATCCTAAAATGACCGTCAAAATGATCAACATGGATTTCAGCGTGGCACATCTGTTGAATTCATTACCTCGGCACACATGCTTCTGAACATTCTTTAAACGGTTGAATCGTTTTGATCTCCTCAATAAAATCTCCCCTGCGTGTGTATTAGACAGAGGGAGTCCGATACTATCTCACTTAGAGACGATTATTGTTTTTGGGGACCATCACACTACTTTTCCAGGGGAATTAGGCTTCCCATGCAGCCTAGATGCTTATGAAACAACCCGAGAGACAATGCTTTTCTACAAATAAGAATCTGCTACATAAAAGACAGGAAGGATGTCTTTCTATAACATGATTACACCACTGGTCCGTTTTCCACCCGTTATTTCATATCTCCCTACAGGCCTACATATCAAAATGATTAACGATTGATTGCAAGATATGTCGAGGCGCCTAGCGCCACGGCGTGCACAGTGGGGAAGCATAGTTTGTTGTAATCCAGGCAACGCTAAGGAGTGCCTCAAAGGAGGTACAAATCTTTCCTATGCTTCAGCTTGTTGGCTTTTGTCAGAACAGAGAACGACTTCCATTCCTTGCCCCTTTGTTGGTGAAGCTGCTTGTGTCCGTTGACTGACAGAGTCAATTGGCATTGTCAGGAACGACACACCGACAATGGGGGTACAGCATGCATGAATATCAACCAACAACAGACAAATACACACATGAATATAGATGAAGCTATTACAGAAGCAGTGAAAAGATCATCCTAAATAGAGCCTTGTCATCATCTCCCACCATCAGATCCTGGCATTTCCTCCCCAAACGGCACCGGCCTCACAGGGTGAAAAGGAACCACTCGACAAATTCATCTTCAAAATCTGTTTACCAGGATGCAGAATAGCAAAGGGGAAATTTGACTCGCAAATTCGACCTCTGAGTGTACATGTCAGTGCCTCCCAATCTGATTGCTTTGGCATTCACATCTGAATGGGATCTGGAGTGTGAGGGAAACAGCGAGAGAGAGAAAGAGAAAGAGAGAGACAGAGAGAGAGAGAAAGAGAGAGAGAGACAGAGAGAGAGAGAGAGACAGAGAGAGAGAGAAAGAGAGAGAGAGAAAGAGAGAGAGAGACAGAGAGAGAGAGAGAGAGAGAGAGAGAGAGAGAGAGAGAGAGAAAGAGAGAGAGAGAGAAAGAAAGAGACAGAGAGAGAGAGAGAAAGCGAGACAGAGAGAGAGACCGTTGAGGAAGCAGATGGTGCTTCCTCGCTAAAGTGACTGGAGGAAATACTGCTACCCGACACGATGTAGCCAATCAGCATGAGAGCAGGACGGCAGAGAGTTGTGAGTGTGTGTTTGTAAATGGATAGTGGAATAAAACAAAGAGCAAATAGCATCTGTGCTATGTTCTACTGTTGACATTGTACCTTGGGCCAGTGCAACCATTTCATTTAGGAGTAAATGTAATCAAATCAGTGACGTCACAACCAGAAAATAAATAAATAACTATAAAATGAGTGTTGGAGCACATGGATGTGATCTGACAATAGCCCAACATAGCTCTGAGATCCTGGCGTACCACATATCAGCAAGCCCCTGTGTCTCAGAGCTCAAAAACAACAGACCCTCAATGTTGCCCGCAAGCCAGGCTTGAGTTCAGCTCGCAGGAACTCTCCAAACTAAATACCGAGTTTGGGTGACAGCTGGACTTTCACTCTCGACGATCAAGAGGAGTTTCGGGTGGATTGTCTTTGGAATCTGCAACCGGGGGCCAAAAGACACAGGATTATGACTGGCCAGAGAGATGGGCTTCTGAGCCCACAGCTCCGTCTCTCAGCTCGACCCGAGCCCACGCTCGCAATGTTCCCACAGGCTGGGAGCCTCAGGGTGGAAGAACTACCACTGGGCATCGATTAGGGCCCGTGTGAGGTTTGACATGTGAATGGAGTCCTCTGTCACAAAGCACCTGGAGGCAGGGAACAGGGACAGTACCTTTTCTCGGGGAGGGGGGGGGGGAGAGGCTGTTAAAAGAGCCTCTTTGTGGGAGCGATTCGGGGACAGGGATGCTGGTCAGGCAGCATGC
Organism: Hypomesus nipponensis; assembly: GCF_054491055.1. Classification (NCBI taxonomy): domain Eukaryota; kingdom Metazoa; phylum Chordata; class Actinopteri; order Osmeriformes; family Osmeridae; genus Hypomesus; species Hypomesus nipponensis. The sequence continues at coordinate 17,133,068 of NC_140366.1, read as the reverse complement.
TGGACGGTTCATGCTCTACTGGCGTCTTCGGCTGCTCGTTCTCCAGCCTGAGGGTTCCAAAAGATGGAGAGAGGCCAGACAAACACACCATGCAGTTGGTGGCCACGGCTGTTGCTGTGGTTAATTCTGGGGCTATGGGTATGGCTGTGGCTTGTGCTAGGGAGGCTGATTAAAAAGGTTAGAGCTAGAACTGGGGCTGGAGGTTAGGGCTATAGCTTGGGGCAGGGATAAGGGCTGGTGTTGGGGCTATGTCTAGGGGTGTTGATGGGGCTGGGGCTGGGACTATGTCTAGGAGTGTTGATGGGGTTGGGGCTATGTCTAGGGGTGTTGGTGGGGCTGGTGTTGGGGATATGTCTAGAGGTGTTGATTGGGCTGGGACTATGTCTAGAGGTGTTGATGGGGTTGGGGCTATGTCTAGGGGTGTTGGTGGGGCTGGGGTTGGGGCTATGTCTAGGGGTGTTGGTGGGGCTGGGGTTGGGGCTATGTCTAGAGGTGTTGATGGGGCTGGGGCTATGTCTAGAGGTGTTGGTGGGGATGGGGTTGGGGCTATGTCTATGGGTGTTGCTGGGGCTGGGGTTGGGGCTATGTCTAGGGGTGTTGATGGGGCTGGGGTTGGGGCAGAAGCCAAAGCAGCACACCTCATCCCTCTCATGCGCCGTTAAACCAGGAGCAGAGGAAAGTATGAAGCCATGACAGTAGCTGGCCTTGGGCCCTGCTGTCTCCACGGAACTACAAGCCCCATGATCCTCGTCAATGCTCAGTGAGGTTGTTTAAGATGGCTGCCTGTAGTCTCTGCTGTGGTAAACAGCTGGGCAGCTGTACAAGAGCTCCTAAGGCTGGGCCTCAGAGAAGCTTGCAGACATGGCGCTGTAGTTTTATAGGCTAGTTTTGTCCTTCTAGACAGCTCTGCTCACACTGGGAAGGATATTGCTTTTCTGGATGATTTAATTGTTGAGCACATCAAATGACGATGGATATAAAAAATATATTTTTATGTCTGCTTTTTGTTGCTTTGCTGCTTTTGAGTTGAGCAATCCAAGCTGTACTGTAACTTTTAAGTAATTACATTAGGGCATTACAGTTGTTGGACACATACTTAGCCACAACACAAGACTCTGAAAAACCCATAATCCTTAACTCTAAAGGCAATATCACAACTCCGTTGGACAACCAAAATCTAGTTTTAAGAGTAAAGAGAAATTAAAGGCTTGCTAAGTTGTTCAACAACAACGAAAATGTTCTGACACAAATTCTGTCAATAATCAAACAATTCCTCGGTTGTATTGTGCATCTTTGAGTTCTGAGAGACACAAATAAAGAGGTGGAGGGAAAAGGAGGTGGAGGGAGGTGGAGGAGTGGGGGGAAGGATAGTTTCAGAGCATTGGTTCTGGCAGTGAGGCCTGACTGACCTACATCCAGGCGGAGAGATGATATTAGCAAAGCAATTAAGTGAAATGACAGGCATCAGGAAGGACTGGGCCGACAGGGAAAGCAAAGTCTCTCTCCTGGTCTCTCTGTCTGTCTGCTGTAATGGCTATTGATCACAGCCAAAACAAGCCCTTTCAGCCCGGAATTGGCCAAAATGGTAACAGAAAAAAAAGGTTCTGAAATGAGACGGAGTGATTGAGAGAGAGGGAGAGAATGAGAGAGATGAAAAGGAGGAAAAGATGAGTAGGCTGGCGTGGTGTGACAGTTGGGACAGCGCTCACATGGCAGTGACCCAGGCCCCTCCCTCAGGAGAGGCGTCCTTGACACAGCTATATTGGACCCAACACGGTGGACAGGAAGGTCTGGAACTGGAGGGGGGGGGGGGGGGGGGGCAGCGGGAGGGGGGGGCAGGGGGAGAGTGACAGATGTGCACCAGCAATCAAAAAGAAAACAAGATTACTGGAAATCTCATGAAAACATATTAGTATGTCTGAGTTGAAATAGCCCCTGAACCGTACCTCTAAATCTGATTTAAAGTGATTATATAAGACAAAGCGGCTTCAATCACACCAGTCAGCTGTCAGGAAACAGGGCATGTGTCATTCAATCCCACGATGCATTGCTGCAGGGTCAGCTGATGATGGAACGCAAGAAGTCATGTGATTTACTGATATGTCAAATCTCAGCAATGGATGATTGACTGATGCTAGATAGATCTCAGAGGGTAATCCTAACAATATTTGACAATCTATAAAGTATTTTTATAAAGTAGAATGACAATGATTTTGAGGCACACAAGGCGAGCTTCCCAACAAACTTTCAACTTTCAACAGGACCGCGACAGCCGACAACAAAAAGGAGGGTCAATCTATGTATTGACTGTTCTCTCTGTGATCCTTACCGTTTTTCTTTCATCCACCTGACAGGTCATTACGGGCCTCAGTGTCTGCAGCGTTGAGTGCTCTCCTCCAATGCTGTCTGCTGTCTGTACACCTGCCACACTAGCCTCTGAAGAATACTTCACCCAGCATGTGTCTCATGTCAACTCAGACCTCACACCTTATCGCTATGACGCACAACTCTACACCTCTACACGCTGGCTTGATTAAAAAATATATAAATATATATATATAAAAATTGGTTCTTCAAAGTAAGATCAGCTGGAGTTTTCTTCCTCTCAAAAACAACAACTTTACAATCCATGGTTTCCTATTTTATAAAACGACTGCAAAAGACAGCTGTGCCTGTGCCCGTATGAAATCTGTGTAGCAGAGTGCCAAGAACAGAGAGGGTTAAAAAGCAGACGGTCGTTCTGCTTGACTGGTCAGAAAGCAAGCTGGAGAAAGGTTGGGGGACACTAAATAGTGAAAGTCCATACAGCGCAGGAATGTGCCTTCCTCAAACCAGGGCAGACTTATTTTCCCCCTATATCGTCTTCTTGACATCTGCACTGCATATGTGACCATAAATCTACATGTGGATTTTAAATGGCTCAACACACAGAGTAAAATGCACTAGCCGTGAACCTACACAGTAGAACCGTGTTTGTTTGGGGTCCTCTCTGTCTCCAGTTTGACCAGTACAAAATCAGGGGTTCAAAATCCCCTACCTAAGATTCATGGCCAGATAAGTGTTGACTGTAAAGCATTTAGATGTTGTTGGGTGGTACACTATTTGAACAGTGTGACACAGTAGAGACAGCCACATGGCGTGTGATCTGTGAACGTGTGACTGAAATGAACCGACCATCCGAATGTCATCCATTACATGAGTGGCATGTTCAGTGCTTCATATTCGTCTGACGATAAACACACAACGTCTGAGAGACGTTGTCTTTACTGCGAGGCTGGTGGTTGGATAGGGAGCCTGTGGACTGTGTTTAATACTGTCATAACTCTTCCTAGTCTCCAGCGGTCTCTATACAGGCCAACCTCAGTGCCTTAGTCACGCTTGTGAACAGCAGTGGAAAATACCATAAAACAGAGACTAACCCTACATATGTAGGCTGAAGATAGGCTCGGTAATGAGTTTTACTCTGCAGCTGGCAATTGAAACCTGTGTCAACATGGGGAGATATGCAATAATACTTCGGCAGCTAATACTCACAATTAATGTAATGTAAAATATCACTCGGGCAGACAGGTTGACCATGAATGATCAAACAGAACATTGGAATGCGTTGATAAGAACCCCTGCTGGGAAATTAATTTTACAGGCGAACATCCGCTAGTTAGAGAGGAGTGGAACGAACATGAAGACTTACTATTCACACAGAGGGCACGGCCAGTGTCCTCCTCCACAGAGACCACAGACCATCCAGGCTGTTCAGACCCCCTGCTTTTACTCTCTTAGTCTGACTGATCAAGAGCAAGGCTGAAACCTTGACTGTTCTATAGGACTGTCACTGTGGCAACACTGATTATGGCTAAAAAGAAATCGTCCCCTGTCGTCCATGGACAGGTCATGTCCCATACCGAAGCAATGTCCCTTTCTTACCCAGGTTGAAGCTACAAACAGCCATGACGTAAGGAAAACCACATGCATCATCTACACTGATAGTCATCTTATAACAGTAAGTGATTTAGTGTGTGATGTACTGTAGGATACTCGTAGTAGACCAACATGGTCTGAAAGGGCAATTTCATTGTAAGGCCTCTAAAAAGACAGAATACAGATGTCCAGAGTAAAATCAATTCAACGTCACAACTTCTGTCAAGATGCACAGGGAAATAGATCCTGTGTTGACATTCACAAACAAGTGGGCCGACTTGAGTGACAATTGTATTGAAGAGGGCATGCTGCTAGCTATTAAAATGTTACATTTGATATCTTCACAATGGTAGTGCACAGAAGATTAAGGTGAGGTAAGGAGGGAGGGAGGGAGGGAGGGAGGGAGGGAGGGAGGGAGGGAGGGAGGGAGGGAGGGAGGGAGGGAGGGAGGGAGGGAGGGAGGGAGGGAGGGAGGGAGGGAGGGAGGGAGGGAGGGAGGGAGGGAGGGAGGGAGGGAGGGAGGGAGGGAGGGAGGGAGGGAGGGAGGGAGGGAGGGAGGGACAACATTGTCTCATGGGCATTGAATTGAGGTTTATAAATTAAAAGCACTTCAGAGTAGTTTCAGATGGTCAATGACAGCTTTTAGGAATCGCAGAGCAATCACAAAAGCAGAGTTAGTTTGATCTCTTTCCCACACAATGTCTATTTATTTTTCATTCAGGCGCCGTTGTTGCTAAGACTTGATCAACATGAACTCTTTCCAGCACTTCATAGCCACAAGCATCATTCTTCAGAGTTAGAGATTTCCTCTGAAGTCCTTAAGACATTAAATACCATCAAAGAAATATCTAGGGTGCTTCGCTTGCTGAGAGAATCATATTGTGTATTTACTTATGATTTATAATTTAATTAAGACACAGTAACAATGAAGCACTTCATACATAGATCACATAACTTATAAAAATAGTTCAAAACACAAGATACTTTTTGAAGGGGTATGTATAAGTCTGACATGACACTGTTCTAACACCTATATGAATCTTCATGAATGTTGTTACTGGGTGTCATTCTGTCAATTATGGAATTTGTATGCAAAGTTCCAAGTTTGCCAAATAATGCAGTGTTTTTTTCTCTTTTCTCAGACTGTCAGTAAAGAAAGAGAGAGGGAGTTTGGAGGTTCAAAGCAGTCGTACGAAACATTCATTTGCTCAGAATGGATATGGATGCAGTCAAGTGGATTATTCAACTTACACTGGCCGGGAAATAACTCTACCCTCACTCCCTCACTCTTTCTAGTCTGTTTAAAAAGGAGAGAATGACCAGCACAAGCTGCTGCACTGCATGTACATGATAATCACCCTAGACACAGCTTTGGGTTTCTTTACAACCCATAAGATGATGCTTATACTGAAGCCCAGTCCCTTATTACTGCTAATAATGTGTGGTCTGTAAAGCAGCTGATTATTCCTGTGTGCTAACATTCTGCTACGGCTCCTTCACAGATATTAGGTTCAATGGCTCGGGTGAGATGTCATGTTGCGACCCCTGCTGTGGGCTGGCCCGCGGGGGGCCTGTCTGTGTGTGTGTACGCGTGTGTGTGTGCGTGTCATTGTCTGTGTGTGTGTGTGTGTACGTGTGTGTGTGCGTGTCATTGTCTGTGTGTGTGTGTGTGTGTGTGTACGTGTGTGTGCGTGTCATTGTCTGTGTGTGTGTGTGTGACAGCCCCTGGTTGTGGCCATTTCCTTAAGGGCCACTGAGCCCCCACTGGGCTAAATCACCCTGGGTGTGTAACAACCCATACTTCAATGTTTATGTGACGGCAATATAATGGTGTAAACACATTGGCTGTGTGAAGCCATAAGCCTATTCTTCAAATTAGTTAGTACTAGAGAAAGCTGTTTTATCATTATGGAAATGGTTGTACTGACAGGGGGAGAGGCAGTTGCAGTAAAGATGGAGGGATTCAACACATTGTGCACAGTACACACACACACACGCCTGCCTGCCTGCTCTCAGCATCTGAAACTATATCACCTACACATGCACCTCATAGCGTCTACGTTGCAGGTCACATCATTAGAGTCATTACTTTTTCAGCTTAGCAGACACCTTTGCAGTGGACACACATCATGTTCTGTCCACAGCTAACTACCTAACATAGCTGAATCATGGCAAATGTCCTTCTGAAGGGCACAGCAGAGGCTTTCTGTATGTCAGCAGGCCAGAGCGGACCACCTAGCTTAATCCAAGCTGCTCCCTAATTACTGACCCACGGGTAAGGTTGATTCAATCCACCTTGTAGGCATAATCAAGACTAACTAATGGCAATACATTAACTCATCTGTTGACCCACAGCTACAGCTACCTTAAGTCACATGCAGTTTTATCCTATAGGGAGTAAGGTGGCTGAACGGTGAGGGAATCGGGCTAGTAATCTGAAGGTCGCCAGATCGATTCCTCCAACATTGCCAAGCACCACCGCCCCTCCAGACCCTCCACCATCACCAGGACCCCCCTGTCCCTCCACCGTCACCAGGGCCCCCCTGTCCCTCCACCGTCACCAGGGCCCCCCTGTCCCTCCACCATCCCCTCCACCGTCACCAGGGCCCCCCTGTCCCTCCACCATCACCAGGACCCCCCTCCACCGTCACCAGGACCCCCCTCCACCATCACCAGGACCCCCCTGTCCCTCCACCATCACCAGGCCCCCCCTGTCCCTCCACCATCACCAGGCCCCCCCTGTCCCTCCACCATCACCAGGCCCCCCCTGTCCCTCCACCATCACCAGGACCCCCCTGTCCCTCCACCGTCACCAGGGCCCCCCTGCTGGCATGACCGTTGGAGCGAGCGGGCCTTCAGCTTCTTCAGGACCCTCTGGCTGAGTGGCTGGCTCTGTCTGCTACCAAGAGACCAGTTTTCCTCCACACAGGAGCCTGTCATCTATCATTATGTAAGCCGTCCAGGAGAATGATTCCTCCAGACAGCTCCAGTGGCTGTCTGGAGCACCAGACAACACAATGAACAGGCCCGTATGCAGGGCGTCACTGGCCACAGCTACTGTCAATTACATTATGATTTTGTTGGACAATTTAGAGAACATATTGTCAGATTAGATGCTTTCGAATGTACACACAAACATACGTATTCCTCTATGTACCGTAGGAATGGCTGACAAACACGGCAGGGGCAAACTTCTTCTTCTCCCAGCACACAGATTTATTTCCAATTTGGGTCGGCCATCTTGGATGAGAGTGCTGTGCTGCTGCGCAGCTGGTTAGCCCCATAGCTCTGGAAGCAGTGAGCAGGGTCACACCTGAAGCCCCTTGGCTAAGGTTGAGGCCCAGCACACTTAATGAGGAGTGTTAATCAGTGAGGCAGTGACCCAGGACGGACACAGCCTCATCACACACACACGGACACGCATGGAGAACACACACACACACACACACACTCAAAACGCCCCAATCCCTCCTGTCCTTCTGGGGCTGGGCATGGTCACCTCGCTGAAGGATCAAAGGGAGTGTGTCGTTTTAATCAGGCCTCACAGTGGGCAACCCCATTAATTCAATTCTATTTCATCAGCGGTGAGCAGGCCACTAGAGGGGTCTACACATTCCTGGGGTCCTCCAGCCCAGCAGTAATCCTATCTCTTAATGACCCAGGACTGGCCACTAAACCCATAATTGCTCGGTGACTGAGTTTTGCTTGCTGACAGGACTGTGAGATGTTCGTGGGAGACCAGACGAAGACAGACATAGGTCACTTTGTGGACCCAGACAAGCAGAGCAGAATTAATGATACTTTGGATCAAGTCATTCACGCCCCTCAACCCCCCACCAAACTAGGGCAAGGCTATAGGCACACAAGTAAACACACACACTAAACAAAAGGATCAAGTTTTTCACGTAAGGCGGACTCTAATGTGAACATTAAAGATCTAGATCCTTCTAACTTGTATAACTATCGCTATACAGCGAGTAAACTAAATTAAAATAGATAATTATGGGTGTGCCTGCATCAATGCATGAGTTGAACTGAGTTATTCTCCTGTTTAACCTTTTACAACGAATAATTCGAAAGATATGCTCCCTTCCTGCATTATACTTGTACTGGCACAAATGACAATGACTAATACGCACTATGAAATAATGCGTGAGGAGAACAGTTTTCGCCTGCTGTTTCATATAACATTAGAGCCACAAGACAACTACTGTAAAATGTACCATCAGTCTTTCAGACAGCCTAGTAGAAAATATATGACACATTTCAGTGTTTGTTTTAAGAACGATAATATTGGGTGCATCATATTTCACAGTTATTTCTTTTCGCCCCCTCTGTGGTTTGATGTCTTTCTTTCATAATGAAATGTTTACTGGGACATGAGATAATGAGCTTTAGATACCTTACCGTACCTTTGGTCTCTGGTGGACGGTGATGCTCATCACAGATAAATGAGATCTTTTGAGTATTGCAGTCTTCACCTGTGAAAAGAAATAACAGTGTCATCGGTGGAAAATCTGGAAAACACACATTGACATTTAGTATTTGAGCAGTCATGTGACCCATTCCTCTTAACACATTCATTATTTTTGCTTCTACACCATTTGGGCTGAGTGCTGTGAAATCCCAAAAACATATTGTCGGTGCCATTGTTTGCCTGCGCTACAGACAAAGGACTCTGCCATGCGGGGTACCTTATGGAGCTAAACGTGTCAACAGCGGGCAGTATATTCGGGCAGTATATTCTTCCTGGACGCACGCGCGGAGGTCAAAACCAGAGCAGATATAGAGACGTAAAGGTCAGAGTGGTTGTATGGCTGGAATTGAACATGATCTGAGGGACTCGGAACAAATGAGTCAGGGCAAAGCAGCTGCACACTGGGGATACCGGGACGACATGAAAAACAACAATTAATATTACATCTGGATCTGAGAGAGCTGACGCTATCAGCAGACTACTAAATCAGCCGTTCTGTACATGAGCCACTTCAAAGACCTCGCTTGTGGTAAGGCTAACAACACCTCTGTTGTTCCCAAACAGGGACTGTGTGGCTCTTCTCCCTCAGTGGCTGTCTTTGGGAATCGCAGTGACACAATCTCTAAGGGATGACATCACCCGGAGACAGGAGGGTAGGGACCGCGAGAGGGGCGGGGGGGGGGGGATTTGAACATTGAGAATTCATCCGTTTGTGAGTAGAGAATGGGTGCCAGCGGCAACCATACACAAATGTTTATCTCTGATTATCTCTAACCCTATCGCCTTTTCTCATTAAACTTTGTGATTTTTAGCACAAAACAATCTAATCCACACTCAGCAATGGTTAGTGTTTAAATCCTTCAAACTGCAATTGGATAATGTATTGTCCCAGTCACTGATAAATCTTTCATTTTGTGAAGACTACAGTTCAATTTTGATGTGAAGAAGAAGAATCGAGGTTACCTCTGTGCTTCTTACAAAGCAGGATATTACATTTGATTTCAATTTTGTAAATATTTTATAGTCTGCCAGTACAGTAACAGAACTGTTATGCAGTATCAATATATCCCACCCCATAGGTGTCCATAACAACATACAAAACACTGAGATAGTAATCCTGGCCAGCAAGCCTGACATTTGTACTTAATAATTCTGATAACAAGACAACAAGTTTCCCAAAAACTTAGTTTACATTAACTGCCTCCCTTTGAGTCTGTTCTTTTTTATTAGCAAATGTCGGGGGAACAACAGAGGAAAATGGCATTCTTTGCCATGAAATTAACATTGTTTTCCATTACTTGGCACCACACAAGATCATTAACTACCTCATTGACTTTTCCTTATAGATTTACATAGTCTCCTCTAGCTTGGAGCATCAATTTGCATATTCTAAATGGATAATACACACACTCTATGGCTAAAGTCATCCGTGGATGACATGAATAATGAGAAAGAATGTTAAAGTAGTAGATGAAATTAAAGTGTGAAATTAAAGGACTTATTTTTGTAGAACACATCTTTGTTTGGAAAGTGGTATAGGATCCAAAAATTGGTAATTGGATGTGCTTGGTTTTGGCTAGGCACATCAGGCTATCTTTTTTTCAAATATTTATTTGGATTTTTCTTTTTTTTAATATGTTTTGGGGGAGGGGCTGTTTGAAAGGTGAGATATCCCATTGCCCCGGCCTCTTTTAATGACTGATCTCATAGTGAGTCAATGGATTTGGTCGCAACAGTTTCTTACAATGTAGTCACCAACCCATGAAAAATATTGTCATTCTCCAAATGTTTGGATGTTTGATATTAGTTTTAAACAATAGGTTTGGAGGTGATATAGGCCTAGTGCACGGCTGCAACCAAAGCAAGCACATCTCACATTTTCCCTGAAATTGTACACGCTCTAGTTTTATACAGTTACTTCATTGTAGCAAAGACAAATGTGTATTCATATATATATATATATATATATATATATATATATATATACACCGGTATATGAAAATTGTCAACTTGCAGTGTAGCTAAGCTATAAATACAGCTAAGCTATAAATCACATTATAAAAGATCTTTTAGATTTTTAGTCTAGAACATTTCTGACTGCAAAACAGACTTGCAGGCATAATACATACATTTAAATGTATATGTCTTAATCAAATGCTCAGCAATCAGCAGATACCAATTACAGTCTGTGAGACGAGGACCTACATTAATACCCATCCCCTTGACGTTAAAAAGCCACTACTGTACCCTAGCACACATTTTCCATTTACAATCTTTTTTCATCAAACAAACTAGAGCTGTAACATTTCAAACGGCATAAAAAAAGCATTGTCTGCCTCCAAATCTGTTTCTTAAACGTTAGAGTATCCCAGTTTGTCAACCAAATGACTATTGACTTACTTTAGGAGGACAGGCCAAGATAATCTTTTTCTAATAAAATCAAATGGCTACTTTTCCAAAGGCCAATGAATTTCTGTTCAGAGAAAGAGAAATTGTTGGGCCTCTTACTAATGCAGAAAAATGAAAATGTCTTCCATTGAAAAGCTATGACATTACACCCATAAGAGCCACAGGCATAAGAGAAACGACAAAGATAGTTTTACTATTTCATGCTCAGCAGATTCTATTGATGTTAAGCCAAGTCTTTTTTTATTTTTCTTATTTCAGCGAATTTCTCTGGCCCAGCCTATATCTTGTATGAATCCAAACAGTGGCACAGAAGAAGAAGGCTTCCTAGACTAGGCCATCCAATAACCTCGTTTCTCCACTGACAGTTTATTCCTCTACTTTTATGATTTCACAGAATGTATTTCTTTGGCTGGGGATGTAAGCAATAATTACCCTGCTTTCAAGTCCACTGCACCATGCTACATTGCAAGCTATGAAGTGTGGTGTAACTACAGTTCCACTTGAACAGGCGTTTCAGTATGATCCATGTTCCTAGCGGCTACTACATTTCAGCAAAAAAGTATGAAAAAAATAAATAATTAAAAAGAGACTAATATCAGCAAGCATTTGTTCCATTTTCATATACATAATTGTACAGCCTGCCGGCTACATGTTTAAATTAATGTGTCAACATGCAATTTTCTCGACCACACATTCACTGCGTATCAACATCATCACTGAGAGAAGGTGACAACTGTACTACCTGGACAACAGCACTGCAATAACTACATTTCAAGGCCCTCTTTCTATTTTCCGTAGCTATCTATTCTACTAATTGCCAGATGCTATAATAAATCAATTAGAAAGCACAATTAATGAACATTGTCATCGTGCATTAGGTATTTGCACAGCATTGCCAGGACCCTGCACGGTGAATAAATGGAAAAATGACATGCATGATTCACAACATTTGATGGTTGGAATATGGCCAATTTTTTATGCTGTTCTAATCCAATAAAAAAAAGGCATGTCAAAATAAAACAACGGACGCAAAATAGGATGCTATTACAGATTAAAATAACGCCACCCACAAAGGCATGATTTGTGGATCCTGTTAGGTCAATGGCCACCTTCCTACCTACCCAGATGGACACCGCTGCATGTTAGTGTTATGTTTACAGTCACTAAACAATTTAGATATATCCATATCCATATATCCGAGATGTATTTGTAATTGCATTTCAGATTTGTATCTGTCAAGTAGAAGATTGTTTATCTCTGCTGTTAAACTGACAGAAGTGGTCATATTTTAATAATAATGGATCACTGCATAACCCTTAAAATATGGTAGCAATTACCCAGTTGTCCAAAAGAATTGGGCCATCTATCCACCAATGAACAATCAAAGTTACAAACAGCTTCCCGGTAGCAGGCCTTAACGATTCTCATGACACCTTGTGATTTGGGATTGGAAGGAATTGGAAAATTGAGTTCCAGTGACTTGTGTGACCGCTGTAAAATGCTGGGTTCCTGGGGTGTTTGCCTTCAGCTCAGGAGGCCCGGGATACAAGACACACTCTTGTACCACAGCACTATTCCACTAGGCCTGCCTTTAATGCCTGGCACAGGCTTGCCACGCTCCTGAAGACTGATTGAATTATTCAATTTCAAATAAATTATTACATAACGCTCCCGTAGACACCCTGGCTGAGAGGCCACAGGATTCTGTCCGACCGCGATGCCTGACATCTGAAAGAACAAGCATTCCCAGAATAGATTTAGTAATTTATTAAGACAATGTTTATTCCGAGGAGGTATTGTGAGCTAATAAAACATGGGGTGTAAGAGACGTGCGCGTCTATAAATATGACGGTTGAGGACCACTTCTGCCACAAAGTCCCAGGGCAGAGAGAAACAATGAAGCCTGGCTGAATGGGACTGCATAGACAAAAAGGAGGTGAATGTAGGGCAAGCCTGCCAGAAGGTATGGAAGATTTTCCATGTCCACCTCCTCTCCCATGTCTCCCCCCTACATGGAACAGATCTGCAGTGTCATCATGAGGGCCTAACAGGCTTAACCTGCCACCCACTGAGCCACTCACAACCCAGCAGGGTCACAGCCTGCAGGGGCCTGAGAATGTGGCTGGCCTGTGTAGGCCCCATTCCAAACCAACTGCCTGTGTAGGCCCCATTCCAAACCAACTTCAACCCCAGTGTTCTTCATGTAGATCAGAGATGTCTGTTGTTGGCAGACAATGTCTGTTAGGCTTGGTGGATGTCTTCCAGTACTCCATACACCTTCTTTTCTCTTCAAGGGCTTGAAATGCCTACGGCCACAGGCTGAGGGTGGATTTGAAATTGGGCTCTAGTGTGATAAGTATGGCCCTTGGCCCTGGCTCTGGGAGTCAGCTTGCTTGCTGGAGGGCTAATGGCGTCTTAGCATATTGAAGGGAATGGTGTGATTGGCGCTACTTCACGGAGGACATACCCAACAACCAATGACAGACATCTTTGTGGGATGGTGCATAGCGAATGTTTTGTTCACACTGGCACGGAAACAGTCACAGTGTTTAAAACCCCTCTACTATCTATGGAGGAAAACAGAAAATAAATGTTGCATTCCAAGAATAGACAAAAACATGACAGACTTAAAGCAGCGTATTTAGCATTTCTGGATACAGTAGAGGATTATTGTTAAAATGAAAATCAGTGACATTACACTGCATAAACGAGTTGCTCATAATTGAGAGAAATTGGAGACTTGACTCTACAAAAATTAAGATAATTGTGTTTATAAACTACTAACTGTATCAGCCTGTGTATTTGAGCAGGCTGCTGTCTCAATCTCTGTGGTTGTTGCGTGTGCACGGTGTATTGTGCTCTGAGACCATTTTGGTCTCTATGCAGTCGAACTGGAGGCTTTTAGTGCAATGATACTGGCGTCACAACCCCTCGAGCGACTGTGTGCAAGAGGGCGGCTGAAGAGACTGCTTTTCATAGTTCACTGGTCTCTAAAGAGCTTGGGAACCCACAAGTTTGCTCATGGCCTTTTGCCCCATATACATTAGCAAGTTTATTACCCTTTTCCTTTAGCCTTCATCTCTAAATATTCAACATTCAACAAACTAACAATATCACCGCTGCAGACTCTCGATAAGGAAAATCGGTATTTTAAGATATGCAACATAGGGAGGTTGAAGAAAAAAAAACCTTCATTATCTGTATTTCAGAGAGAAAGCTCTTGCAAATGGATGTTTTGATGTTGTCCTTCCTCACTATCTTGTTCAAGCACGGCCTGCCAAGCGACGCGTGTAAAGCCACTGCTGGTACACCACACGCGCCTGCTTGGTCTGCGAAGGCCGTGTTGAGCTGGGGGCCGGCATCGCTGCCGCTCCTCTCAGTCCCTACTGCGTACGCTCTCCATCGAGTGGCTCTCCTGGTCCACTGCTCCTCGCACCAACACCACCTCATCAAGCTTAAGATGTTGGAGTGGGAAAATCCTAGCAGGAAACTACTGCCTGACAAATGAAAGTCCCAAACTACAACTTGCATGGATAACGTTGAGAGCCTTCGCTATCTCATACCATATGCTCACAAAATAAAATAATCCTCCCAATAATTGTTCAGTTGTTTGGTTGTTCTACTGCTTGACTCCGGCAGCACTAGCCTTTTGCTCTGAAAATAAGTGGAACCACATGATGTATTCTATCAAGACGAGAAAGGCTGATCCCTTGCTGAGACTCCCTACCAGAGATATAATTCATCTCAACTAGGCATTGTCCTTCGCAGCGCTTCAAAACAGATTGAGATCATTCCCTAATTTACTAGATGGAGATGCATGGTCTAACTGTTTATCACCGAAGCCCAGGAGAGAGAGCATGAATTCAGTTAATACAGATCCTCTCTATTATATCTGTACACAAACATAACACATCAACACACATACACACACAGACAAACACATTTATGTTGCTGTCGACAGGGTAGGCTACTGGTATTGTAAATATGCAGAACCAATCCCTTGTATAGATGAGGTGAAAAGTCCCTGCTAAATGGGCCCAGCTCTGAGGCAAATGCATTGTCTCACCTCATCAAGCACAGATCCCTCTCCCTGTTCTGGGATGACAGGGACTAAAGCCCTTAATCCCTACCTTGATTCACACTACCTGGTATTGTAGGTTTACCAATGTTATCAATGTAATGGTTGTGCTTTTTGCCAGGCAGACATTCAGAATGGACGCACATGTTGAAGTTACGATAGTGTTATGAGTATTTATTATTATGGTTGAATCTCAAGTGGGAATGTGTAGTAAAATGCTCAAATATAATTATTCTATCATTTAAAAACCTGGGTACAGTAAGAGAGTGCGCTCTGTAAGTGTGTGTATAAGTGCATTATGTTTGCGTTACCTTTATGGCAAGTAACCTGTATTGTTCCCACAGTCAACATCAATGGCAATCCCAAAGGCTTGTTGATTCTGTGTTTGTGTTTCATAATGTACAAGTGAATGGGCCTATTGCTCCTGGTATAATTAATTACTGGACAGATGGACTTATTTCTTTATGATAGGTAGGCTAATTGCTTTAAGGTAGGTAGGCTAAAACACCAATTATACATCTGTAAGGTGGGACAATGTGGTTGGTTATGAGGTATTACAGTTGACTAGTAAGTAATTGAACAGTCTTATAGTGGGTTCATAACTAAGCCAAAAGCATACACACGAACATGATGAACACTGAGAGAACAATAGGTCCCTAGCTGCATCCATTCAAAGATTCAATGATTCAAGATAATAGCACTGCACTATACGGTGCTGTTTCGTGGTGTGCAGTCCATTCTCAACACGAGTCAGATTTATATTTGTAACCATCTACCTCTATTAGAAGCACCATTACAGTAATGTCACACCGACACCAGCTACAAGCCTTGCAGGAAGTTTTTTCTCGCTCCAAGCTTGAGCGCTTGCGCACAACGTAAGAGCCGCACACCCCATTTGGTTATATTATGGTGCTTTGAAAGAGATGGCACAGACGAACACATATCAGAAACGCACCACATATTCACAAGCGGAGAAGTCCACTTGTACGGCGTGAACTCAGCCTGTCACTAAACAAATTAGAAATGTATGAAGTAAGGCTGGAGATCTCCACTGGTACAGTAGGCTATGGCTTACACTGTCCGCTTACCTCCCCTGTAGTCGCAGATTCTGTCCCCGGCGTTTGTCCTTGTTTCGACAGAAACGGTTATGCGTTACTGCTGTCTTTATCCAGCAAATACTGATGTTTCATTTTACGGCTAAATGTATAGTACTGTCTCTTCTTGAAGCCCGTCTTTTGTGTGTCGGTTGTCCAGTCCTTTCCCGGCTTCTGTTACCTCTTCCCTATTGCCAGCGTTGGGACTTGGCAGATGCCACAGAACGCGTCTTTATCCGCTCTTTGCACAGCGTCGGCTCTCAGATGCAAGCGAATGCTTGGTCAGAGCGACACACCGTGTGGCTACTTTACTCCCGATACCGCTCCTCCCCTTTACTTTCTGTTTTCTACAGAGCCCTATAGCGCCTCTCACTTGCCTGTCTATGGAATTACATAAATGTATGTATTGTAAGGCTACTGTATCATGTCAGGCTTCACTAACAAGCATTCACATCGCTGAATCTAGTTGTCCTTGCGTGGCGGTTAGTAGTGATTGCCTTCACGATCCTGTAAGAGGCACGCGCAGGTGACCAAAAGGCAGAAGATAATACTAGCTAGGGCGCATCAGTCAGCTGTGTTATGCACACAGGTGGCCTTCCATATTGCTTTCTTGCTTGAAAATTAGTATTTGTTTAATACAGTTGTTTTAAATCAGTTTTAAACCCAAATGGAACATTGCCATGGAGCCTATTTTCTTTGCCAAAATAAATAAATAAATACATACATACATTGGATACCATAGTACAATGTAGGCCTAAGACATTGCAAATGCATGCAGGCTTTTTGTGTATTTCATAAGATACACGCACAAAAATTCTCGTACAGAGCAATATTAATAAACCCACAATTGCAATATGTGCCGTTCGTTTTGTTGGGATTCAACCGACTGTGACCAATGGAATCGAGGGTTGTGGGTTACAGTCTACGTAGGCCCATTCAAATATATTATTTGCTGCGCAGTAAATGTGCAATAAAAGCTTGAAAGCATAAATATAGTCATTCTTGACCATACAGTAATTCATAGTTCATTGTGGCCCATTTTTGTCTACTGTACGTTGGGTGGAATTGTTCAGGTATTCCTATATATATTTTTTTTTTATAGAATTTGACTAAATTAAATCAATTACAGGCCAGTCATCTTAAAGCGTTGATATAGCTCATAAAAAAAAAAAGATCAAATAATGAAGGAACATTTTACAGTGTAAATGTAATCATGCAATACATGTTTTGTTTTTTCAGGGTATTTTTCAAATTTAGAAATGGGCAAAAACACCAATAAAAACGGAAACAGAAAATGTACAGACCCCCATGTGTCCTACGAAGTTAACAACGCAGAGGCTATAAACACAAGTAATTGGGCACAAGGGGCAGTGTACAGGAAGCCTAACCTACACAGAGAACACATCAATATAAGCAGTCATATTTGTATAGTCTGTGTGCAGTTTTGTATACACCAACATAAAGAATGAGAATTTTAAAAGAAATGATCTGAAGATTGTGTCCATGTCCTGATAAACATCGTCCAGCTTCACTGCAGCAGAGATGGGGAAGCACAAGCTAGTCGTTAGGCAGAGGTGTGGGTGTAAACCGCAGATCTGGTGGAACAGACTGTCCTGCAAAACAGAGCCTGGCTGAGTATCTTGAAAGCAACAACATATGTTGACCTTCATAAGTATTTATGTTTTGTGTGTTCAGGTGTGTGTGTGTGTGGGCGGACAGGTCTGCACCGGTCATCTCTGAATGTAGTGTAGTATGTTGCAGAGAACACAATGTGTGTGTTTAAATCGCTTCAGTAAGTCCATGTGGAGCAGTGTGTCACAGCGAATGACAAGGATGTGTTTGTTTTTCTTCTTGCTTCTGCTATCAGATGCTGGAAAACGGTGGCCGGCAGAATAGGAAGGGAACAGGGTAGCACACATGTTCTAGTGTAACAGGATATTGACCAAAGGGGAAAATGATACCTTGATTATCAAAATGTTACTTTTACCGGATGCAAGTTCAGCTTGCATGCATTGTAATTAATTCTGACAAAGAAACAGGTGCAATGAGCTGAATCTACCAACATGAGGGATTTTCAAAAGCAAGATTTGAAGGCAAGAATTATTTGAGAGAGCAAATCAAATTAAACCACTTAGAATGAAATGAACCAGGGACATTTAGCAAGTCTGGGTTCAGCTATGCTTAAAACCACATCTCAACAGCAATTAAGGCTATGAAGGGGGGAAAGGGACCTATGCCAAGTTTTGGAAATCCCAAGCTTTGTTTGAAGAGGGGATTTTAGGGTGCATGTACTCTGCATACATTCATTTGAAATGACATTTACCCACCCTTTGAGACGGGGAAAATATTTCCTGCCATGCCACTAAACATAAAAAATTGCTTCTCTTGAAAAAGTCTGCTCAGCGCTGGGTTTCAGCAATTCTTTGGTCCATGTCTTTAAATGCCATTTAGCGTTTCTTACAATGAGCCTAACCATCCTGTGGCTTTGACACTGAATTGTCTTTTCAAGTCAGTCAGCCATTGAAGTTACTGACCCTACAAGAAGACAAGAATGTTGGTTTAAACTTGACATTAGAATCAAAGGAAAAGCAAATGTCACAACCAGTGCTCTTTCAAGAAACTAAACAGATAAGCATGACATGTTCATCAAAAGGTGTCTGTTAATTAACTCAGACTCCTGCTGCCACAGGTGCCTCAGAGCAGACTCCAATCAACAGCTCTAATTGAAAAATCAAACACGTTAGTTACCACCCACCAGAAACCCTATGCTTCAGAGACTTTGTGAAAAACAAGATATCCGAGTTGTGAGCTGTTGTCTAGGCTTTACTACAGTAAGGCATTAGACCACCTGTTTTACCCATATCCCAAGAGTCAGATTAATTTATCTAATAAAGGCTAAGATTGATTGAGCCACATGATTTGGAGTAAACACATTTGCTTTACAAGAGTTAAATGACTCTCTATCTGAATGTAGCATGCTGTGAAATATGATCCTGCTAAGACATTGTGTGAAGGGGTGACAATATCTTTTGAATAGGTGGTGTGAAAAGCAACTCTGAAGTGGCATGACATTTTGTGAATAAAAAAGACATTCCCATCATTTCGGCGTTTTTAAAGATGTGAAAATGAAAGCAATGCTTTTTGAACTTGTGTGTGAAAAGAATTCTTGCTTAACTTTATGTGAACAATACCTTAGATGAAGTCCTTCATTCGCTGAAGGGAACTGAAATGGTGTGTGTTGAATGTAGAAACCCCTTATCTCGACAGCTGAATATGGCTATCAGCACTCAAACAAACACGAGCAGTGTGCCTATGTAGCTCAGGTAATGATCACAAACATCCCAAAACCTCCAGATAAGATGCCTTCATACGCCCTTGACGACATTCATGGCTCTCTATAAATGTACATAAATTACTTCAGATGATTCTGACCAGTCAGTCAGGACTGACGTTAATCCTGCATCCCTCTGAACTGGGAAATATATAAACAACGGCCACAGCAACCCAGCACACTCAGGCAATATCTTTCACGACCACTAGCCCCCCTAAAAAAGCCGAAGACAATACAAGGGTAGTGAAGCCATACACAATTGCCCCAAGTCTTTGAAAGTACAGTCTACAATGCAAACCTGGAATCCTGCTCTATTCAATTTTACCCACGCACACTCCAGAAAGGCTGTAACGTTTGATCAATGCTTCAAGGGTCTCCGGATTGCTGCAATTAGAAAACAATGCCTTAAGAATCTATTTTAGGGCATGCACTATGAGAGGGAAGTGCAACAGAGAGGATAATTGGGTATTGACAAAGGGATACAAGAAGGCACAGACAGCACACAAGGCCTGTCTCCAATTTACTTTGTCATCTTGAGGCTCTGATTATGCTGTTTACTGACCAGATAATTGGCCAACCCTTAACAAAAATAAGGCTCATATACCGTGAAGCGTCAAAAATACATTGCATGTATTTGTACGGTCCCTTTGCAAAAGATTGTGTGGTACAAGATGAACAAGCTTGGGTGGACCGTTTTATCTCATAGTGTGGTTCATTGGGAAATGATTCAGTGGGCTGTGTACTGTTAAACACATTTGAGCATGCCTCTGTGACTGTAAATGATACTAAAATGCCAGTTTAGACTTGATTATCAATCAGGGTATCAGGGAATTCAGATAGTTCAATGTATTTAATTGGAAAAATTGACTTATTCTGAATTTTAATGCCTACACGTCTATCCAGTATCATGTTTGTACATTGGGTTGAGAAACTGAAAGAGTTATCAGTCTCTGCTGTTTGCCTTTGGAATCCGCTTGATCCCTTGAGTCCAACAAATCAAGAAGAAAATGCATGAATGAGATTTTTCTCCAGAAGATTCCACCCCCCCACCCCCCAGTCAGTCATGGAAATAGGCTCAGAGTTCCCCCTCCTTTCACCAGCCTTCAAAGCCATAAGTTCACAGCGCCATCTAGTGCTGAGTTTTGAAACAACTTTACGTTGCCTCAGCTTCTTGAATGCCAGTATAAGATGCTGTATTTAATATGTATTTAATCCTAGGTTTATGATCTTTGCTCTCAACATAAACCAAACCTAAACCGTCGAGGGAATTATACAACGCTGCTTTTGTATGCAAGCCAGATCACATATGGCCGACATGTTCACCATGTGAAAGCTCCAACCCCTCCATAACTCTCTCTCTCTCTCTCTCTCTCTCTCTCTCTCTCTCTCTCTCTCTCTCTCTCTCTCTCTCTCTCTGTCTCTGTCTCTCTCTCTCTCTCTCTCTCTCTCTGTCTCTCTCTCTCTCTCTCTCTCTCTCTCTCTCTCTCTCTCGCACTCTCTCTCTTACCCCCTCTCTCTCTCTCTCTCTCTCTCTCTCTCTCTCTCTCTCTCTCTCTCTCTCTCTCTCTCTCTCTCCCTCTGTCTCTCTCTCCCTCTGTCTCTCTCTCTCTCTCTCTCTCTCTCTCTCTCTGTCTTCATCTCTCTCTCTCTCCTTGTCTCTCTCTCTCCTTGTCTCTCTCTCCTTGTCTCTCTCTCTCTCCTTGTCTCTCTATCTATCCTTGTCTCTCTCTCTCCTTGTCTCTCTCTCCTTCTCTCCTTGCAGTCTCAGTGGGTGTAAGCCTTGAGCCAGCAACAGCTCCATGGATGGAAGGAACACAACAGAGACCATCTGTTGCCTGTGTGTTTGCCTTGGTGCCCTGCCACACAGAGCTCTGCCAGGGGACCCATGGCGAACCACAAACTCAACTGAGCCCTGAGACTCACACACAGAAGCATCTCTTCTCCACAGCCTCGGTTTCAGGATTTCTCCCTGCTGCAACCATAACAGGCCCTCATTGAAGGAACACTATTACGTAACCACTATCAACCTTAATTGGACTGGCAGAGGGAAATGAAAAAAACATTCACAATACCGAGTGCATAGTCGATCCCCTGAGTCAACCAGGATTGAACCGAAGTACTCTGACTTAATTGAATTGCAGAGTAGCCATGTCCCTGGTGGACACGGTTGCTTGCGGGTTCAAGACATGGGAAAGGACAGAATGTTTAATGTATGTTTTGTTTCTGTAAAGGATTTGAAATTACGACAGCTTTCACTGTTACTTCATGACCAAACACAAATAATGCATCTCAAGTTGTGCATCTCAAGGGGATTACTGTAATTAGTCATGTATTGTGACTCATGAGTCATTATGCAGGTTTATTGTGGTGGTGTATTATGTTCTACTTTTGTACTGACGTGTGTGTGTGTGTGCTCATTTGTGGCCCTTAGCATACGTCTATATGAAGTAAATAAATAATACTGATGATAGTAATTAAATGGTAATACATTTAGTTTTCAGAAACCTTTTGTCATGTGTTGTTGCATGTAATCTTATTTAAATCTTGATCCGGCAACCAACTACTTCTTAGCTTAGAGATCTTCTAAATTTAGATGTAACCAAGCCAGCTCAGTACAGCAATGTTTCAACGGTGTTGTAATATCCTTCTGTGAGAATGGCAACTTAAGTCTACAGTAGTTACAGTTGTCACAGAATTGTAAACACATAGATCACTGGTGAAACATGTACTAAGAGACATTTGATTGACAACAAACACGAAAACGATTTTGTGCAAGGATCGGAATCCCCCTTTGTACCACAATTGTTCCAAGCCTTCACCACTAGAGGGCAGATTATAACAGCTGTTCTCACAAAGGATCGACTCCATGGGCGGAGGTTGGAAATCTTGAACAAGCAGCTCCTCGATTGCTTCTTTTGATTATTGAACTTTTTAATGTTAATTTGTATGGAAACAATTTGTCAAAAGAAGAGCTGCAAAGGTGACTGATATCTGGTTTCCAGGCCTCTGATTGGTCTGTGTCAGAGGGAGGTGAGCAGCAATCCAGCTGCTGCCTCCCTCAACTGATAAATATAACCTTAATCAGGATTACTGTGCAACATGACAGGTGCAGCCCCCATGCAGAGCTTACAACCTCACCACACTATACACAAAGTACACACACTCACACACACGCAGTATTCACAAAATACACACACATACTACTAACAACTCACATACACATGGAGTATTGACAAAACACACACCAGATGTGATTGTTCTCTACTGGGAGAACAAATGAGATATTAAATAGTTTCCTGTCGGTGGGATACAATGGCAGAAAGAGGTTTGACAGGAGCAGACAAGGTCAGGTGACCTGTCATGTGTACTGCATTGTCATGGCAAACTGGTTTTCTCAGAAACATTATAAAAACACTACCAGGAAATGGTCCGCCTTCGCCAAAGAGCTTTCACAATGCTTGACTAGTGTAATCATTTCTCTAATGTCTGACGGAAGAGAGTCGAGAGAGCCTAATCCTCTTTTCGTTCCCATAAAGGAACACTGACAGGTCATATTCATGCCTGACTACAAAGGAAGAAATGGATGAAGTGTTATGTCACTATCATTTCGTATGTGTGAGTTTGATGCAGAAAGCCCAAACTGAATGCTGCTCAGAATCTAATCATGTGTTATCAGTCAATGCATTGTTGTTATTCAGTGATAAACAGTCCTGTAGATTTATTTCCTACAAATTGATTCCAGCACGTAAATCCCTTCATCTATATTTGCACTGTTGGATTATCCAAGTGCAGGCTTCTGAAAACAGCAGCCTCAGTAATTGTGCACCCAGTGCAACAAAACAGTGGAGACTAATCGACTATTTTACATAATGTGAATACTACTGTATTGAACATGCATTCCAGAGAGAAAGCAAGGAGCCAGGCAAGCAGTTCACAATTTTATTTACCGAATAAATTTGGACAAAACACCAGAATTTGTTACGTTACAATCAAAACATCCGAGGCAGACATCCCACCATGCACCACCCCCCTCTGAAAACAAAAAGAAAAAAAGGACTCTTAACATTAGCACCAAATCAGCACCAACTTAAATAAGGGTAGCTCATTCTACTAAACAAAAAAAAGGAAAGCAATAGTTGTTTTAAAAGCAACTCAGAAAGTAGTATATTGAGAATTCATTTTTTTTTTTTTTTTTTTTTTTTACCTTTTCTTAAAAATAAAAATAAACTAGCTGTTACTCCCCTGCTAAGCAGTCTAAAGCATTCATAGGGCACATGCCAATAACTAGATAAAACACAAATTCAAGTAACATTGAGATACAACAAAACATGTCCACTGGTACCCATTCAGAACATGATCGTTTCACAGAACCTACGCAGGCAGTAGAAAACTAACATGAGGTACTGGAGACCATGTTAATAGTAATAATAATATGGTAGAATAACTGGTGTGAAGTCTAGAAAAAAAACAAGGGCTACTGTGGCATGGGCGGTTGGGCACAGAAATACTGGCACAAAAAGAAATATAAGTTTATTCTAAAACTTTGGACAGACTTTCCTCCCATTGCACCTGTCCTGTGTCCAAAATATTGCAGACATTATTCATGAAAGTATTTTTGAAAAAAGAAAAACCCTGCAATGTGTTTTTTAAATATATATATATATATATATATATATATTTATATTTATATAGTTGTTACAATGTTAAATAAAACATTTCTGTTTTTCGTTCCTAAAAATGAGAAGCTGAACTTAAATAGAAGAAGCTAGTCTAAGGAGGAGGAATTGCTCGCTTAACCTGTGTGAATCAAGTGCGTGACGCCACATTTGGAGGCTTTACAAGAGAAATGTTAAGGTTCTTAAGGGAGAGATATTAAAGCAGCAGTAACAATTTATGGAATAACTTAAAAAATGACAAGGTTATTGTGAACTCAAAAGACACATGACAAATTAAAGGTGGAAACCTAATCTAGGCGGGTAGGAGAGAAGTACCCAGTTAGCATACGGTAAGGCTAAACAGAGGCTGGAATACACAAGTTAAAAGAGATACATATGATTGTTTAGTGAGTATCTACCCTCTATGTGAGTGAAAGAGCTTTTCTAATGTCAAAGGTCAAGTTCGGTTATGGGCGACTAACGCTGGATAAAAAAAAATAAGAATGCAAAACAAAACATACATGTCATCGTGACTGTGACAATAGGTAGACTTATCCTACTTCTAACCAGTACAGGTAAAAGATCAGAAATAGTCAGTCTTCCTTATGGGTTAAGGTAGGAATTCTGGGTTGGTTAAGCTAATCCTAGACCTGTGATTTGGGGGCAAGTGCTACCTCAAGCTTTGAGAGGACTAGTAGAGGAGTGGTGTTGCAGTCCAACTGTCAGTTTGTCTTGTTCTCCTTGGTTGAGGTTTCCTGTCCCTTTGCGCTTTCCGTAGTGTCTCAGCATGGCGTCTGTCTCTGCTTGCAGAGCACCATGAATAAACTAAACAGAAAACTAAAGAATGTTTGCTACATCGTTTGCGACTTGCATGTTCAGCAGCGTTGACTCCTAATGTGAAGTCCGACCCTCATGATGTTTGAGTGGCTCCTAACCTGTTAAGACAGGGCTCAGGCTTGAAGGTTCCATGGAATGGTGGAAAAGGGATGGACCACCGTTAGTGAGTGACAAAATGTCCACCTGCTAAACTACAACTACAGTTTGGCTCTGCGAGAGCGCGGCGAGGTGACCCTGGGCCCAGTCCTCCCTTTTGTGCTTCTCGTCAACGGGCTCAGCTGAAGAACTGCTCCAGCTCTTCCTCCATGCTGACCTCCGGCACCGCCTGCTCCTGCTCCCTCTCTGCCCGGCTCTGCGCCACAGCGCCCCCCGCTGCCCCGGAGGAGAACCAGGGGTGCTCCAGGATCTCCCGGGAGGTGAGGCGCTCTGCGGGCTCCCGACGGAGGATACTCCGGATCAGGCACTTGGCCTTGGGCGTGAGGGTCTCTGGGATGCTGAAGTGGCCACGGCGGATCTTACTGAACAGAGAGCCGGGCTCCACGTCGTGGAAGGGGTAGCGGCCCACCAGGATGGTGTAGAGCATGACGCCCAGGCTCCACACGTCGGCCGCTTTGCCCGAGTAGCTGCCGCTGGCGTTGAGGATCTCGGGGCTGACGTAGGCCGGGCAGCCGTGCTTGTCTGACAGGGAATCGTCGTGGCCGTCGAGGATGTAGGTGTCTTCAAGGCTCTCCAGTTTTACAAGGCTCCTGGAGAGACACAGGAACACAAGACTTGATATTAGCACTGCTGCTCTCTGTTAACTATGTATTTCCGGGTTCTGACACCTTTATTTTGAAGGGGACCGGATGTTGTTACTGCATGGTTACTGCCTGGTTACTGCGTGGTTACTGCGTGGTTAACTGCGTGGTTACTGCCTGGTTAATGCGTGGTTACTGCCTGGTTACTGCATGAGTTGTACTGGTGAACTTGGAGTGTGACCATTAAAACAGAGTAAACGAAACGCAGTGTTTTGTATGAGTTAACACTCCCTACTACTTTACAGGACTTGACACATTGTGGAGGCGGTAATAGACTCTTTGACTTTGTGACATTTAAACAATGGTCATTTTAGCCCAGTTGAAGAAACGACCAACAGCTACTATTTTTACTTTTGTCTTGAGAATGATATCGTAGATGCACATAGAAAGAGAGGTTGAAATGTATGTATCAATCACATGAGGTTTTGGTTCCAGACCTACTATATCTTGAGCTGGCTCCGTGCATTCTGATAGACGTCCTTATGGTTTTTAGATCCATAGCTTTTAGACATTAAATAATTGGAGCACATAATGCCCGAGGCTTAAATCTGACATTTCCATTCGCTCAGATAAGAGCCCAACCAGCTTTTGCCAGTCTAAAAATAAACCGGTTTTCAAAAGGCCTTTCCGACACAACAAAGAAGAACGATTACCAATGACTCTGATGGCCTTCCGAATCTGGTGCTCAGAAAGGACGGTTTTAAAACGAGAACCAAGTCTCTCTAATCAGAATGGGCTTTCTTTCATCAACAGACATCCATTAAGGCTCTCCTCTGCAATCCACGCATGGCTGTAGCGTTCTCTAGGAGACGGATCATAATGCCTGGTTGTTCAGAAGTAGCGCTGAGGGCCATGGAGAGCCCTGGGCAGAGGAGCCGACACACGGAACAGAAAGGGACACTTGTGAGGCTTCTGCTTAAGTGCTTTCATCTGTGTGTGGAAAAGTGCGACACACATGCACGCACTCACTCACTCACACACACACACACACACACACACACCAGGAGAATGTGAACCGCATCTTCAGGGAGATTGCACTCCTTCCCGCTGGCTCATGCACATTTGGAACACTGTCACACGTGCACACGCACACTCCAACAGCTACCCAGGTTTGAGGATTGCTGAATTAGCTACTTGTGACAGGGAGAATTCACTATGTTAACGTAGGCGCTCTGTAGTACAGTTTCCATGCAATAGAATTCCACTGTTCTCTCAGATATATCCTTTGTTTAGAGCGAGAGACAGAGACAGTTGAGAATAAATATTAGACGCAAACTAATACAAGTTTCTCCGACTCTCTTTAGGGTCGATAGTAACTTACGAAGCCCTTGTAAACTCTTGACATGTACAGTTAACATTTAAATGTCAATAATAAAATCAGGCATGAAATTAGACATACCCCACAGTGAATATCTGCCGTATTAAGTGTAATGCAGTGGGTAATGAGTAACTTTCATGTTGGGCAATGCATGCTCCACCTGCTACATACTAGGCTAAAATAAACTCCAGAGCTCGCGGATTTGTGAGGCTCATTAGAGGATCGTGTGCCATGTACAAGGTAATATCTCCCCCGCTGACTCTGCTATGCCACGCTGCGCAGGCAGATTCCACACATGGCTGACCTGCGACCTCTGAACTATAAACTTTACTGGGACGACAGTTGGGTCCTTAGAGTGCTCTGTTGAACCAAGCAGTGGCACTGACATCCTGTTTGACCTTGCCTTTGTCCCTCTACCTACTCTGGACACACTCAATAGCCAGGGTGGGGCTGTGGGTCAGGGTGGGGCTGTGGGGCAGGGTGGGGCTGTGGGTCAGGGTGGGGCTGTGGGTCAGGGTGGGGCTGTGGGCCAGGGTGGGGCTGTGGGCCAGGGTGGGGCTGTGGGCCAGGGTGGGGCTGTGGGGCAGGGTGGGGCTGTGGGCCAGGGTGGGGCTGTGGGTCAGGGTGGGGCTGTGGGCCAGGGTGGGGCTGTGGGCCAGGGTGGGGCTGTGGGCCAGGGTTGGGCTGTGGGGCAGGGTGGGGCTGTGGGTCAGGGTGGGGCTGTGGGGCAGGGTGGGGCTGTGGGCCAAGGTGGGGCTGTGGGGCAGGGTGGGGCTGTGGGCAGGGTAGGGCTGTGGGGCAGGGTGGGGCTGTGGGGCAGGGTGGGGCTGTGGGTCAGGCTGTGGGGCAGGGTGGGGCTGTGGGTCAGGCTGTGGGGCAGGGTGGGGCTGTGGGTCAGGCTGTGGGGCAGGGTGGGGCTGTGGGTCAGGGTGGGGCAGTGGGTCAGGCTGTGGGGCAGGGTGGGGCTGTGGGGCAGGGTGGGGCTGTGGGGCAGGGTGGGGCTGTGGGTCAGGTTGGGTCTGCACACCAAAATGTCTTCCTGCAATCGGCTACACCTTTTTTTCCGACGCACCGTATTGAAAGAAGTGAACAGGTGTAAGTAGATAAGGCCATAAACTATTGAGACTGAGACCCACACTGTCCCACACCATCCTCCTATGAAGCAGAGCCCATCAATCATTCAGGACAGGGTTTTGCCATCTCAGTCCAGGGCATGGAAGCCAAGGTTGTCGGACTCCTATCCAATAAGAGTAGCGGTGACTCAACTTCACTTTTCCATGGCCAGGGCCAGAGAATGACGCCATGCATTCTGAGACAGGGCATGGAGAGAGCCGACCGTGACACAGAGCAGAGCAGAGCGAGGGCTGAGGGCAGTGGCTACACTTCAACACAGATCTCCACTCCAGATCAACTACAACATTAACCTCAAGCCTTTAACTGAGAAGGTAAAGGTGGTAATAAATCACACATATATATATATATATATATATATATATATATATTTTTTTTTTTTTTTAAAGGAATCGAATGACAGATGGAGCCGGCTTGTGGGTGCAGGTCTCTATGGCAACAGTCAACTCTGGGACAGACATGGTGTAGTGTGTGCATGCCACCAGCAGGGGGCAGCCACAGCCTGTCCTGAAGTGTTCACTGTGCTGTGTAGCTGTGCACGGCAAAGCCCAAACAAATGAAACATCTGTCACACAAAAGCTCATCTTGGCTTCAAGTCACTGCTCATCAGTTCAAGAGGCGTTCAGTGATCTGGCCTGGAAGCCTCCTGCCTTCTGCTCTTGCTGAGCCTCTTTCACCTGGGGATTCATAGTGCTGAGCCCCATACGACGCCTGCCTAAATCTTCATTACAGCCGTGTTTAACTAAAGTGTGTAGTGAATACAGCTCAGCTCACTGCACCAGGGCGTGGCAGCAGGGCCTCGGGGGGCGTAGTCTCTCTCTCACCTGTCCTCGTTCCTGAAGACAAACTTCCTCAGTTTCAGGTCCCGGAGGACCAGTCCGTTGTCATGGCAATGCGCCACGGCGGAAGCGATCTGATGGAAGAGTCTGGCAGCCTCTTCCTCCCGAAGCTTCTTGCAGGTGCGGACGAACGAGTGCATGTCTCCATGGCTCCTCTCGAAGAAGACGTAGGCGCGGGTCTCGCCCAGCAGGATCTCCAGGATCTGGTTGATGTGCTCGTGTCGGCCCAGGGCAAAGTAGCCCGCCAGAGACTCCTGGTAGCGAGCAATGTCAAAAACCTGAAACCAGAGAGAGAGAGAGAGAGGAAGAGAGACAGAGAGATAGAGAGAGGAAGAGAGACAGAGACATAGAGAGAGGAAGAGAGACAGAGAGAGAGACAGAGAGATAGAGAGAGGAAGAGAGACAGAGAGATAGAGAGAGAGAGACAGACAGACAGAGAGAGAAAGAGACAGAGACAGACAGATATTAGTATCTAATTTGATGGTTACTTGGGGCTTTATTGACCTGTTTGTTCTGGAAGCTGCAGGCCTGAGGACCAGCTTTCCAAAACAATGGTGCCATGCAATTCTAGAAACGGAACCAGCTTAAGTTTCTCTTAATGGATTAATGGATATGATTTAATGCATGGAAAATGCCCCACCATCCACCTAATCCCATCTGATAAACTACTGGCTTCTTCTGTCTACTCCAGTGTTTCAGAGGTACTAGGCGAAGGCACACATGCCGACAGAAGCAAGTTCGGGGAATTGAAATGTACCGCAGAACAGGGTCGCAGTCTCCCTTGGTTTCCATAGTAACACCTCTCCTATGGTGAACTGACTTCCAGCACAGACATTCAGGTGAGAGGTAGCCAGTGAAACCTGCCGCCCCTTAAGGTCTACAGAGATGACCTGGGCCTACGCCTTGGCAGACACCATAAATCAGGGGAATGCATTTCAAATTGATTTTTAATGTTGCCTCGAAACAGAAAGCCAGAATGGAGGTCAGAATGCAAACTGGTATTGCCAAAGGTGCTGTACAGCCTAACCCATTTACAATCTTGGTAACCTGTTTCAAGTCATAACCTAGAAGGGGGATGTTCCTTTAAGTCCATTAGGGCAATAAAACATTTTCTATTAATCAGCCTGTTAACTACCCTACTTACAGTTCATAACATCGGATTGTACTCAGGGGAGACTGTTCAGCCATACTGTAAATCAGAACCATATTTTGTACAGCGAGGTGGAATTAATGTCAGTAGATGCCCTAGTTCTGCACACTATGTACTATTGTAGCACATTTATGACTGATTGGACCAGATCGCTCCGTAACTCATTTTCGATGAAGCAGAACTAGAACTTGGACGCAGGGTAACCTCCCAAATGCACCTGACCGAGGAATTAAATGCATCTCCGTTCTAGATACTATAGATGAGTGATGCTTCACTCATAATGAAACCCGCAGTAGGGGGTCCATTCGAAACTGGAGCAACAAATTCGCAGTGTTAAGCGCGTGAACTACACGTAGATCATATTTTTGACAGTGGCGAACAAAGAGCCATTGGTAGTGTCTAGGAGTTTGGCAAAATGAGGAGTGTGCGAGGTTACACACTCTATTGTCAATGTTACATCATGCAACCCGAACCACACGGCTCTTGAGACAAGCGTGAGATTGCTATAGCTCTCCATTCACTTTTTCCATTACTCTCCTGTGTTCTCCATTTCCAATTCATGCATTAAATATGCGCAGACAAATTTTCGCTGCTGCACGAGCTATTTCAACACAGTGCATAATTTAGGCTAGCTGAGCATGCCGTGTAGAAGAGAATGTGGATAATTTGCTATCAGGAGCAATGCAACTTAAAAAAAACTATCTAAATAGACAAGTTGCATCATGAAAATCAGCTGTATGTATTGTACAAAACTCATGACAATGATTAATAAGACATCTTACACATGTCGATACTACTCCAATATAAACTACATGAAGCTATCTATAAAAAACGCGTTGATTGATGAGTTTAAGCATAATGAACATGGTTACAATATACCTGCACCGTTTCATGACTCATAAACCCGTCAATCAAAGCAATGGGCCATAAAAAGCTTAGCTTGAGGACTCACCTTACATACGAGCTCTTCCCCACTGTGCAAGTGGGCGGCCCTGAAAACGTGGTCTCCCTCAAGGGGTTCCAACAAAAGGTAGTCCCCGATGCAGGAGATACAGTGCGAAGAGTCAGGTGTTTCAGGCGGGCTAGGGGACCCGAGGTTGGGACTGAAACTCTGGTTCGATTCTGTAGTCCTTAGGCAAGACAATTCTTCAAAGTCGTGTGATTTGTGCCGTGATCTCCCATAACGTGAAATGTTAATGGGATTTGACCTCTGTATGTTCATGAGTATTCGATATAATACTTCAAATAGAATTGGGTCCTGGACTTACAGTGACGTCTCTTATTTATTTGGCTTTAAACTTCAGTAAGCTTCAATGCAGTGGTAAAATATTGTTCTCAAGAAATAAAAATAGAACTGACCTTTAGCTTTTTCCTTTTCCTGCAATTGCACTAAATGGGGAAACAAGCGATATTTTCTATTTCGGCCAGGGGGCTCGTATTAGGCGATATACAATACGTTCAAAAAAATGAACATAATTTTATGCAATTTATATGGTCTTAATAGAAAGAGGCTGGACTTAGGTAGCTAACAAAAGCATTGCTTGCAGTGAGAGCACACCTTTGCACAATGTGCTGAAAGAGCTTCAGCAAAGTAGGTGTCTGAGTGCGAACTGCAAAAGCCAAATTGTTACAAAGTAGTGAAAATATCGAATGCCAGCTTTGCAATGACAATTGCTACAGAAAGCATACAGCTAGCTGGCCGGCTAATCTTGACAACTCGATAAATTGCATGACACGTTTCATAAAACAGAAACAATTCACCGTCTTTAGCTTGCAGACGGGAGATAAAACAAGCACGTTTTACTGCACCGAGTTGCAAATGATTGTGGATTCAAATTGAGACTAAATGTGACATGAACAGCATCAGCTAGCCTCCTTGGTCAGTGTCGCACGGGCCTTGTTCCACAGATCATATCCATGCACGAGCTATGATGATTGCCATCTACCAAATATGGAGAGAAAATTGTCCCGAATTTTTAGCCCTTTGTTGTGTTCGGAAGTCGATATCCTCTGCGACAGATTCGTTTTAATCCAAATGAATTGTCGTCGGCTGCTTCAGCTGCTAAAAGGAAGGGATGGCCGACTTCCCCAGGCCTATCCCTTGATTCAGCAAGACATCCTCTCCCGTGGTGTTGTACTTACGTGGCTGGGAATCGAGTCCATTCAGTGCGAGGTCAGCCGAGCTAACACACACCGCGTCTTAGTGCAAGAGCCGACAGCCTGGCAGAGAAAATTCCACACACACAAGCGAACCTGCCCCCGACCCGCCTCCGTGACGTCAGTCACACACACAGGAACCCCATTGGTTTTCAAGCTGACTACAGTAATACGCAGTCATGTGAGATTCATGTACACCCCAGGAATCTAAATGTATCCTAAGCAAGAGCTTTAATGTAAATTGGATGTGAGGGGGATGGGGATAGGAACCGGACCAATCTAATATACCGGAATGCTACAAATTCTTTGAAACTCTTCCTACAAAAATGCAATTTATAGAAAAAGAAAACAACATTCAGTCCGATTGTCATGTAATCAACGTGTCTTAGTTGATAATTGACCATGAAATCTTCTCACTGGCAATTGAGCAATGTTCGAAAGCCGTGCTTTTAGAAGAATACATGTAGTAAAATAAAGAACGCAGATCTGTACATTTTAGCCTCTCCTCTGTATGTATGCATGCAGGCATACAGAAAACTGTAGCAAGAGTTATTTCTTCCATCCGAGCCATAACCGTGGAGCTAGAATATACCCACGCTTCATGAAAATGCATTTTTCACACAGAGAGCTCTCTTTTCAGAATAGTGGTTCACTGCTGGAGAATGTGATGCACCCACACAACTCTTTACTTTTGTGTGTGTTTACGTGTGTGTGTGTGTGTGTGTGTGTGTGTAGGGGGGGGGGGGGGTACACTGCTCGCACCACCCACTTGAGTTCATTCCACATACTATTACTAGAGCTTGTGTAGTCCTACAATGATTTTAATTGTATTAGGGTGAGACAAGATCAAAGTGAGAACCAATACATTCAGAGGAATGTTGCATAGATTTCAAACCCTTGGTTTTTGTCATTCCATAATGCCAAAAGCACTCTTACACTTTACATGCCCACCCACTCCTGTGTCAAGCATTCCCACACAGCATGCAGAGATTTCAACATAGATTTGGTTAAGCCTAGGCTGCAGCTGTGCATAAAACAGAAATATAATCCCCAAAGAATCTCTTTGACCCATTCCCTGTCGGTTTGACCCATTCCTAGAGAAGAACAGTCAAGAAAATAATACATGGAGGTACATCAGCTCTCTAAACACGTCTGTGCTGAGTAGAAATGGCAGGCAGCCCCAGAGCCTTGAAGCAGTTGTGTGTGTGTGTGTGCGTGTGTGTCTATTGGCATGATTGTGTGTATGTGTGTGTCTGTCTGAAACTGAGATCTGTCCTCAAAGACTCCAAAGGTCAGTGAGGATGACTGCAGTCTGAATCAGGCCCCTGGAGCTTTTCACCCCTCCCTTAATGGGATGAAACGGTCCCTGGACACTGATCTAAGGTCAGTTCCTCTCCAGTGACTTAGAAGGTTTTTTTGGGAGGGAAACTGATCCTGGGCCTGGGCCCAAAGGGAAACCTCTACTGAGAGTGATGACCACCCAGGAGTAGGGGGAAAGGGAGGAAGAGACAGGGGGAGACAGGGGGGAGACAGGGGGCGGGGGGAGGATGAGAGGAGATGGAGGGAGAGGGTTACCAGGACATTGTAGCTCTCTGACCTGAAAACAGAAAGACACCGTTGGACAGACAACTGCAGCTAATACATGAGAAAACGAGGCAACATCAGAAGATGCAGAAGAGAAGAAAGTGTATCCTGGGATTCTATAGGTGTACAGTATTTAGGTATATTTGAGAGTCTTTGAATAGAACGACATACTGTACATAAGAGAGTGTTTTCATACTGTTCATTAGTCAGAGTAATCGAGTATGGTTCTATTTCTACAGTCTCATATTAGACTTTTTCACCCACATATCGCCCACTACCCACAACACTTTCAGTTCACACCCTGTCAAAGATATTCTCACTTTAGTTTTGACGGTGAGAATTTTCTTTTTTTACATGCCAACCCCTTCCTGTACCTTTTGCATGGTTATGAAACCAACATCCGAGAAGATTATTAAGATATTTATAACATGGTTCTAGGTTTCCACGGTTTGGATTTTGCAGTAACCCATATGTTCATTTTCCCTGAAGTAAACATCTGCACTGATCTTCCTTCTTTCAATTGAATGGAAAACAAGCTATTTTGAGGATGTGTACATTACATGTGCTACATTTAGGCCTTTTTGCCACCTTAAGACCCAAAGCCTGGTTTCACCTGAATGAGAGGGAGATGAAAGAGATAATGAGAGATCCAATTTGATCAAGATCATGATCAAATTTCAATTTAGCACAGTGACCTGCTTTTACTGTCACATCCACTCATAAACGCAAGAGTTGAAACGTGAAATGTGCCAAATTGATCAAGGAAACATGGTTACCTACAGAACGTGGTCCCCTGAAATCTGGTGCTTGAGAACAAAGGCTTGTTTCAAAGACTGTCTTTGAACAGTAGATCCAACAAAGTTCAACAGTGTAAAGATAAACACCTCAGGCATGGTCTGACCTTACATTTAGTCATTTAGCAGACGCTCTTATCCAGAGCGACTTACAGTGTGTTCAGGGACATTCCCCCGAGGCAAGTAGGGTGAAGTGCCTTGCCCAAGGACACAACGTCATTTGGCCCGACCTTCCCTCAGTGTCTGAGACAGTAGACACCAGAGAGGTTGTACTGAGGCCTAACTTCTCATTTGGTATGTTGTGTAAGATGTAGCACTTTCAGAGCACTGTCAGAGTATCCCTGCTACTGCATATATGTTCACTGTCACAGAACAGCTGGTGGATATACAGCTGCTCTGTGGATGGGTTGGTGTTATAGCTTAACATAGATTACCCAACTGGCACTCTGCATTTTACACAGGTGAGGAGATATAAAAGATGAGAAAATATACCCTCCAGGTGTTTAAATACTGTTTTACAAATGTCACACACTGTGTCAAAGACGAACAAATTGTTTTTTTTCTGTTCAACACTTTCCTATCTTTAGACCTTCATAAACCTTCGGGTTCCACAGAGTTGCAAGAGGAGATGCTTGAGTTAAGGATGATGATCCATGTTGAAGAAATCAATGAATCAGTACGGGCACAAGAGACAACTGAGCTAATCAACTAAGCGTTGGAACTTCCACTGACCTTAGTTTGACTGCTACCCACCAAAATATCTCAGTTCCTTACAGTATGAGTCAAAATGTAAATGTTCAAAAGTATTTGGCAAGTGCAGGATGAAAGCTCGTGCCAGACTGATTGTGCTTTGTTTTAAATGTTTCTGATTGGGAGAGTGATTGAGAGAGTGGTTGTCTAAAGAGACCCTCTGTGAAGGGGGTAAGAGGTCTTGTGGCTGGGGGGGAGGTGTGATTGGCGTCACTAGCTCTGATCTCTTCCTCATCGAGTCAGACAGCATAAAAATGGCTTGTGGCGGCTCTGTCATTCGACAGAGTGACTCATGCGTTGGCCGACAGGGATTAATAACAGTAATGCTGAAAAGCCAAACAAATGAAAATATACAACGTCGGCTTGAGGCTTAAGCCTTCCAAATGGACCCACGGCAAAAATGTGAGACTGTATGTTTTACATTAACTGTTGTATTATGAGCAAAATGACTGGCTGTATTCCTGTGCATGTTCATGTTTTCAATCTCCACAGCCAGGGTATAAAAAGCATAAACACACAAAAGTAAAAAAAAAATATGAATATGGATAGCTTCATGACCAGACTCTACAGATGTACTTGCTAGAATCACTTCGACGGGAGATTATTCCAGAGGATAGATTTCCCAGTGGAAAGCCTTGGCTTAACATGTCTGCAGAACTCACAAAGTTAGTTCAAACACCCACTTTTTGGAGGCTGTTTGGCTAACTAGTAACAGCTTCAGTTTGGAAGATTCAAGAAGTCTTCACGAGCTCAGGAGGGCCCAAACAAACTTACCTCTATGGTGGGTTGTTTCACCATCAGGTACTCTAGCAGGAGGGACTACATTTAACTGTGGTATTTCTTGTAATGTAATTTATGGATAATGTATCGGAGGAAAGGATTGGTCAGCAAAAAGACATCATTATGTGTCATAAGCTTTAATGAGAGGCTGGGAAATAATACTGGAAAAACGACTTTGTCCTTGTCTGGCCTCTGCATCACACACACACACACACACGCACACACGCACGCAGACACACACGCGTGCATGTGCAAACACACACACACACACACTGCTGAGATTCAGCAACATCTAAGCAGCTGCCATGGCAACCTGTCTCCATCGCCAGGGGAACACATGGTGCAGGACCGTAAACATCCCCTGGCCCCCTGGGAAATAACACGCTGTTTATGAACACCCCGGCTCCAAAGGGGACATTTTGTGTGCCCTTTCAGGTGAAAATTGGAGCAATGAGCCAGGATTCTGCCTCGGATCCACTCTTCTACCACATGATTTCCATGATGCCATCAAATGACTCCATCATGGTGCGATTATGGCACGCTGAGCCGTTGTTCCAACAGTGCTCCATTACTGTATCTGTATGATTTACAGAGCAACGCGGTGTTATGGTATTTCTCAGAGCCATATGTGTTTTTGCATAGCGAGGCCTTAGAGGTCATGCTAGATTACACCCATCCTGAGCAGCAGCCTTTGAGTTAAAGCTTCGTGGCTGTGCTTTGATGCTGCTGTGTACCAGAGT
Source organism: Hypomesus nipponensis (assembly GCF_054491055.1). NCBI lineage: Eukaryota > Metazoa > Chordata > Actinopteri > Osmeriformes > Osmeridae > Hypomesus > Hypomesus nipponensis. The sequence goes on along the minus strand of NC_140366.1, from coordinate 17,096,229 downwards.
CTCAGAAAGCACTTCTTCACTCTCCTGCCTCACCTTCCTGTCTGTGGTGTCACACAGTGGTGGGCAGGGTCCTGACCTGCTTTAACCAATCAGACAGAGGTAGTGTTGACAGGGATGATCACACACACACACACACGCCTACACACACAAACACACACACGCACACATACACACACACACACATCTAAACACACACACAGGTACCAGAAAAAACACACACAAACCGTGCTTTCCGTTTTGCCCTTCCTTTGAAATCCCAGTTGTGCAGGAACAGTGTTCTGACAAGGTGGATGTGGGGCCTCCCCCTCGTTCACTGTGGTGCTGGTGACAGGTCTGAAGTTCTGCCCTGACAGTCAGTTCAAACACACAGAACTCTCCTTCACCATGCTGGGCTTAAATGCGGAAACAAAACCGCCAGGAATTTCTCGCTGTGCTGTAAAGTCAGTAAAGAGAAGGATGTGCAGTCTACTGTCACGTGAGAAAGTCCTCGCCAGCACAAGGCAGGTTGAAAACAAATGAGTGCGCTCATCATTAAAATGGATGCATCGAGGTCACATTGAGGGCATCCTACAAACAAACAAACAAACGTAGATGTGCTGTTACTTTTCAAGTGTTTCAGTCAGTCCTAGTGAGATCCAGAGCCTCCACAGGAACTTGCAGTACAATATGTGATCCTGTAGCAAAGCTTATTTCATGGGATAATAATATCAACATGTTTGATGGGTGGCCAAGTTGATTTATCTGTCTTTTGTCTACGATGGGTTGGGTGGGAGAGCAAGAGGGGAAGGACGGAAGGAAGGAAGGAGGAAAGAAACGGGGGAGTCTGTCATTTGTTGCACCACTATACTCGTCGACACAATCAACAGTGACAGTAATGATCTGTTACGACTTTATCCGGCTAACAAATGCTGGCGTGTCAGACCAGACATGCATGTGGCAAACATCACTGGTCATGGGTCAAAACGGTTAGCATGCCATTGCAGCTTAAATGACTGCACCCGCAACCAAACACAACTGACATTTGTGGATGCTATTACAGAGGCATGCATGCACCTCCACATGTTGTTTTGTTTTAGACATAGTACAGGAAATGGCTGACAGAAACAGACATGGAGTGGTGCCGTGGCAACAGGGATGTCTACCACGTCTTATCTGAGAGGGGTCACATGGCAGTGGATGTGCGTGAGTGTGTGTGTGTGTGTATGTGTAAATAGGCCTAGGATTTGAAG
>NC_140366.1:17090000-17092500 GCF_054491055.1 Hypomesus nipponensis | reverse complement strand
ACTAGCTCCATTGTGAAAAACAAGCAGACCAAGCCAAGACAGCCAGTGCTCTACTATGAGTCTGACTCACTCACGCTGTTCACAGCAGAATGAATGGCTGCCTGCTCGGCTCTCTGTGTGCATGCTCTCATGGCCCCGCGCCAGAGTGCTAATTTAAGCTGCAGGCCTGCGAGAAGGAGAGAGGGGGAGAAGAGAGGAGCCCAGCCCAGACAGGAGTGCCGTGGATGGGGGAGGGTGTCGTGACTGGAGCTCCCTGTTGGAGGACTGTAATGCTCATCAATGGGCATGAGTCATCTAAAGTAGATACCAGCAGCTCCATTCTTTTTGTTTTGCCTTCATACCTACCTAGCTACCTAACTGTTGTGGAAATTCTGCCTACCTAGTACCAACCTACCTACAATGGTCAACATTTTTAGGTACCTCCCTACCTACTTACCTACCTACTATGGTCAAAATGTCTACCTTCCTTCCTACCTACCCACATTCCTACCTACCTACCTACCTACCTACATTCCTGCCTGCCTTGGTGCCAACTTTCCAGCTTGCCTGCCCATCTCATCAGCAGATCACCATGTGAACATATTTCCTGCATGGCATCACCCAGTTGGAAGCATAGATAATCTGTGATCTGTTTAGACTGATGAAGCTTTGTACTTTCACCAGCAATCCAAGCTGTTTGGTCGGGTCTAAAGTGCAGTATAATGCACTCTGCTGACAAGTTACTGTGATGTAAACTGCCCAGGATGAAGGCGTAAAAACAGGAACATCTACTGAGTATGGTCTCTCCAGATTAGTAGGCTCCCCAAATGCCGGGTGGTGTTGGAGAGACTGTGGTTAGCGGATCACCCGGCATATTCCACTGGGGTTGGTTTCACTTTCAGGCCCTCCCACCTGCCTGTCTCACACTGCCTCCTACAGAGTCTTCTACACAACCTATCTGGAGCTGGGAACTCATATCAGAGAACTGTCATGATGAACCACGTTTGTGATATTTGTGAAGTATTGAATCGATGTGGTGAACAAAAGAGTTAAGCCAGGCACTGCAGGTAAAGATTAAAATAAATATATTTGATCACAGCTTGAATAGCACAGATGTCTCATTCAGCCAGACCAAGAGACTACTGTGCAGGCTGACGGTGATCAGCTTGCTGTGTTTAGGAGTACGGTTAGTGAGACGACAAATGCTCTCTGATACTATCTGAAGGTGCCAAATCAAAGGGGAAAGCAGCCAGGGAAAGGAGAGCTAACGCACAGCCTCTTATCTGCCACTGGTTTCACTTACATTTTGATGTAGGCCACTGCTTATCGTGCCACTGCAACCAACACATCTCAGAATGACTACAGGTCGATCTGTCCTCCAGTCTTTATGTCTCCTCTCTGATGTGTGATGTGTTTGCCTGTGTGTGTATGTGTGTGTATGTACGAACGAGGAATGTTAAAAGGATTTTTATCTTTAGGGAAAATGTTTTGATCCTATACAACTATTTGAACTATTTGAACTCTCTTTCTGTCCTCTCTCTCTCCTTCTCTTTCTTTCTCTCCTTCTCTCTGTCCTCTCTCTCTGTCCTCTCCCTCTCCTTCTCTTTCTTTCTTTCCCTCCCTCTTTTTGTCCACCCTCCCCTTCTTGGACACTGCTGTGCAGTGGGCCCCTCCTGTCTTTATAGGAATCCCCCTGCCCTAGAAGCACCATCCATGGTGACACTAAACAACCAGACAACATGCTCACAGAGCCTTGCGTCTCCTCTCCTCTCCTCCTCTCCCCCATCTCCTTTCTTCCTCTCCTCCTCTCCCCCATCTCCTCTCCTCCTCTCCTCCGCTCCCCCATCTCCTTTCTTCCTCTCCTCCTCTCCTCCTCTCCTCCTCTCCCCCATCTCCTCTCCTCCTCTCCTCCTCTCCTCCTCTCCTCCTCTCCCCCATCTCCTTTCTTCCTCTCCTCCTCTCCTCCGTCCCCTCTCCTCCTCTCCTCTTCTCCCCCATCTCCTTTCTTCCTCTGCTCCGTAGCTGTAGCAGGATGTAGCAGATGAATAATCCAGTGTTCTGCCTCCTCCATGATGGCAGCAGCAGTGTCGCATGGCAGGTTCCACTTCACTCTCCTCGTGGAGAGAGGATTTCCTCTCACGCTGTGTAGACTGTGTGGGGAAAACACACAACTCAGCCACTGTACACAGCAGACATATGGGCACACACACACACACACACACTAAGGCAATACATGCACACACATGGGCACACACACACGTACACAGAGTGTTTGCATGTGTAAACAGACGAGCCCATGCTGATTTTGATGGAAATGTTGCGTGCTGTACACGCACTCACACAGCAACTGACAAAGACACACATGCATGCAGCCTTTTATGCAGGCATGCAAGAGTGTGCACACACACTCACACCCACACACCCCCCCCACACACACACACACAGGAAGCCCTGTGGTGACTCAATGCTAAATTGATTTAGGTTCAGAAAGGCAGCTAAGAGCACATGACTCAGAGTTTCC
>NC_140366.1:16970000-17085000 GCF_054491055.1 Hypomesus nipponensis | reverse complement strand
GGATGTGATGTCCACCTAGTTTTCCCTGACCCTCTTCCTGCCTGCTCCTCTTTCAAGTTTGTTTGTTGTGTTCAGAGTGAGTCAGATGGCTGAGCGGTGAGGGAGTCTGGCTTGTAATCAGAAGGTTGCCGGATCAATTTCCCGCTGTGCCAAATGACGTTGCGTCCTTGGGCAAGGCACTTCACCCTACTTGCCTCGAGGGGAATGTCCCTGTACTTACTGTAAGTCGCTCTGGATAAGAGTGTCTGCTAAATGACTAGATGTAAATGTAATGTAATGTTCAGTGTGTGTGCGTGTGCGTGTGCGCGCATGGTGTTCAGGGGCACAGCAGAGTCTGCGTCTGTGATGTTCATAAAGCAGGAGAGAACAGAACGGTCTGTCTATCAATGAGGCATGAGTCATCTCTCTATCACAGACACAGAGAGAGATGCAGCCACAGAGATAGGGCGGGAGAGAGAGAGAAAGTGAGACAGAGAGAGAGTGCGAGAGAGACACAGAATGAAAACAAGAAAGAAAGAATTAGAGGAAAGAAAGTATAACATGCTGCAGACTTCCCATCAATCACATTACATAATCACATGATCACTTAATGCAGAGCCACTGGATTTCCCTGTGCGTTGTGCTGAGTGTGGGCAGGGGCTACTGTAGTAAGTTGATAAACCATCCGAACCAAGGATGATTTATGAGAAAATTAGAGAATTCAAATGAACCTGTCCCTATCAGGCCCATCAGAATGAGGCCATCCTTCATCACCATCACCCTCTTATCAGCAGGTAAGAGGGTGATGGTTTTCTCTCTCTCTCTCTCTCTCTCTCTCTCTCTCTCTCTCTCTCTCGTACGAGCAGGAACCTTAGGGCTGGACGGGGCTTTGTGGCCTGCAGGTTTTGTATTTGGGCCACATTATTGTCACCTCACTGCATTGCATTACAGAGAGTGAGAGGAGTGGAGTGGAGGGGGGGGGGCAGGGAGGAGGGGACTCCGGAGAGTCTTACTGCGGCCTGGAACGAGGTGAATTAAATCATCCATGGAGTGAGGACTGGAGGATACTCTCTCTCCTCCTCTCTTCCTCTCTCTCTCTCCTCCTCATCTCTCTTCCCCTCTCTCTCTCTCCTCCTCCTCTCTCTCTTCCTCTCTCCTCCTCTCTCTCCTCCTCTCTCTCCTCCTCTCTCCTCTCTCTCTCCTCCTCTCTCCTCCTCTCTCTCCTCCTCTCTCTCCTCCTCTCTCCTCTCTCTCTCCTCCTCTCTCCTCTCTCTGCTACTCTCTCTCCTCCTCCTCTCTCTTCCTCTCTCCTCCTCTCTCTCTCCTCCTCTCTCCTCCTCTCTCTCCTCCTCTTCCCCATACGACACCCCTACAAAGACACGTGCTAGCTAGCTAGCTCCTAGCTTGTTCCAGGTGGACCATGCCTCCTCCGGACCAAGACGTGCGACTGTTTATGGTGGGAGGTGGCGTCTGTGTGTGTGTGTGTGTGTGTGTGTGTGTGCGGTACTGAGACAGGAAGTGTGGACCGCTGACGCATCAGGCAGGTAAATAGACGTGACAGCTGTCCAGCCTCAAGCCTGCCCCAGCCAACCCCAGTCAGAGTAAAGAGTTGTGCTGCCAGTTGAAAGGCAGCTTCAAACAGACTGTGAAATCTGTCGTGCACGGCTTGCACTGCTAGCATGGCGGCGGTAAACAGCCTCAGCTGGGGTTATTGATGTTTAATTGACTTTGGAACATCTGCGAGTCCATTTGGTCCTTGTTAATTATACAGCACTAATTTAAACTGCTGCAGAGATGCTCTGTGAACTGTAGAATATTCTACTCTGGCATCTCTCTCTGTTTCTCTCTCTAACTCTTTCTCTTGTTCTATCTGTTTCTCTGTCTTTCTTTCTCTCACTCAATCTCTCTCAGTTTCTTTCTCTCTGTCTCTTTCTCTGATTGTCTCTTACTCTGTCTCTCTGTCTCTCTGTCTCTCTGTCTCTCTGTCTCTCTCTGGCTCTCTCTGGCTCTCTCTGGCTCTCTCTGGCTCTCTCTGGCTCTCTGGCTCTCTGGCTCTCTGGCTCTCTGGCTCTCTGGCTCTCTGGCTCTCTGGCTCTCTCTCTCTCTCTCTCTCTCTCTCTCTCTCTCTCTCTCTCTCTCTCTCTCTCTCTCTCTCTCTCTCTCTCTCTCTCTCTCTCTCTCTCTCTCTCTCTCTCTCTCTCTCTCTCTCTCTCTCTCTCTCTCTCTCTCTCTCTCTCTCTCTCTCTCTCTCTCTCTCTCTCTCTCTCTCTCTCTCTCTCTCTCTCTCTCTCTCTCTCTCTCTGTCTCTCCCTGCATCTCTCTTTTTCTCTCGTCTCTTTCAACCTGTCATTAGAGGCAGGAAAGTTGACTTGTGTTTGAGGAGTAAGTCCCTTCAGTTAGCTGTGCTGCTGTCACAGATTCTGTTTAATGGATCCAGGGCCTTTCATTCCACGGGGATCCACCATCCCAGTGGTTCTGCCTGGGATGATTGTTTATGTACTTTCAGCTTACTAACAAGGAATTTGCATGCACAAGTCGTTGCAAAAACTAACATTGAAAAACGGAGGCATATCCCAACTGTACCAACACCCCTGGACCTGCATGATGAATGATAGGAAAACTGATCCCAAAGAAGGCTGCATCCAGAAGGAGAACGTGTGGAGCGTTCTGATTGGTTACGTAAGGCGAGCATGCTGGTAGAGCATATACACACACACACACACACACACTCAGGGCCCAAGGGGCGAGTGTTTGCGTTTCCTGTAATCTGAGCTTCCGTTCTCTAAAAGATGATGTAACTGGATGCCAGCCCTAGACCAAGCAGGAGAGCCAGCAAGTCATAGACTGAAATACCCATTTGTAGTGTGTGTTTGTGTGTCCATGTGTCTATGTGTCTATGTGTCTATGTGTTTAATATACACATGTGCATGTGTGTGTGTTCTTCCACTAAGGCCTATTCATTGTAGGATACCTCAGTTTCCACATTTCTGCCTGTGGTGATAGGTGATGGTACCGTGGCATGAATGCTCTGTGACAGTATGGACAGTGTGGATGTGGCTGCAGTAAACAGGAGCTTTTTATTGCATCACGCTGCCCTGCAGATAGTTTTACAAGGTCATAGACAGGTGGCTCTCTCCCAAGACTCCATCTAACTCCAAATCTTGTTCCTGGCTCATAAACTCAAGTTCCCAGAAGTCAAGGACAGTAGCAGATGACGCAATAGGCTTGATAGATTCCATTGGCATGTGTGGCAGTTATTGCAGAGAAGTACTCAGTAACTTATGCACCTCCGAGTTGAATATCACGTGTCAGTGGAAATCTCATGACTTTGTTCATGTGTGTGTGGATGTGAGTGTTTGTGTGGATGTGTGTGTGGATTTGTGTGTGGATGTGATTGTGTGTGGATGTGTGTGTGGATGTGATTGTGTGTGGATGTGTGTGTGGATGTGTGTGTGGATGTGTGTGTGGATGTGTGTGTGGATGTGATTGTGTGTGGATGTGTGTGTTGATGTGATTGTGTGTGGATGTGTGTGTGGATGTGTGTGTGGATGTGTGTGTGGATGTTATTGTGTGTGGATGTGTGTGTGGATGTGATTGTGTGGATGTGATTGTGTGTGGATGTGTGTGTGGATGTGTGTGTGGATGTGATTGTGTGTGGATGTGTGTGTGGATGTGTGTGTGGATGTGTGTGTGGATGTGTGTGTGGATGTGTGTGTGGATGTGATTGTGTGTGGATGTGTGTGTGGATGTGATTATGTGTGGATGTGTGTGTGGATGTGATTGTGTGTGGATGTGTGTGTGGATGTGATTGTGTGTGGATGTGTGCCCAAACCTTGATGACTCATCAGGCTGGCTTGGAAGAAGTGAGATCGTTTTGGCTCCTGTCCCTTTAGGAAGACACTTCACACAGAGATGAATGTAAACGTTTCAAATGTTCTTCCAGACCCTTCTCTTCCTTTCCTGCTCCTCAAATGGATTTTCCATCTTCTCTCTGGTTCCTGTCCGGCAGCATCCCAGGTATTAATTATGGATGTCTTCAAAGGAAAGCCTTCCTGGCTGAGAGAGGGTCTTGTATAAACACCTTCTCACAGGAAGGAAAGTCGGTGCTCTGGGAACGTCTGGCACTTTACGTTGTTAGCTTTGAAGGCGTTAGGAAGACTCAATATTGTCAGAACTCTGTTCCGAAATGTGACGTAAATATAGCTGTGAAACTAGCTAATTAGCAGGCTCAGCACCGCCCTGTTGTTGTCATGGTAATTCAGTGGGATCCTCCTGTTTGAGGGAGTTAGACACAACTGAAGATGGAGAGAAGACCACAACCTTACACCTCCTTCCCTCTGATGTAGGTCCTCTGCACCAGCCCAGAGCAGGTTCAGGAGAACCTCCACTCTCTTTCCCCTCCATTGCTTCCTCATACACCCCTCCTCTGTCTCTCCTGTCATTATGCTCTCATGTTTTCCGCGCCCCTCCTTTTCCCTCTGCTTCACCCCGGTCTCAGCCTGGTTCCTCCCGGCCTCCCGGCCCCCCGGGGGGGACCTGGGCCCGCCTCCGCTCAGCGTGACCCTTAGGGCTCATCCACCACACCTCCAGTTCCTGCCAGGTGACTGCTAACCTGTTCTTCCCCTCGTGTCAGTCAGTCTCGATCTGGTCCAGAGGATGACTCTTTCTTGTGTTTGCTCGGCCTTGTGACCGGCCTCATCCAAGCCCCGCATGCTTGGCTGGGCTAGCAGCTTCTTCATCCATCGGGCTTGGCGTGTGTCTGTTTTTGGTATGTGTGCATGTGAGTATCTGCATATGCGTGTGTGAGTGTCTGTGTATATATGTGTGTTAGTATCTGTATATGCGCGTGTGTATCTGTGTGAGTATTTGTATATGCGTATGTGTGTATCTGTGTGTGTGTGTGTGTGTGTGTGTGAGTATCTGTACATGCGTGTGTGTGTATCTGTGTGTGTGTGCGTGAGTATCTGTACATGCATGTGTGTGTATCTGTGTGTGTGTGTGTGTGAGTATCTGTACATGCGTGTGTGTGTATCTGTGTGTGTGTGTGTGCTGTCTCCCCATGACCCATTTGTCGATCGAACAGAGTGTTCCCTGCTCTGCTCGGGTTTCCATGCCAACGCAGGCAGTGGCAAGACGCATGCTGAGGACCCTGGCTCTGCAGAGTTCATTTCAAGAGACAGTCTCTGTGTGTGCATGTGGTGAGTGCATTTGTGTCTGTGTGTGTGTGTGTGTATGTGTGTGTGTGTGTTTATGTATGTATGAATGAGACCTAGTCCACACCCACAGTTCAGTAAACTGTTGGTGGAGTTATAACCAGCAGAATGTTTCTTTGCCTATGGAAACACTTTCACAGGCATTCTCTGAGGCTAACCACCAGATTCATTCATAGCAGTGAAAAGCTGAAGTAATGCATTCACATGAACAATGAGTTTAGAATAGCCGGTAGTTATAAGCGGAACTCTACTTACAAAACCTCCAATGAGTGAGTGGAAAAAGACAGCAGCTGTAGGCTGAGATATGGAAGGTAAACCACTAGATTCATTCATGCGTAATGAGGAAGAAAAAAGACGAGGAGAGAAAGGAGAGACAGAGGAAGAGATAAAGAGTGAGAAAGTGAGAGGGAGAAGAGAGAGAGAGAGTGAGGGGCAGAGAAGCGGAGAGAAAAGAGAGAGGGAAGAGAGAGAGAGAGTGAGGGGCAGAGAAGCGGAGAGAAAGAGAGAGGGAAGAGAGAGAGAGAGTGAGGGGCAGAGAAGCGGAGAGAAAAGAGAGAGGGAAGAGAGAGAGAAAGATAAAGGGAGAGAAAGAGAGAGAGAGAGAGACGAAGAAGAATAGACACAGAGGAGATGGTAGATTCCCTAACAGATGCAACGTGTGACTAATTTGGCGGCACCAAGACTTCATCCGACCACGGCCAATTTGTGCAGCTCAAGGTGACCCCTGGGATATCAGACCGGTGTGAGTCTGCGTGTGTGTTTCTCTGTGTGTCACTGTGTTTGTGTGTGTGTCTGTGTGTCACTGTGTTTGTGTGTGTGTCTGTGTGTCACTGTGTTTGTCTGTGTGTCACTGTGTTTGTGTGTGTGTCTGTGTGTCACTGTGTTTGTGTGTGTGTCTGTGTGTCACTGTGTTTATGCGGGAGTTTAAGCTTCCAGGAGAATGTGCTCAGTCTGCTCCGTTTAATGCTGTTCCCAGAAGAATCCAGAAGGGATTCATTTTGTGAAAGCATCCCTCAGCCCCAAGTGCCTCCCATCCTGTCTCTCACCACCCTCCCCCACACACCCATCCCCAACCCACCCTCACCCCTCGTCTGCAGTACAAGAACCAGGCTATCAAAAGGAAAGGTGCTGTATCTGCTTGCCTGCTTTTCACCTATCCTGAGTTTACGGATCAAAGGAAATTGCACTCGCTCTCTCTTGTCCTCAGACTGAAACACACACTCTCACTCTCTCACACACACACTCACACACACACTCACACACACTAATCGCAGCTATGATTAATGAGCCTGGTCTAAGCTCTCCCAGGTAACAGCATTATCAACGCAGTTGGCTGCTATACTGATCAATCACTCTAATGTTAAAAGATAAATGCAGCTATCCCCTCACACCTACTGCCTGTGCTGTGTTCTCCAGGGGATGGTTAACCACCGCTAGACCAGGAGGCAGATGTCAAGGCATCCTCCAGCCGCCTGAATCAACTCAGAGGACATGACTCTCTTCCTGTCTCTTCTACGAATTAATTTGAAAAAAGCCAGCGTCTTTCCACACAAAGCCAGAAGGCTCGGTTAACCGATGGAGAGAAACCAAAGCGGAATTAGAGCCGCTTGGAATTTCAATATGTTATTCAACAGAATCTCTCACATATTTGAACAAGATCTCATCGCTGCAGACCTTGTACTGGCCTTTGAAGTCACGTATAAATAGATGTGCCGCAAAGATAATGAATCTACTGCAACCTAGTTTGTGCATATTCGTACACAGTGGTCATAATGAGAAGACAGAACTCTGGGTAGAGAGTCTCTGTAACACATCACATTCTTCCCGTCAACACATCCGTACATTTACATTACATTTAGTCATTTATCAGACGCTCTTATCCAGAGCGACTTACAGTAAGTACAGGGACATTCCCCCCCGAGGCAAGCAGGGTAAAGTGCCTTGCCCAAGGACACAATGTCATGTGGCACGGCTGGGAATTGAACCAACAACTTTCTGATTACTGGCCCGACTCCCTAACCGCTCAGCGATCTGAACCCCGTACAGCATTTCTTTGATAACAAAACAAAATCAGTTCTGCAGAATCCCAAACAGACAGACACTCACTGCTCACATAGTTCAGCCACACCCCTCAGCACACACACACACACACACACACACACTGGTGTTTTTAGGAGGATGAATCACCAGCCATCCTTGGGGTTGCTCAGTGATGACTCATTCCCTTCAAACGGCAGTCCTCTAGGAACTTTCACGCAGCTAGAGTATCTCCGACACACACACACGCAAAAACCCACACACACCTAGCCTACACACACATGAAAATACCCACACACACCTAGCCTACACACACACACACACACTATACACATAACATAGTCCACATATGCATGAGAAATTGAAAAGGCTCACAAGTATGAACGCAGACTTGCACACGTGCACCCCCAGGTGTACGCAAGCATGGTCACACACAGTCACACGCACACACAGTCGCACACACACACACACACAGTCACACACACACACAGTTGCACACACAGTCACACACACACAGAGGATTTCAGTATACTTGATATCTGTGACGCACTGGCAGTGGGGGAAGCCCACCATCAGTAGAGGAGTGTGTGTGTGTGTGTGTGTGCACACGTGAGTGTGTGTATGTGAGCCCGCATGTGTGTGTTTGTGTGTTCCAGTCACGTGCCTGGAGAGATGAGTCACTGGCAGGTTTGTCAGGGAGCGGCTGGTGAGAGGGAACGGTGCGATGCGGAGCTCGTCGTTGTCCTGGCGACGTCTCATCTCTCCCAGCTCAGAGCTGCTCGGCAACACGGCCGCCTCACCTCAGCCGAGCATCACCTGCCACAGTAGCCACGATGACGCTCCAATCAGAGACCTATTCAGCCCCTCTCACACGCTGCTGGCTCGCTCATCACGTTTGAGAGGGGGGGGGGGGGGGCTTCATCCTACACAGTCAGGTCCAACTGGTCCATCTCTTCGATGTTTTCAGAAAATGTCTTCAAGCTGTTCCTGCCTTTCATCTGCCCTGCATGTCACATAGAAACATGTGTGCTTGCGTTCATGGGCATGGGTGTGTGTGTACATGTGTGAGTGTGTGTGTGTGTGTGTGAGTGTGCATGTGTCTTCCATGTGCCCCCAGGGTTGGAAAACTGTGGACAGAGATAGTAAAAACAGATAACGCCAACAGGAGAGATAAGTGGCCTAGAATTAGTGTGTATGTGTGCACATGTAAGCATGTGTGTGTGTGTGTGTGTCTGTGGATGTGTGTGTTTCTCTGTATATATACTGTGTGTGTGTGTGTGTGTGTGTGTGTCAGGCAGGATGGTGAGAGGAGCCAGAGGAGAAGCTTTCATGGAGCTGCTTTAGGCCTTCTCTCTGCAGGGGGGAGAAGCAGCAGTGGACCATTGCCCTCACACCCCAGGGAGGCTGTGTGTGTGTGCGTGTGTGAGTGTGTGTGTGAGTGTGAGTGTGTGTGTGAGTGTGAGTGTGTGTGTGAGTGTGTGAGTGGTGAATCCTTGGTCCTGAAGAAGCCCCGGGACAGACATTAATGTGCAGGCAGACTGTAGGAGGTCTCTGCCACAGAATTACCTGGGGAGCTGAGAACAGAACCCCCCCCGCAGGATCACAAGTGTACCAAACACTTTACACTTAAGAAGATCAACGTCAACCTATCAAGCCAGCCATCTCTCAACCAGCACACAGAGCAGTCTGTCCAGAAGGCCCCGAGACGGACATCTGGTGTCCCAGATAAGCAGGAAGTAGAGAGGAGTAAGTAGGCTGCTGTAAGGGAAGAGGACGATTAAAGCACCTAATCCTGCTGACATCTGACAAGAGGAAATCACACAGACCACAGTGTTGAAGAGACGGCTCTATTCACACTCATTGGTAGGCTGCACACACACACTGACACACACACTGACACACACGCTGACACACACACTGACACACACGCTGACACACACGCTGACACACACACTGACACACACGCTGACACACACGCTGACACACACACTGACACACACACTGACACACACACTGACACACACGCTTACACACACTAACACACACACTCAGGCTAGTATGAGGGCTGGAAGCTGAAGCAGAGAGCAGGTACGACGCTGTGAGACTCGGTCTGTTGAGGAGGTGTGTGGTCTAATGTGGGATTGTGTGTGTGGTGCATGTGCAGTTAGGGGGAACAGTATGTGTGTGTGTTTTTGTGACTGTGTGTGTGCGTGTGTGTGTGTGTGTGTGTGTGTGTGTGTGTGTGTGAGAGAGAGAGAGAGAGAGTTACTGCCCCATCGAAGAATGTGCAAAAGCTATTTGATCATTGGGTTGATGAGGTGGAAGAGAGAGGAGGACAAACTGACTAAAAGAAAAATGATAGAAAAACAGACAGCCAGACAACCCCACTGCAAACTGCTGTGACAAAACTTGTTACCATGGCAACTCGCTCTCTCTATGGCCATTTGGAACACAAGGTTTTTTCTTTAATGAGAGAAAACTGGTTTGTTTCATCTCCGTCACACACACAAGCACAAACACGTACACACATGCAGAAGAGCAGACACACACACACGAGGCTTGGGTATATACCTCTTGGCTTTGAGAGGGAGATTGCTTAGGGTTGTGTGGATTTGCAGATTTGCAGTCTAATGTGAAAAAGATTGTATCTAACTTACATATCCACTACACTGGGATCCTCCTGGGAGACCTCCATACTATGACCTCAGGTGTCAAAACTCCTCACACACACACACACACACACTCCTCACACAAACACACACACACACACACAAACACACACACACACACACACTCCTCACACAAACACACACACACACACACTCCTCACACAAACACACACACACACTTCTCACACAAACACACACACACACACACACACTCCTCACACACACACACACACATTTAAATCCACCACTGACATACTGGCAGAAAGAAGAGTGGTTTCCATGAAGGGAATTCTATCACAATTTGGAGAGAACAGAGAAATAATCCATTACTAACCCATTACCTTTTCATGTCTTTACATTATACAGGAGATAGTGAACTTCACTGGAGAGCGAATCACATGACAACGATGAGGACTGCTCTCATAATGTGTATGACTCATAGACCCACTACCAAACCCCATCACTCTGTTGGCCTGGCTTGTTATCCTGCAAGCTTGCCTCCAAGGCTGTTGCTTGCTGGTGAGGGAAAACTCGCCACAGGATGAATTTTGGATCATTCAATTAAACAGACACACAATGGATCATTATCCTCTTCTCTGTCAGCCCCCTTCTCAGGCAATGGCCAGGAGAAACAACCAATCAGCAGCAAGTAGCCGTGGGGGGACAGACTTAGGCGTACTACTTCCTGATTGGATGATTGGAGATCAAATGAGTGTCTGTCGTGGAAAATGTGACAACATTGTGTTAGTTGAAACTTCTCTGCTTGCCGCTCCAAATCCCTCACTGGCATGCCTGACAGTATGGACTTTGTGACCCACATGGCCTAGAAATATCTTTCTTCCTGGATGGAATTTAATTAAGAAGGATCTCATGTCTTGTGATCTGTCCCTTTAGTGGCAGGCCATCATTTTCAACCCTACAGACATGACACTGCATTCATGCACACACTAACACACACACACACACACACAGACATAGACACACACACATACACACACAGTGATTGTCTTGTTCAGTATATGTGTCAGTCAAAGTTCTCAATGGAGCTGGCTCCCTATTCCCTCATTCTGCTTGGTCTCTCTCTTCTCTTCCATTCTGCCTCTCCTCTTTCTCTCTCTCTCTCCATTTTTGGACATGCTGAGGGGACTTCAGGTGGAGGACATGCTTTGTTGAACAAAAAGAAAATGGCGGCTTGGAAAACAAAGCACTGTTTCTGTAGTTTATCAGAGCTTAGCTGAGATGAGTGCAGCTCAGAGGAATGCACCGTGGCTCAGCACTGATGTTTCCTCAAGCTTGGAGAACCTGGCAGTGTAAACACCAGCCTTCTCTGCTCACCCAGGGAGAGCTACCTGGTCTGGGTCTGATCCCACGCAGTTGTACCCTCCACCCTCCACTTCTTCACTCCTCCTCTCTAACCTGGGGGTCAGATGGCTGAGCGATTAGGGAGTCGGGCTATCAGAAAGTTGTTGGTTCGATTCCCGGCCGTGCCAAATGACATTGTGTCCTTGGGCAAGGCACTTCATGCTACTTGCCTCGGGGAGAATTTCCCTGTACTTAATGTAAGTTTCTCTGGATAAGAGCGTCTGCTAAATGACTAAATGTAACCTGGCACAGATGGGCAGGTGGAAGACCAGCCGCAGCGATCACAGAGCTGAATGTCTGGCCAAGTACATTGGATCTTTTGTTGCTTGATCTGTCTTGGGTTTATACGAGCTGGGTAGAGCTGAGGTTACGTTACTGTAAACAGAGAGCAGACTATGAGCCCCTATAGGAATGTATATTTGGGAACCGGTTGTGTATTTGAAAGACAATCTATCAGAGCTATTGTGTCAACAAGCAAAAATCCAGCAGCGCAGTCTTGTGCTTCCAAAGACAATTTGTGGTTTAGTTCATTGGCCGAGTCTTTTTCCCTTCAACAACCCTCCGAGAAGATGGACGGGTGATGGAGGACTGGTTAATTCAGACCGGCACGGTTACACAAGAGCTGGAACGCTGCCAAGTTATGCAACCCACAGGATGGGTGAGGCCAGCAGCCAGGGGTTAACCTAGTCCCTTGAGGCCTGCTTCTGGACCACCACTCTGGGGGAAACCACCACAGCGACCCACAACCATGGATTAGTTGAGGCCTGTCGGGCAACAGTTAGGGTTTGGGAGGATAGCTTCTAGATCCATACCAGAGGGCAACTCTGACAAACAAAGCCCTGTTAACTTTCCTTTCCTTCAAATTCCTATCATTTCTTTCTCTCTCTCTCTCTCTCTCTCCATCGTTAACTGGCTCAGGTGACCCTACGAACTGTAGACAGATGGAATGTAATTCGTACCAGTGTGTCTGTAGTCATCACACTGCTGTCCCTAACATGCAGCTCAGCATGTGTTCCCTGTGTGTGTGTGTGTGTGTGTGTTTGTGGTTACGTGTGTGTGTGGATACGTGTGTGTGTGTTTTTCATTTAGACGCATATCCACAAAGATCAGACCTAAACCACAGGATATTTCTGACCTCTGGGTGAGTGTGCAGGGAGGGGGAAAGAAAATAAGATGGAAGGGGGGAAGGAGAGGTTGAAGGACGGACAGAGCGAGTGAGAGAGGAGGGTGCGTCTATGGAACAAAGTTGGAGGGCTTCCAAAACTCTGTTCTCTAACCAGGCATGAAATTCATGCTGCCGCCACAAAACCAGAACTTGGAAGGAGCCTTGTGCCCATAATTTTGTTTGAGTTTGCATGTGTGTGTGTGCGTGTGTGTGTAACATCACGGGGGCTGAGTAGTGGGGGCCAGACAGACGGGTGATGCAATCTGCGGAAGAGAAAGAGAGGACATGAGGGTGGCAGAGGAAGGATTTGGGAGGAAGGGAGGGAAGGGATGGGAGGAAGAGAAAGGAGAGAACGGAGGTGAGGGAGGGAGGGAGGGAGGGAGGGAGGGAGGGAGGGAGGGAGGGAGGGAGGGAGGGAGGGAGGGAGGGAGGGAGGGAGGGAGGGAGGGAGGGAAGAGCTGGAGGGAAGGGAGAGGAGGAAGAGCGAGAGGAAAGGGAGGGGAGGAAGGAGAGATTGGTTTTCGTGGGATTCCAAATCTTCAGGAATGTGCTGACGATCATGTCCCACTCCGTCAGGGAGAATGTTGCATGCTGGGAAGTCTGGGAAGGGGCCACCACCTGCTGTTGTGTTCTCAGAGACCAGACTGAGGTAGGCTGGAAACCCTCCTCAGCTGAATGCCGTCAGCCACAGATGTGGGTGGCTTGGACATCAGACACACTATTAATCATTCGACTTTAATGTTTCAAACACTTCTTGGTAAAGATTTATCTTTCAAAATACCAGAGCTGATAAGTATCCACCTACACTCAAGACTGAAGTGGAGGATGATCTATTTTTATTAGAACCACACAATGTCAGCACAAACCACACAATGTCCCTGTGTTCCCACACAGACAGGAAGGCTGACTGGTTAACGTGATTGGCATGCACGGACAAATAGTCTATTTGTGAGCATCACAAGTGTGGGTTATTGTCCTTGAGCCGGTGTTTGTGCCACCTGGAGTGTTAAGTGCTGTATACAGTTACACTGGAGAGGAAGCACAAGGACAACTGAAGGAGAGACGGCTGAGCGCTGTGAATAGAGATGGTGACTCAGAGGCCATTTTTGAAAGTAATTTTATCTATCAGTGCCACACCAATTCCCACCCATGGCAGTGAAAGGAAAACATGTACCCAAAGAGTGACCACAGAATAGGAAGGGAAGTTAGAGAGGCAGAGTTCTTCTTCACACTCTGTTCATGTCAAAGAAACGTGTGTTACAATCTGCTCCTTGGATGATGGCATGGAGGCTCCATCTGGATCAAACCTGCCTTGTTGCCTTTCTTGTCTAACTCAAAGTCATCAACAACAACAAAAAAAAGGTCCTCACTGCCTATTAACAGAGATGAGGAGAACAGACTCTCTTACACCCACGGTCAGTTCCACTGTTGAGCTGGTGTGATTTCTACTGTCTCCTTGTGATACTTGGTGGTTGGGAGGGATCCGGGCCTGCTCTGGACAGTGTGAGGGTGGTGTGGCATGCTGCCAGTGAATATGAAGAAGAAGAAGAAGTGAGAGAGAGCTGCAGAGATTACTTGTGACAGGTCTGTATGTGTGGGGTTTTTGTGTGTGTGTGTGTGTGTATGTGCGTGTGTGTGTGCCTTGCATACATAACACACCCACAAATGAGCTGCATTAACTCAATGTAGAGTAAATGACTCAGTGTTCTCCCTCCTTACATAATCATGGATGGAGATTTCCAGTCATTCACAAAAAAAAAAAACAGAACCCACAAATACAACAAAAACTATCCAGCAGAACAGCATTCAGCCATTCAGTGATATTATACGTGGCCATAACTTGCCTGCTAAGCACAAGATGGAAAAACAACTATTTGTACAGTAATGACCAAAGGTTATTCAGAGCCCAAAAACATGCTATTTCACAAACCATGATTCCCTTACAGAGTTCAGTTCTCAATGGAATGGACGCAGCAGACACCACAGAATGCTAACTTGGACTCAGATATGATTGGCCTGGCACTGGTCATGTGGTTGGATAGGAGAGCAGAGAGAATTCTGTGGCTGTTCTTTGCCGTGAGCTGCTCCAGTTCCGTGTTCGGGTGTGTTACCATGGCTGGTTCCCTACATCTGCTGGTATGCACTGGTCCGCTGAGGGACACAGTTTCAACCTCACCGCATCTTAGTCAAACTGTTTGCATGACTTCAGAGAAGAAAAAGCCCCTCTAAGCCACTGAATTCTGCAGTGTTGTTTCATAAATGTCCTCTAAAAAGCCAGAAGATGAGCATCTCTACTCGGTTCATGTTCCCTCAGTGTTGAGGGACTGTTGTTTGCGCATCAGGATGCGTCGGACATCATTTTTGCAGCATGGGGGAGTCTTAGCTCATGGCAGAGCTAACAAGGCCGAACGTTGGAAGGTCGTTTCCTATGTCGAGGGGCCTCACCTTCTATGAACCCCATGACATCCCATCCCCATGACTAACAACATGGCGATGCATCTCCATAAACATCGAGTCTATCAATAGACCTAGTTCATCATTTGGTCACAAGTTGACTCTTTCATCTGCGTTCTTCACACTACAGTCTTTGATAAGAGATGGAAGCCCCGGAGGACTGGAGATAGTATCTCCTGTCCCACCCAGCACCCTGTGACACCTGATGCAGAACTATAAAACCTCACGTGCAACACCCTTTTAACCCTATCCCTAACCACAGCTGCTGAGGAAATAGTCCAAGCATTGTCATAAAACATTTCTATGATCTGCTTTTACTTTATGTACATTTTTTTTTTTTTTTTTTTTGCTATTTCCTGATGCTTCAGCCTGCAGATACTGACAACCCGACTACCAACAACATTGAATCCATGAGAGAGAGAGAGAGAAAAAACAGAAAATACCTTGGTAATGCCATGGCAAATGAAAAACATTTTTAATAACAGAAAAAAGCACAAACGTAATCTCTCTTCAACAATCATTCCATCTTTGTTTACGGAATCTGAGCGCTTGAACTACATCCAACCATGATCATTAGTTACAGGCAACCCAACATTATGAAAGGTTTTCTGAATTGGGTCAAAGAGTAAAGGTTGAAGGGTGCTTTGACGTGCGTGCGCGCGCGTGGGTGCGTGCGTAGGGTAGCTTCAGCAGACATGCAGACATGGTGGCGGTGTTCCAGCCCTGAGCTGAAAACCACAGCCCCGAGGTCGACAGGAGACCGGTATGAATCACCGGAAGAGCATGAGAGTTTGCAGAACTCATTAGGGCAAATGTAAGGTATATGGATTTCCTCGGTCAATAAAAAAACCTTGGCAGCTGAACAGCACCCCAGTGAATCCTCAAGTAGCTTAACATTCACCCTTGGAATGACAGTGTAGGCTACGTTCAGAAAATGGTGTGGCTGATTATCACGTTGGGTTGAGTTCAAGAGGAATAAAACAGAGGCATCTGGGCTTGTTTATTTGTTAACTTGCTGTTTATTTAAATGTTACAGTTGTTTTGACACACATCATTCGTGTCTAAGATAAATACTGATCCATTTTAATCAGCCAACCACGAATCAAAAGCGCGTTTGAATATCCAAACACATGTCTTGAAAACATTGCTAGTTGAGGAATCGGGTGGAACAGTATGATAAAATGACACCACCGTGTGGACATTACAAGTAAATGCTAAACAGTTAGTGTGAGATCGGAGCACGGAAACATTTCGATTTTTTTTTCGGGTGTATGAGCACAGTTAAATATGCTCTATGCTGCGATACATAAAGATGTATAGAGACACACAGGTAGGCTAGATTCTGACAACTTTCGGAGCTTAACTAATTTCGACGACCCGGATATCCATTGGGACCATTACGTCAGTGTCCGTGGAGCACATTTTACAGGAAATACTTTCGATGGAAGCCGCTTGCAAGCTACATTTATAAAGGACTGCCATTACCGAGTTTACGGTAAGAAAGCTGGCGACGCACATCACCATCTGTGCTGATGCTTACAACATTGAAAGACCAGAATGAATTAGCTGATTGCAACTCATTTTCTTTTCAGACTTACAGCTAGCAGTCTTTGATTAGCCGCAATAGTTTAAGCGGATCTCGTCTTGCTCATCAGCTAGCGAGCGAGCTAAACCTTAGCATAGTTATTTTATGACAAATGTTTGGACAAGTTAATGGCTAGCTAGCTAGTTAATTGAGTTCAGGTGCATGGATTACAATAATAACGTGTCCAGGTATCTAACGTTAGCTAGCTGCTCAATTAGTTCCAGACTAACTAACTACCTTGCTAGAGCTAGCCCGCTGTTGAGTACTATAACGATAGATTAATGATGTGCTAGCCTGCTAGGTCCCAAAGCAGTGTAGATGGCTGTCATTCGAAAGCATCGCATGGAAATTATGTTAGTACTCACCAATATGAATAAAGACTTGTGTATCTTAGACTTTGAGTCGAAATGGAGGTGAATATAAATGTCAAATACATCTATTTCTCATATTGTAGGTTCTTCCGAACAGTACCGAAGAAACATGAGCTACCAGCTCTTGGCCGACAGCCATCATGAGGATATGCTGGATGCTATGCACCAACTGAGACAGAAAGGTCACCTGTGTGACGTCACAGTACAGGTGAATTTCCAAGGAGAGCTGGAAGAGTTTGAAGTCCATCAAGTGGTGCTAGCTGCTTCCAGTGGCTACTTTAGATGTATTCTACTTGCCCGAGATGCTCCCAAGAAATTGTTTCTCACCAATATACACACCACTGATTTCAGCACGTTTTTAGAGTATGTATACACTGGTAAAGCGCAGATTGCCAAAGAGAGAATCTGTGATGTTCATGAGATGTCAAAACTGTTGGACTGTAAGATGCTTACAGAGGCTTGCAACTTAGTTTTGAATAGAGAAACATCAAGTGAACCTATAACAGAAACATCACAAGAGACAAAGGGAGGTTTAGATGCTGTGAAGTTGACACCAAATACTAGAGTTGTGAAACTGCCAAGAAGGTCTTGGATGAAGAGATCCATGGATCCAAGGATGGCTGAGAATAAGGAGGTAAGCCCTAAAAAGGCAAATGTCAAGATCACGGCTGAGGTGAAACCTGAACTACTGGGGAGAAGGCTAAGCAACAGACTGGCAGGCCGCAAGGTCAATGTTGGCCTTCCTAAGAAACGGAGACTAAAGATCACCTCAGGTCCGGCGGAGAACTCCGACCAGGAAGCACCCGGCTCCTCCCAGGAGGACGAGGCTCCGACGGAAACTGTGATGGAGGGAGAGGAAGAGGAGGGTGACCAGGAGGAGGAGGAGGACTCTGAGAAAACAGCAGACGCTGATATCCAGGAAGAGGAGCCAGGGGATGACCCTGTGTTCATGGAGGAGGAGGGGGAGGGGGAGGGGGAGGAGGAGGAGGAGGGGGAGGGGGAGGAGGAGGAGGCAGAGGGCACGAGGAGGAGAGTGGCCAAGCGAGGTGACACTCAATACAAGTGTGACAAGTGCCAGCGGACATTTCTCTATGAGAAGAGTTACATGAAACACATCAGGTGGGTGCTAGGGTTTGACGACCTGGTCACAGCCAGCGATGTAGTTGTGATTGTTGTCCTAAAGTGTCACTTTTCCCTGTGTGTGTGTGTCTGTGTGGTTCCAGTGTGAGTCATGGTGTCCAGGCGGAGGTGGTCTACCGCTGTGACACCTGCCAGCAGACCTTTGCTAACCGCGGGAACTTGAAGATCCACGAGAGGCACGTGCACAACGACGAGCGGCTCTTCTCCTGCGACGTCTGCACCAAGACCTTCAAACGCAAGAAGGACGTCATCCGCCACCAGCGGCAGGTGATGTCCCGGTGAAATCAGTTTGAATGACTCGGGATTCCCACGTTCAAACAGCTTCTGCCACCGTGCCTTCTGTCTGCAAGTGGTCCTGTTGAATTACCACAGTTTTTACGATGTTGAATTACTTTTCTAAATGTTCTCTTAGGTCCACGAAGGCGGAGCAGGGGCCATGCGCCATGTCTGTCCTGTCTGTAGCAAGTCTCTGAGCTCCCGGACCGCCCTCACGCTGCACGAGAGAACTCACACTGGAGACAAGCCCTTCGAGTGTCCCGAATGTCAGGCCCGCTTCTCCCAGAGCTCTGCTCTCAAGACGCACCGCAGGTACCCGCACAGCCAGCCTCAAGCAGCTCTGAAAACAGTCTGCTCTGCGGGTTTCATAAGGAGGTTTTATGGATCGTTATTATTGATCAGATTTGTCTATGCATGTGTGTTTCAGGATCCACACTGGAGAGAAGCCGTTTGCCTGTGACCAGTGTGAAGCCAGGTTCAACCAGAAGCACATGCTGTGCTACCACAAGAGGTCACACACAGGTCAGTGTGCTTCCACAGCTCCTGGTACAGTTTCCCCATTCAGCAACAACAGTGTCTGACGAGAAGCCCAGTTGCATTTAGCTGAATAGATGTATTGCTCTTGTGTCTCCCAGGAGAAAAGCCCTTCATGTGTGAGAGCTGTGGGAAAAGCTTTGCGTCTAAAGAATACTTGAGGCATCACGCCAACATCCACACCGGCTCCAAGCCGTACAAGTGCGAACGCTGCGGGCGAGGCTTTGCACAGAGAAACTCGCTCCACCAGCATATGAAAACACACACAGGTGAGCACACGCACGCATGTCTTAACACACATATCGACATCTTTTTGATGATCTGTTGTCGTGTCGCTGTGTGTATCTGCGTGTCTGTGGGTCAGGTGAGCGTCCCTACAGCTGCACCTTCTGTGACAAGAGCTTCACCCAGCTGAACGCCCTGCAGAGGCACCAGCGGATCCACACAGGGGAGAAGCCCTACATGTGCGGCCTCTGTAACCGCACCTTCACCGATAAGTCTACCGTCCGCAGGCACACCATGGTGAGGCAGATATACCTGCACAGGAAAACACCCTGCCTGGGATTCATTGACTTACTATTTCACATTTAGTACATTAAAATGATCTAATTGTGTGTTTGTTCAAAGTGAGAGATGTTTCTTATCCTTTCGTTGACAGACTCATGACATGGACGCACCCTGGAAGAACTATCTGGTGGTACTCAAGGGAAATATGGAGGACAAGAAGCCCAAAGGCCTAACCAAGGTCAAGGTTCAAAAGACTGGAGATGCCAAGAAGCCGAGAGGAGCCGCATCTGTAGATGGGTGTAAGGTCCAGGAAGGGGCAGTGATGCTTCCAGCCGGGCCCGTCACCCTCCCTGCCGACTGGACCGGTCCAGGCACCATCGCCCTGGTCAGCCACCCCAGCCAGGGAGGCATTATGGTCATCCAGACAGAGGGCACCCAGATCGTGACCGACAGCACAGGGAACAGCATCCTCTCCCTGGACGGCTCCACCATCGGCATCCCCTACTCCATCCCCGTCTCCATCTCTCACTCCATTCCCTGCTCGTCCTCCGAGGCCATACTGGCTCACGTGTCCGAAACCCCCTCCATCCCCACTGCGTCCGTACTGGAAACCGTGGTCTCTCAGACCCTGCTGGCTCCTGTTACAGTGGTCGAGTCTGCCTCGGAGATGGGGATTACAGGCTCAGAGGACAAGGCGGTATCAGAGAGTGCTTCTGTCTCGGGGGAGGACTGTGTTACAGTGCAGGCAGCCGACCTGGAGACAGGAGTATCAGTTAGCCTCTGTTCCCCCTGACAGAGAACAGAGCACTACTGAGGACTATGGTGCTTTAGGAGCCATGGTCGTCTCTATTAACTAGACCGTACACCAACTGTGTTTAAGCAACTGGGGTTTGCATCGAGCTCATGCAGCCCTTTTAGGTGGAATATCTACCCGGGTGTGGTTTGTTTTTATGGCGTTATAAAGCGATCATGTTTCATGGGATTCAGTTCAACATTTTAACAGAATGCCTCTTCAGTCTTGTGAGTTGGGCAGTGTGTTGTCACATGTCCGCGGTCCAGTCTGATCCTGCGTAGCACGCCTCCAGATCAAACGTGTTATGATCATTCTTCAATCAGACTTGCAGCATTGCTTGTGTGGTGCACTTTTAAACTGACATTACATACAGTATAATATGGTACAAATCTTACAAGTGTTGATGTGGAACTCATCCATTATTGTTTTGTCTTCACACAATGATTAAAAACCAGGCTAGCCTTGGTTATGATATAAAGATCATGTATGGAAATGGTAGTGTTACCACGTGTTCAAAAACTTAAAATACCAGGTGGTAGGTGTGTTTTTATTACTGTACATTTACACAGACGGACAGAGTAAATAAAAATACCATTATTTAGCCAGAGATATTTAGGTTGATTCAGTAGAAACGTTTGTGCGGGCCGTTCACGCCAATCCAAGTAACACGACACTAAGCTACCACTAAGCTGCCCGCTGACATGCTCTGTAAGGGGCGTCTAGGAGGTGCTCTACAGGTAAACCCTCTAAGTCATAACATACCACACGACGGGCTACATGGAACAGGCAGGCTGTCTGTTTGAAGAGACTGCCCCCACGTGTACAGGGAAGGTAGAACTAGTCCATTTAAAAATACAAACATGGGCAGCTACCTCACACTGCTGGACATACAAAGTAAAAAATGTATTGGTGGTTCACCAAACCCCTTAAAAATCAGTTGACAGTAAATTACAAAAAAGAAGAGTCAGGGAAACCATAATTCCACCGTCAAAATGTATGATGATTTTTAACTGTCTAACTTGTACCAGTTATGTCCTCAGGAGTAGGCAGGACTCCTGTGCTTGCTGCAACAACAACCAGTCAGATGGTGGGATTGGTTTTCTTCTGTCACAAAATCCCTGATAATACATTTCCCGTTGGGTGTCACACACATACTATGATGGTCACTATCAACCAAACAACCTTTAGAAATCAAACAAAATACACTAATAATTATTAATATATCAAGTATTTGATAATAAAATATATACTCATATAGTTACCCATCTCTAGATTAAAAGCCAGTCACATCTGCTGAAACTGAAGACCAAATTGCAACTGTACAAATCATGCAGTGCTTGATCTCAATGCTAACATCTTGATAATGCTTCGGTAGAAGTGGTCTGGACCTCTCAGATCTCCTTGGTTGCAGGTTGATCAGAGGAGAGAGGGACCGGCTGTCCTCCACAGAGAGGTGTGTTATAACGGCTCCACACCCTGACTACCTTTGGTAGATGTTAAAACTGAGAAACAGTAGAAACCATAGAACTATAAATAAATGGTACATTTGTAATGAAACCAAGTATCCTGATCTAAAGATGCTCTTTAGGCATTGCTGAGTGTACATGTGTAGTCTATGGAGACTCCGTACTGAGTCATTACACTAAAACAATAGGAGATGATGGAGGAGGGAGAGGAGAGGCGAGGCATGCCAGGGTAGGTCCCCTCGCCAAGAGGCTTCTCCCTGGGGTGACTTCACTTCAGGTCGCCCTCATCGCCCTGGATGCTCTTCTTAATGCGCAGCAGCATGGTGGTGTGCCACTGGTCCAGGCGAGAGATGGAGTCAAACTCCTTCACCTGATGGGACAGGCAGAAAGAGAGAACAGACCCACAGGGACAGAGGTACATAGTGAGGTTTAAGAAGTTGTCAGGAAGTGGAATCATTTCATATTATTGAAATGATCAAAGCCCACTAGAATGGTTCAAAAACACAAGATGGAATTCATATGAAGTAAAGGATTGTCAGTACCAGCAGACCACAATGTCAAATTATTTGGTAGAAATATAATATTTTTTGAGAATTATAGGGAGAAAGAAAGGCTAAAAAAGGCTTACTGCTTCTGTGAAACCCTCACTGTTCTGTTCCTCATGAGCTTCCAGAAGTTTCTATCGAAGACAAAATCTAGGTTAGAAACAAGGGCTGGAATAACAAATGAGCAGAAACATGTTGTCTGTCAGTCATTCAGGTCATGTACCTTCAACAGCTTGCATTCTCTGGAGTCAGAGAAAGCTGGAAACATCTCCTCGTATTTCTCCACAGCCAGCTGCCGGAAGAATTTAGTTTAGAATTCAGAATTTAGCAGCGAGACCATGACAACAAACACTAGGAGATGACGTTGGGTTGTAAGAGACAGGAAAACAAACCTTTGCGTTCAGCTCATCCACGATGAAGTGGCACAGGGAGGCTTTGAAGAAGTATTCTTTGGCGCTGTATTTCAAGAGGGGGTTATCCATGGTGCTGGATCCAACCTGGCAACCACACAAACACACACTGGATTTTAGAAGAGCGCCCTCAGCATGGGTACATCCAAGTCAACTCCCTTATATCAGAACCCACCTGCTCGTAAATCTCAATGGCCTTCTGGTACTGTTCCATCTGGGCGCTGTAGGCAGCAACCTTCAGTAGACACTTGTTAGCAGAGCTGTGAAACAGACATGGGGAGATGTGAAGCACACAGACAACCTTCTCCAGGGTCTACATAACCTGAGCTGTACCCAGGGCCGGAAGGATACCCACCTGTTAGACTCCTCTCCCTTATAGTAATCTGCTGCCTGCTCGTAGTGGGCAATCGCCTAAAGAAAACCCAGACAAGGGATGTCAAGACTGGGAACTACCTGTTTTTAAAGAGCATTACTTTGAGGAGGAGAAAAAAGAAAAAAAAAACTCACTTTTTCAATGTCCACCATCTCCGACTCGAAGATCTCTGCGATGGTGATGTGGTGTTTGGCTGCAATGGTGAACCTTCCCTGGAGAACAATACAGAAGGAATCGTTACTGACTGGATGCAGAGGAGCCTGCCGTCGATATTGCTGCTGCTAGCGTCCTTCCTCAGCTACAGCACAGGGAGCAGGACACCGCTACAGCCAGAAGCCTCACAACCACTAGGAGAGGAACTAGCAAATCCTATAGTGTCACATCTATTTCACATCTCCATGCGACAAAACAAGGAAGCATAACACCAAGTACCTGTACTCAGAAATGCTTAAGAGTCTGGTGTTGTAACATCGCAGGCACAAGCACCTTATAGTACATGCCTGGCAGATGGGGAACGTGGCTCACAAAGAGCAGATGGTGTGTGTTTCTGTGCATCTTACCATGTCTGTGTATATATCGATGGCTGCATTTAAACACTTGATTGCCTCTAATGGCAGCATTAAAAGGAAAAGGAGGAACAGTCAGACTGGGAGGACAATGTTAGTGATAGCATAAACACATACGAGGGGGGGGGGGGGGCTGGGAAGTTACATCTAGCTATCATCTCTTAAAAATGTAATTAAACATCACCCTCAGGGTACATTTCATAAACATTCATTTGGGAGAGTAATACAGTAGCTATACGTTATTATGTAGTGAAAGACTTACCAACATATGCAGTAGTTAATACACAGAAAGGTCAAGGTTACAATCTATTGAATTGTCTTGTTCTCGAGTGCTGGATCAAACTACGCATATGGGGATGAACACTGCCATATCCTTCTATAAATCACTGCTGAAGGCTTGTATTAAAGATATTAAATTAAATCCATGCAGTGAGTAGACAATATGGCAGGCAAACCCAGATAATAACCCCACTACTGCTCTAGAGAGAGAATCACAAGTGCAGAGAAAAACTCCACTCCAGCCGATTCAAGCGAGTTATGAATTCAAGAGAAATATGTCAATTCCCCAGAACTCATCTCCTCCATCTCAGGAGGAGGTTGAGATTGACAGTAGACGGCAGAATCAGGTTATGCACTTGGTAAACTTGCATCACGGCTCAAAGCATCTTGTGTCCTGATTTCTGCATCTCCCATCAGAGAGCTATCGCTCTCATCTCAGAATTTTGGAGAGCAAGGGTAACAAGAACTCTCTAGGAAATCCTTTGAACTGGATGTCATTATGACCTGTCCCAGCAGACTAAACTGGTCCCCTTGTTGAGAGTTTGCTCCAGTTCTACAGCCTCAGATCCCTGTGCTGGGAATGCGGATGCACCGACCCATCAGTCTAACTGGGCTGTATTGGACGGGTGTCACGCCCCTGCCGTTAGGCGTCTCAGTCTGTCTACCCTCCAGCTCTCAGGAGCGCTGGTCCTTAAGTGGCTGTTTCGCTTCGTTAACCGCCTGTCCTCCGGTTGCTGTGGAGACGGCTCGTGTATATATAGTTCAGACGGGAGAAGAAAGAGCCTTGAGCTGTCGCCAGGCTGGGGAGAGAGCGTAGCTGCGGTCTGGCTCACCGTTAGGGTCGGCCTTCTTGAAGGCGTTCCCTGCGTCGATGAAGCTGCAGGCAGAGTCGTGTTTGTTCTGGAGCTGCATGTGGAGGCGGGCTGCCTTGCAGAACGCATTACCGGCAGCTGGAGAGAAGGACACACGCACACACACAAGCACGTAAGGTGGGTCAGATGGCTGCGCGGTTAAGGAATCAGGCTATTAATCAAAAGGTTGCCGGTTCGATTCCCAGCGGTGAAAAATGACGTTGTGTCCTTGGGCAAGGCACTTCACCCTACTTGCCTTGGGGGGAATGTCCCTGTACTTACTGCAAGTCGCTCTGGATAAGAGCGTCTGCTAAATGACTAAATGTAATTCAACATAGGATCGCCGCCTGTTTTGTCCAGGACTAGTGATGGTGTTTGTCATTGAGAGAGAAAACAGAAGCCCACCACTCCAGTTCTTGGCCATCTTGAACATGTTGGCTGCCCTGGCATACATCTCACAGGCCTCCTCCACTCTATGGGGGCCGCTGGAAGGACAGGAGGAAAACATGAACATTAAACAAAACACTGACGAATTGAGGTGGATTTAAATAAACAACAGACAGTTCTTAGAAACTGTGCCACCATAAAAATGCAAACACAGAAAAAAAAAAAAAAACGTCTTGCATAATACAGCACATCCAGTTCACTCATTCATTTGAAGACAGCTGTGGCTGTCAGAGCCATAGAGATGTAACAGACACACAACATTCTGACCACTCAGAATCAGAGTTGTTGGGAGGGAACCAAGCCATCGGATTTGTGATTCTGCTCCAGCTTACAGCCATAGCTGCCTTGACGTCTGTATTGATTTCTGTCTTTGTGATCTACTACTGTAGGTGACCCCCGGGAACTCCCTGGAGCACTAATGAGGCCCTGGCCAGCCAATCCCATTTGAGCTAGAGGGGATGACATCATTGTTCAGTGTCCCCTCCTCCACCCCCAGTACTGTGTAGGTGTCCCAATGACAGTGCACCACTGAGTCATAACTCATTTGTATTGCACAGCACACACACAGTGACAGAAACAAATGCAAATCAGAAACACAATAACATTATCTTAAAAAAAAAAAAAAGGACAGATAAACCACTAAAAAGGATACCAAGCGGTGCTCAATGTCCCCAACTTCTGACAGAGTCCTGCCAAATGACACAAATTTAGGGCACTTGCACTGATGCTGAGTGATTGTTGAATCTTGAAATACTTCCACAGACCATAGCTGTGAGTTGGTTGGACAACTTGATACATCTTTTGTATTTCCATTGAGGGGATTGCCTCGATTGTAATCTTGATTGATTATCAAGCAACGGCATAGTAGTGGTAGTACTTCAAAACAACATTTCCACATTCTGCAGTGCCATTGACAGCACACCTGCCCTAAACCTAAACGAACGATTTCTTTAACAGGTGGGGGAGCAAAGGTGTGATCTATAATCCTTCACAGTAAAACCACTGGGACTCGATTTGAAGGATCTTAAAGGCAAATGGATCTTAATGTACATGATAACACCGAGTGTTGCTGAAAATTGTTATTTTGCCGTTGATTGTGAAGACGAAAAGTCAACCCAGTCAAAACCTCAAATTATCTAAAGAGGATCTTAACGCTATACAATATACAGGCACACAACTGCTGAACGAACCTGACCGGCAGTTAACAAGCAAATACGCATAATGGACTAAGTCCATGAGTACTGGCTGAGGTGTTCATTGCATTTAGCTAGGTCTCGCCTAGCAAGCTAAAGTCGATGTTAGCCAGAATTCTAGAGCTGTAAGAATAAGATTGTCTTGGGCTAGCAAGTTGAATAACTATTATGTCTTCCATTAAAATTAGGTATACATCATTTGTATATCAATTAAACTTTGAGAGATTATTTTGAACTGTTATGTCGCATCTTGAAACTAAAGGTGATACTCAGTTAATCAGCTAAAACGTTTGTGCGGCTAGCGTTGAGAAGAGGTCTACGCTACTTTGCTGGCACTTGTTTTTTGGTGCAGTGTTTTCTTACCCGCCAAACATTCCTCCCAAGAAAGACCCGGAAGACTTCACTTTTTTATCAGCGTCAGCCATAAGCTGAATGGCTTCCTTCTCTTTTCCAGAGTTATCCATTTTCTTAGGGCAAAGGTGCAAAACACCGGCTAACAGTTAAATGAAAGTACTCGCACAGGATTCTAGCTAGTAGCTAATGAAGGATTACAGCCGACTGGTTTATTTGGCGTGGGCGTGGACCTACAGTGGTTTACAGCATTCTGGGATTTGGAGTGCTTCTGTCAATCTCCAACTCCATTCGGAAAAGATAACTGAGCCATTAAATGATTTTGACTGCTTCAAACGAAGATATATCTATGGCTTCAAAGGCCTCCATAGCTTTTACATCCTGTTTTGCATGTCAAATATCCCTGAGACTCAGATAACAAATTTACAAAATAAATGGTCAGGCCATTTTTATTTTTTACATGGGCAACAGCATGGATTTGATAAAAGAAAACAAATCTGATTATGATTCTGATAGCATTAAAATGTAGGCGCTTTCATGAATGGACGAGACATACAATATAAAGCAACGACCTCTAGCGGGTGTTTACCGTCAGGCTTGTGTTCGGTACTGTACATGTATAATGCAGCAGGTGGTGCTCATGTTATGACAAATGTGTGGCCTGTAGTCACATGCCTGGTTGTTCAACATTGTGTCGCAGACAAAAATAGATCAGGTTGAACTGGTTGAACCGTAATTTCCTCAACAGAATGTTGTGGCGCGTCCAGACTTTATTGACATGGGTGGCCCTAGTACGTCCCTGACTTAAACAGGGGTGGGCCACTATGGACTTAATCCATTATGCTTATTTGCTTGTTAACTGCCGGGTCAGGTTCCTTCAGCAGTTGTGTGTCTGTATATTGTATAGCGTTAAGCTCCTCTTAAGAAAATTTGAGGTTTTGACTGGGTTGCAGTCCCTTGGTGATACTTTTCCTCTTCACAATCAACGGCAAAATAACACTTTTCCCCGGGCGGCATGAAGTAGGCCTACCACATCTGAATAGCATAAACGTATTATTTGTCTCCACCCCCAGAGCTTTCCTAGTCAAAGTTAGCAGGGGGTGCATTTCCTGGCACGGCTCAACACAGCCCTGCACTGAGAACGCAATTATTGATGTTCTGTATGTGTAATCAGAGACACGGAAGGTGGACTGTTCGATCCCTGGTGCCGGCGAATGTCGGCCCAAGAGTGATTTTTTATGGGGTGGATTTCTTTCATTGCACAAGAGGGTCACATATTTTGATAGCTGTCGTCAGGTTGAAAAAAATCTCATGTCGAAAGATAAAAACAAGAATAATAAAAAAAAAATGGGCAGGGTGGTATTGGAACAATTTTACACACAAACATTTTGGCTATATTGGTACAAGCATATATACATCTATGGGTACAAGTAAGAGCCCTGTAATGAATGTTTCAAATGAAAATAATTGGGTAGAAATGACATAGGCCTACTTGTATTAAGCTACATTAAGGAAGGAGGTTATAGCACAGTGGTTAGAGACCTTGACTGCAGATCAAGAGATTGCAAGGTCCAAATCCCCTGTAATGTATGTTGCTTTGAATAAAGGTATCTGGTACATTATTAATATATCATATAAAACAGTGACATCCTAATCCCGAAACAGATTCATTGTGAACGGAACGTGCTAACTATTATTAACACAATCAAAGACAGTGAACAAGGATTTTTTTAACCTTTATTTATTTTTTTTCTGTAGGAATTCAGAATGAAATTAACACTGAATAAATCTGATTTGTTCAGTCAAAATGTGCTTGTTCAGTCAAAATGTACACGCAAGACTCATTCTGTCTGACATACTAACTACATATACTTACATAACTATTGATATATCTGTATAGATATATAATCTGTATGCAGATATCAATAGTTGAGACACAATATATCTACAGAAAGCAGCGGAGCTCAAACGGCCATGATCAAATGGACAGCAACTGTCATGTTGTCATGATTAAGATGTGATTGAAACACAAATACAAAAGTGAAACAGGATTTGCAACAGTGGAGAAAAGAATGGGGACGGAACACATTTTGTTCAACTGAGGCTACAGAAAAATCTACCGTCTGGTTTGCATTGAGTAGTCAGAGTGAGGTATAGAGATTCAAACATGCTGCTGTTCAGACAGGAAAAAAAAATCTGGAATTCTCCATTAAGGCTATCTGATGATCAATCAAGTACAGACAGAGTAAATGACTAAATGTAAAATGTTCCCTTCAGATCAACAATTCCAGAATAGGTGTCATTTGTTGTCCTCAACTATTGAACAATTTTTTTCTAAAATGTAAATCTATTTATGACTACTGAAGCATGTTCATTTTAAGTAACACTGCTGTAATAAAAACAATGCTGATGGCAAATCTGAATGGTCATCCACGTGTATATAACTTGAGAAGCATACATAGTCCATTTGAAAACTTACCATTTTAAATAATCAGAAAATTGGCTTCACAAGACACCTGAAAATAAAATCCTTGAGTCTGCATCATTTTATCATTTTAACAAAAGAAAACCTGTTTAATATATTTTTGGTAGTTGTGGTTTCGTGACTAATGTATTGAACCTCTCTGCATCAACAGACTGTCCATACATAACTAGTTTGGCAAATCAATACACACTCCTTCCCAGTCAAAACATAACAGGTGACAGACTACACATCTCCTCCTAGTATTCGAATTCCTTGGGTCACAGAAAGAGATGATGCGGTCAGTTTATATGGGATGATCACACAAACTCATCAACGTCTGGGCCACGGGTCATCACAAACCTGCTTCCCCTCACCAAGTCCGCCCATGCTTCAAGGACAGACCCAACAGCCATATCTAAGTTACCATCACCACAACCTCCTCAAAGTCTAAGAAAATGTAATGTCAAGTTCATGAAAAGTTAATGTCTTCTCAATTGGACCAAAGGGCAGTATTCCGTGCACGACACCAGGACTCCCAGTGACAGCAGGAGGTTCCTGCCAGGGATCTTTAGGAGGAACTGAGGCCTGAGTCGGACTCGGCGCTGCCGCCGTTCCCCCCGGCGGCGGTACAGGGGGCCGAGCCACAGGGGATGGCGTAGGTGGAGCACGTGCAGCTCTTCCTGGTCTCCTCAGAGATCACTTCCTGCAAGGTGTGCTGCTCCTCTACTTTGAAAATGCTCTGTTGCTCTCCATGGTCCTCGCAGATCCTGGAAGCACAGCAGGGTCAGGGTTAGGAGGGCTACGCTCGCAGAACGACACACTAATTCCCTTCAACTTTTATGTTTTGCTAATTTAAACTGTGGACAGTGTGACCTCTATGTGCTCACAAATCACACAAAGCAGACACACAGCTGCCAAGGAGATAAGAACAAACTCTTATTACAGCTATATGAATCAATCAATAACAATAAAGAACATGATATAACAGGGCAATAACATCAGTATTGCTCAATATAATAAAATGTTAACCATACATCCACATAAAACACTCCCTTATTGGGTTGATCCAATACATTGACACAACTACTGCTGTTGAGGTGTTTAATTTAGTGAGGATAAAGAGACCTTGCTACAAGCGAGCAAACACACGTCAATAGTGCCTTGAGATTTGATATGGTCATACAATCTTACATGTGTTGTTGCACTAATCCTTACAGGAATGTGATACAGTTTCCAACAGACAGTGTCGTGCACACACCCATTTGTCAATACATAAAGCGCTTGTGTTTTACAAGCATTTTGTTTCAGCCAAATCTGCCATCATGCTGCCATTCCAGCTCAAGATGAATTCAGAATCTCATTTGGATTTGATTGTGAACTTCTGGATACTGTTTTGCACATGCATAAATAACAGGCATTTGTCTGAAAATTCCAAAAGATGTACGAGGGGTTTTCAAGCATAAAGAAGTGAAGCTAGCCAAAAGGGAAAGCTAGTCTCAAAAATGACACAACGCAGTTGACAAATCAATCTTTGCTTAAATCTAACTTGTCATATCAAAACACTCACTACCCTTTCCACAATTTCATGAACAATAGTTCACAAAAGGAGTGGGCAAAAAGCAAATTGAAAAGTCAACCGTCTTGCATCATTGTCAAGGAACGCCACAGAGTTCCAGCTGTGTAATATGTCAAGAACACAGGTTGTCAGGCAGTACTCTGAGGGGAGCCATAACCAGCCAAGGACATGGGACTGTAACTAGCACAACACAACCAGAAACTACAGGAACATTACTGGCATCAGAGGAACTTGGCACCGAGCCATCACATATTCTGAAAAGAAGAGGCAGAGTTATGATGTAACAACAATGGACAGTGAGGAGAAGGGAAGGTTCCTCCTAACAGAACCAGGACCAAGCCCCAAACAAGACTGTCATGTGACCAGCTCAGCGATTATCAGCAATCAGGGAGTGGAAAGTGATCCCAGATCTGAAAGTCTATTGCTTACAATCTACTGCATATATGGGGTAAAGGTCATGGATAAGTCTTAAGGCGCAGCTGATTGCTGAAACAGGAATCCTTGGATAAAGTCAGACAGTTCTTTAGAGGAAGTGTCCAGTGTCTGGAGGAAGCCAGTCAGCGATTTGCACTTTATATAAGTCCATTAACTGGTTCTATCTGCCCCTTTCACGGTCAGTCACAAATTACATAATGAAAAAACAGGATATTACAGGATGACTACTGTGGTTCATGCCAAGTGATTAAAATGTCTGTCCCCATTATAAAAGCCTTTATGATGTGATGTTCTCTGATGATAAAGGTTAAGTATCAGAACAGTGCTTCTGGTAATCTGATGATCACAGTAGGACAGGCTAGGTCAAGGGTTCAGGGTGAGTCGTTTGACAAAAACTAGTAGAACCTCATTATTTACCATGTAAACAGACATAAAACTGTGTTTAACCCCAGGGCAGCAAGCTTGACTTAAGGGATGACATTGTTGGTTCAGTTGTAAAAAAAAATTATATTTAATAGGAGGTGTAAGGCTTTAGCTAAACCTACCTCTGAACATGTTTCTAGCACAAATCATTTCTAAACACTGTCTATGGAGCAAGATAATAGCTTGGTTTTATACCGTAAAGCACATTTCAAGTTTTGACGTCCGAAATTCAAAGATCTAGCCACCATGGTAGGCCTGGGGCCCCATGGCAGGGCTGTCTGCCGAGTGTCAGTATCGTACCTGTCGTAGATGAGCCCGTCTATACCCTTCTCCCGGAGCGTCATCCTGTTGTCATGATCATTGTTGTCATCACCCCAGCAGAACATGACCAGGCCTTTAGACTGGGCCACCTGGATGTGGCTCATGTCTTTCAGCAGCTCCTCAGCATGAGCACTGATACCCTGGGGGGGGGGGGGGGGGGGGGGAGAGAGCGAGGGAGAGAGCAGAATTTCAGCCACTGAAGTGAATTTCAACACAAACTCAGACAGAATGACAGACGTCTTGTCACGGCGTGGTTCCTGTGACGTTGGTTCTAGCTGTGGCTCTCACCAGGATGTTCTCGCTCTGGGCGAAGCTGATGGCGATCTGGGTGGTCTGGCAGCGGATGTCCATCATCTCAGGGTATTGCTCAGAGATGCCCTGGGTGAGGAACAGGATGGGGTACTTGTTTTGCTTCTGCCGCACCCTGGCAAGGCAAGAGGTGGAAGGTTAACGTTTTGACCGGATGTTTAACAACACTTTTTGTCACATGTGTAGGTTGTAGTTCTGTTGGGAGTTGTAGTTTTATACAGGAGTTGTAGTGTCAAACGTGACACAAGGTTCAGATATTTTATATAACAGAAACATCTTAACTAAGATGTGTGTGTGTGTGTGGTGAGTCCGGTGAGGTCATTACATGGTGCAGACGTCAGGGTCAAAGCAGGAGAACAGGATGCGTCTCCTGCCTGCTTTCTGCAGCACGCAAGAGAGGATGGTGTCCAGGAACAAGTTCATGTTGAAGTACGATGACACGTTTCCATCCCATGTGCCGTCCTGTCAACCACAGGTAACACACAGTCATGTTCATGTATCACACGATACCACACAGTCATATTTCAACATAAGTCCTTTCTAGTTTTGGACTTAGCTTGACTACATCATAAATAAGGGTTTTTCTTCTGATCAGCAGTCAGACTGTCTGGTCTTCTTGGCTCCACCCACCTTTAGCTGGCAGATCCACTTCAGCTCAATGTTGAATCCCACATTTTCAGGGACAGCTTGGAAAATCTGGCAACGGGTTGAAGAAAAAAAAAAAAAATGAAATAAAAGATCTATGAATAACAATGACACACAATTTATGAGGCAAGAAAATGTTGGTTTAGATGTCAGATCTCCACACCAGTGAGCCATGGAGAGATACTTACTTGAGAGAGAGAGGGGAAAGGCTGGTGTTCATCCACTTCCTCCTCGTCATCCAGTAAATCTAGGGGCATTACCAACCACAGTTAAACCTTGTGCTGCCTTCGGGTCACATGACAAAAAGGTTCATAACGAACCGTCGTTGTGTTTACCCAATATAAAAACAAATAAAAATAATTTTTTAACCTTCGCAATGTGGGGGGTTTGAGACAGCCCAACGGATAAAGGAAATGCTTCACTTTGTTTTTGTATGTGGTAAATTTGTCGCAATACGATGGTGGGTCGCAATGACTGATGGGTCAGAATGACCCGAAGATAACACAAGGGTTAAACCACACCGTCAAGCTGCTTTCTATGAATGTACTTCCTCATTCATATCACATGACTTTCACATGATGCAAGGAAGGGACATGCTGTAGTCAACTAAATATTTGCGTAACTAACATTTGGATCCATGCCCATTCTCTTCATCTTAGCAAAGTTCCTAGCCTTGGGGAACGGACGATGATGAAAGGACAAGCTGCAATAAGCTTGTAACTAGTGCAGTGTGAATGAGCTAGCCTGTTGAGCCGGCATGCATGAATAGAGATGAGAGTGAGTCACACTGAGGGCTAAGAACCGGTACCTTTGGGGTCGTTGACTTTCAGGGCAGTGGCATGGGCAAGCTGTGAGAGAGATAGAAACATGGGTCACCGTCTTAAATGAATACTAACAACATTCAAAACAGGAAAGTAGATTCCTTTACTGGATGTTCCACTGTGTCATACCAACATACCTTGAGCATCTGCAGTTGGTCGTAGGTCAGGTCTTTGACTGGAACCTCCAACAACTCCAGAGAATGTTTGTCATTTTTCTGTAAATTTCCCCAGAAGGGAAACAATAAGTTAAGGAAATTCAGCTCATTAAACTAACTTGATTCAGTCACATGAATCATCTGTGGATGATTTTGAGGTGTTGGATTTCTACACCCCATCGAGCAGTACCATGTGGAGGTGTTTTTACCTTCTTGCTGGTGATGCAGCAGGTGAGGTCATGGTAGACTATGGGGATGGAGTCCTTGGATAGATGAACATCAAACTCCACATAAGCAGCCCCCTGCAGACATACCGGCAACACAAGACACTTATGCTGTGTTCACACGAGGCGCAAAGCAAATTATTTGTGCGAATGAAGCTAATTTTCACTGTGTTCATTTGTGTTCATTTGTGTTTATTTGCGCGAATCGCTAGTAGCCAACTGCTTTTTTTTGTCGTCAACCATGTCCGAAATGACGACTATAAACGAATACAAAGTAGTGTCGTATAGCAGAGGATGCTCATAGACTGCTGTAATACTCTTGCCCTCCACTTCTTCTAAACATCTTCTGACATCGCAACATTGATCAACTTTAGCGACACACGAATATTTGAGCTGTGAACGCAGCATTCGAGAAATGGATACTTCCAGCTCAGGCTAGACACTGTAAAAAGGTACATCTGTAAAATGATACATTTCAGGAAGAAATCCATACTCTAAATAAATGTATGCGATTCTTCTGGCCTGGTCTTACTTACATGGTTGGCAGCACTTTTGAAGGAGGCGACTGTATTCTCCCTGATTTTGTGGTGTCTGAAAAACAAAAACAAAACAGGAAAATCTAGAGCACAAGCCGGTCCAGGTCACGGTGGCACGAGAAACCACATTCCAACCCTGACCCCTTGTTCCCATGTCTCGACACGCCTTCCCAAGTCATAAAAGCTCTTAAGCCGTGGAGGACCAGCTGTATTGTGTGTGTGTGCTTATGATAATAATGTGGTAATGTGTGCATATATCTGGGTCAGGTGTGTGTATGTGTGTTTAAATCTTGGTAGTGTGCTCGTGTGTGTGTGATCAACTGACTTGGCAGCATGTGAGCTTCCAGCTCCTCTGTGCCCCACATCCAGCGCAGTCCTCTTCCTCCAGTACTTAGTGAAGGAGGAGTTCATGTCACACTGCATTCCCTGGATAGGGCGGATCACCAGGTAATCCACTGGAACAGACCACACCCAAACCACACACACACACACACACACAAGTACATAAGAGCGCAGTCACACAGCAGTATGTTTACACAGGTAAACGACACAGCGCAGCATGAACGGCTCCTTTGTTTACATTACGAGCTCGCAAGCAAAATTCCAGAACCCTGAACACCAAACCATGGCACACGCCTCACCTCGCACTTTGCCGATGGTCTGTCTGGAGTTGCGTCCCATGATGGGCAGAGTGGCCACACCGTGGTCTGTGCCTACCTCCACGAAGGAGGATGACAGGAGGCAGGCCGTGCCCACGTGCCCGGGGTGGGCGTCGCCCGGCACGATGTGCTCTCCCATGTCCTCCTGTGGACAGAGGAGGTGGGGGCGGGGGGGTCGTTACCGTGACGATGCTGAGGGGGACACTCGCATTCATAAATCAGCTGGCGTGTTTCCAAACCACATTTTAAACAGTGAGGTTTTGACGCTAGTTTGAAGCACCCTTCCGCAATGCATGGAGGAGGGTGCTAAAGGCACTGAATAGTGCTATAGTCCCTATAGGACAGCTATAGCGACTGGCCAATCACAAAGAGAGATGACAAGGAGGAGGGCGACAGCTATAGCGACTGGCCAATCACAGAGAGCGATGACGGGTGACAGCTATAGCGACTGGCCAATCACAGAGAGCGATGACGCGGGAGGAGGGGGGACAGCTATAGCGACTGGCCAATCACAGAGAGCGATGACGGGGGAGAAGGGAGGACAGCTATAGCGACTGGCCAATCACAGAGAGTGATGTAGGGGGGGGGGGGATTACCTCAAAGAACTCAAAGGTGAGCTCCAGGTTGTCGGGGTCCATGGTGACGATGCTGTACTCGGTCCACTGAGAGGCCTCCAGAGCGTAGCCACACTCAGGCTGGGAGTGACGAGACTTGTAGCCATCTCGGCTGATCAGACTGATCTCCAGGGTGGGGGTCATCTTGTGCCAGATAGACGGGGACGGCTCTTCCTCCTCATCTTCCTCCTCGACGCCCTCCAGCATCAGTCTGATCCTGGAGGAGAAGCAGACAGGTGGAAAAGTCATCTTAAAATATTTTTTTGGATTATATTATCATTTTATTTGTATGCTCTTTTGTCTCATCTGTTGCATGTATGTTTCCCATGTATGTGTAAATCACTGAGGCGCATTGAATTTTGTTCAGTCAGGTCACGGTCATGCACAGTTATGCAGTGACAATGAAGGTATTGATTTATTGATGAGGATTACAGATGGTGTGCTTTTCCTGTTCTGTGGTAATGTTAGGGTAGCTTTGAAACTACTTAATGGTCTGCATCCTCGACAATTTAATTCCTGAGAGACAGTCCGATTAAAAGGACGAGCCGCCTTGTACCTGAAGCGGGACTTCTTGTACTTCTTCTTGGTGATGGACACCGGAGACTTCTTAGAGTAGTGCAGACGCAGCCGTATCTCAGTCTGGCATGTCAGCCAGCCGGAGTCCACACAGTCTGAGCCATCTATAGGGAAACAGGCAGGCACGCGTGAGCAGAGCATGACACAAAATGGCTGCCAGGGAATGACAATGCATTTAGCCTGTGTCTATGTAGAGAGGCTCTTGGTGAGACAGAAGCACTGTTATTCAACCACATTATCTGAACTGAGGACACACAGGCAAAGTCATGTCAGATAGCAGGCGCTTGTCCATGATAAAACAACCTCAACAGTCACAATGGGTGATGTGTTTTACATGTTATCTGCAGGGATTTTTGTTGTACTTCAGGGCTGATTAAATATATATATATCAGGTTAAAGGTTTGTTTATATATTCTGGATGTATGACCATCTGATGAACTTTGAACCTTAAATGACTTTATTCCAAAGTACTTGCTAACTTCCATATAATATCCACCATGTTGAGAGAATGTACAATCTGCAATTTACAGGGACAAACTCACTCATTTCATGTCATTTCACCGTAATATAATAGATGGAAAGTTTAACTTACTGTGAAATCCAAACTGTCCATCGTCGACAGCAAGGAGTGGCTCTGCGATGAAGAGAAACGAGCATCATAAACCAGATATGTGCAGGCCTCTTACACTGACCCAGCTTCTGGGCACAAACCACAACTGAGCAGTATTCAGATGTTGGTATGAGGTATGACTCCTCAGTTGTGCAACGGTTAGTAAGGTTATGTGTGTTATTAGGCACACTTTAAGCCATTGGTGGAAATGGATGGGTATTTAGAATTTTTTTAGAAAAAACAATTACAATCTAACCCATCATACAGTCAAGAGTAATTACTAAAAACTTTCCGTAAACACGAATACATTCAAAATTCATTGATTATATTGAAAACAACATGTGTATACTTTAAAATAAATAAATCAAAACTGTGAACAGTATTTGAGGACCAGGGGCCAAAAACTGATCTAGCCCCCCCCCCCCCCCCCCACCCCCATCAAACCCATTCGGAATGAGCTTTGTTTCTAACACAATGGTGTTTAAACTAAGGGGATTTATCTAGCAGCCACATCCACTAGTGTTTCCTCTTTGTAACCTAGAGCTTTCTGGCTAGTATTACAAAGCTGCACCTCGGACACCCAGTGCAATGACCCCACCCCCCCACACACACACAGGTGAAATACTGGGTGTGGGTCAAGAAACCTGAACACCGCAAGTTACTCCTTTCCAGATGTACAGACATACAATGGGAGGGTTACAGCTCACGGGTAGAGCATGCCATTGCAAATCAAAAGATGACAGGTTCAACCCCCCCCATACATACATAATCTGCATTCACATATTGTCTGACTGCTAAGAGTGAAGAGGACGATGGCAGACCATGTGGAGGTCATGAGCGGCAGCTACCAGCTGCTTGGACTAAGAGGAGGAGGCCCAGTGGCTCTACTAGGGATGTTGCAAACTTTGGGCCAAAACAAACGGTGCACTGTTCTGGTGCTATACCTGTGGGGCTCATCGTGCGTGGTTGCTGATGGGTCTCCCATTTAAGGACTATGACCTGACAGGGACCACCTGCGCTCTGAAAATTGTTTAGCACAGTGTTAAGGTCATGAAGGACAGTCGCTTTTCACTTTGGTCCCCAGGACCAGAGTAAAGTTCCCCAGGACCACCAAGTGGTCCCCAGGACCACCAAGTGGTCCCCAGGACCAGAGTAAAGTTCCCCAGGACCACCAAGTGGTCCCCAGGACCACCAAGTGGTCCCCAGGACCACCAAGTGGTCCCCAGGACCAGAGTAAAGTTCCCCAGGACCACCAAGTGGTCCCCAGGACCAGAGTAAAGTTCCCCAGGACCACCAAGTGGTCCCCAGGACCAGAGTAAAGTTCCCCAGGACCACCAAGTGGTCCCCAGGACCAAAGTGAAGTGACAAGGAGCAAGAGTCATCCCCCAATCCCCCAGACCCAGTCAGAATATACAGAATTGGTTGAAATCTGAAAAGGTCATGAAGGGGGAAAAAAAATTGTTAAGCGTTTGTTTACGGCTCCCTTCGGGAAATGAGCTTCAGGGGTCAGTTCGAAACTCCAAACAAATATCCCCTCTGAAGGGACGTCTGCTTTATAAACATGCAACAGTCTAGTCTGAGGAAACACGTCCAAACACGTAATATATATTTCACCCTCATGTCAATTTGAATGCCTGATGTGTGTGTTGCTGTGTGTGTGTGTGTGTGTGTATGTGTGTACAGTTCTTGGCATGTAGCCTAGACTAGCGCAGCGCTATATAACACAACCTCACGTGTTCAGATTAGTGGACGCCAGCTGTCTGAACTACAGTAACTGAACTGGGGACAGCTTGTAAAGACCAAACACAGATGGCAGGAAAGTGAGATAAATACTTGATGTTATAATCTTAGAAGCAGTTCTATCTTCAGAGGTTATAATGCTAGACTTACACTGGACAACTTAGAATGGTTAGGAGCATGATGCAAAAACCCTGTAAACCTTGTGAAGTTGGCACGGTATTAGGCCAATTAATCCTTTGACAATTTAATTGGACAATCTGACAGGTTATCAATACTGTCTCTTCCAAGCACAGACGGATAAAAAAATAACATTGCAAACATATCTATCATCAATAAAGGGAAGGAACACAACCTCAATCAACCTGTACAATTCAAAACGGACTCTAAACCAGTTCATATAGAAACCCGTCGACCTACTTAATAGTACAACAGCACAGATTTTGTTTATATTTGATGTCCCTTAAAATGTCCAGTAATACATTTGTACCAAGAATACATAGTGCCCAAAAAAAACTAAGATATTCAACTCACCTTTGACTCCAGGAAGTATCCCTTAAAGTAGCGATAGCTGAAAACAGAACCTCGGGGAACGCAGATGGTCTTTTTCCATAAAGTGCTTGTAAAGGCAAGACAAGACATGCTCATTTATTTAAAGTCCACAGCTAACTGAATATAAATTGATCCAATTTTCTACAACAAGTGGATATGCTTTGTTGTTGGTTATAAGATGACATATTTACCCATCATTGTCATCCTGCTGAAGAGTTAAAGCCTTCTGGTAGCTCCAGCATCCAAGCACTTCACAGCTTCCAACTACAGCTATCGACTCTCCTGTTAGACACACAACGAACCCTATGAGTATATTTGACAACGCCAAACTACACATACAAACCAGTTCTGGCTCTCGCCAAGTTATGTTAAATGATCAGTTCTAGCAAGTTGGTTGTCCAAAATCTGATTTCCATTGCACCGTTGATATCAGGTCCGCCTAACGCTTTCACTTGTGTTCAGGTGGCCTTACCTGGGGACGTTTCTCCCCTTACGGCCAAAGTCACTTGAGTGGTTTCCATAGTTGACAGGCACTGATTAAAAGGACAATTGAAGGCGCAAATCAGGCTGAACGTCCAGGAGCCCCACTGTTAATTAGAACATCTACATGACACGTAACTGCATAATAACATCGAACACATGATAGCTGGTCAGTACGATGTTTTAAATACAATACCTTGGCGGCTGAACCTGGTTGCGGTGACGGAGCAATACGCTGGCAGCTACCGCACTGCGAATAGCTCGATGGGGATTTCAAGAGACATATGAGGTGGTCCCGGTGTTATTCAAATGAACAGCGTCACGACCCGGTAACATGGTTGTGAACTGTAGAACATTACACATGTCAGCAAAAACATAACCGAAACGCTTGGTCGACCAAATGAATTGACTTCTCACTTTCCTCCACAGTGATGTAGTGCCAGCTACCTACCAAGCACGTAAGCCACCAAGCTATGTTCAATACGTTCAGTATTGAATCCAGACAGCACAATCGATGGCTCCGGCTCGCTCAGATCAAACCGCCCTACACCGGATTCGAAAACAAGCTAAACTAGAACTAGCATAGCTTGCTAGCGTACATCGTTGTTGACAATGTCAAGCAAACTGAGCGCCAACCAGTAGCTAGCTAGGTAGCATATCCTCCAGCTACTACCTTCTCGCTTAACAATACAACGAAATGTCGTCATTCATTTGATAAGGGAATGTTATAATATGGCTAGATAACAAAGACTGGTCATTTACCGATACGTAATCCATGTAGTAAACAAGGATATTCTGCAAGGTGTGTCGATCTGACGGCAGAAATGTTGTTGCCGTCCTGTCGCTGGTCTCTCCCTTTGTGGCTGAGCGCAGAGACTTACAGTAATGCCGCACAAAACAAAGATGCAAAATGTCTTAAATGTGTACGAGATGTATAACTCCAATTAATTCGGTCAACAACAGTCTTCCTTCATATTTGTTTTTTAAATTAATAGATAGTTAAGTATACATCAACAGTAGATATTGTTGATATAAATATACT
Organism: Hypomesus nipponensis; assembly: GCF_054491055.1. NCBI lineage: Eukaryota > Metazoa > Chordata > Actinopteri > Osmeriformes > Osmeridae > Hypomesus > Hypomesus nipponensis. Next base: position 17,044,255 of record NC_140366.1, on the reverse strand, counting down.
AGAAATAGACTGAAACGTAGCCACATTTCAACAGCCACATTAAGTAATTAACACAATCAGCCTAACTTAATCACCTGAGCAAGACTTAGAGGACTCGTGTCCAAATAAGACTTGGACCCTTAGATATCTCAGGTCATTTGGGAACGGTCTGTAAACTACTTCCCCAGAGTTGAAACAAAACATGGACAAGCAGCATTTAGCTGCTCTGCAATAACTTTTAGAAAATTTAGATATATTTTTCTCTGTGGTGTTTTTGTGTCAAGGCCACAATATTCATTTTGTAGTAATTATGAAAGTATTAAAAGGATGTTATTTTAAATCTTCAGACTAAGTCTCTATCTGGCCATTGTGGAATACTGAAAGCTTCATAAATGTCTAACTTATGTATTGCAATAAGAAGTGACTACTTACAGTTGTACATTTTGTTTTGTTCATAATCCGGAATGCAAAACTGCTATTCTGAAGCAGAAGGTTAGCACCTGTTAACCATCCATCAAGTTTAGTTATGTTAGTCTGTGAGTATGTACATTGCTTTGTGCATCTTTGCTTACAAGGTTACATTCAACAAGCTGTGAAGAAATATTTTACGCGGAAATATTTTATTTAGGTTCAGAAGTGTGTCGTGTGAACTTTCAGAATGACATGACCTCTGAACTTTCGTTCACGTTCGTTCTGTAGCTTGGTCAACTACGCTGGTATCCATTTACACAACAGCGTTTGTGGAGTTACAGTGGTGAAGCCAGGTGGAAGTGTGTAAAGGCTAAACACGTACCTGTTCCGGGAGTACAACGGTACTTAGGAAAGATTTGTTGGATCAGATGTTAGTTTATTTCCTCCAGGAACACAATGACACTTATTGAGGGACTTGTTGCACTTGTTGTTTAGGCTTAATTGTAACTGGTTTAACTACTTACTCGCTGTGAATTATATTATTGTGTTTGCTTTTCCTCCAGGTAGGCCTACACGCTGGGCACTTTTGAGGATCTTGTCGCAACTTGTTCAACTACATGTTCTTCTGGTTCCACGCATTGGCACAATATTTGCTTTTCACATTGCGTCATGTTTAGGCTCCCCGCAATGTTTTTACTATCTTGTTGTTTATGATCATTGACCAATGCACTTTTTGTAAAGCTCTCTCATGTAAGTCGCTTTGGATAAAAGCGTCTGCTAAAGGACTAAATGTAAATGTAGTGTATTTGTGAGAATGTTTTTGACTGTGTGCCTGCTCTCTCCCATTCCCTCTAGGACCTGTGACCCTCTAAGAACAGATCCACAGGGTAACTTCAGAAACATCCAGAAGGGAATGTGTCGCATTGGCATTTCATGTATTTGTACACGATGTCCTCATAACAAGGGGAACGAAATCTAAGGACTTCAAGTGAGTCAGTGTAAGTGTATAGCCCCCTCTAGTGTTCAGATGGAGTATTACATGAAAGGCGACCTAAAGCAGTATTTGATAGATTCAATACATCTAGGGTTTAATATTGATGAGGAATGTATGTGAAATTCATTCACATAAATGTAGTTGTATTTAGTGTTGCAATACATTTCCATGCAGACCCACAACAAAGGTATTGAGATATCAGATAAACTACCATTGAATCTGAATCACTCTGATTGTAAATACCAAGGTCCAGGCATAATACATAGTGGGTAAAAAAAAAACGTACATGTAATATTTATGTGGACAACACAAAGAACGAGTGCTAGCATTATTGAGTTCTCCAGTGGATTCCTGTGTTCACCCATTCCTTTTTAATAACCACCATAGGGACACCACTAAGCCCCTTGTCAAGTCCCAGTGAGAGAAAAATATGATTTCAGGACACAGTATCCTGGCTAGTGTTTTGAAGAAAATATCTTCTGCAATACTCCTTAGTCTCTGTGTGTGCTCTTTATGTAGCGTACAATAAATTGAAGAGAGGTGCAGGAGGTTGAATGTAGGCTATTGTGTAATAGAGGTCCCGATACGTAACACTGGATCAGTATTGGCTTGTGGTTGTTGCTGCAGGGGTCTGAGAGGCTGGGAAAGATAGTGTTTGTGTGAGTGTGTAAAAGAAGGAGATAGAGAGATGATTGGTCGGAGAAAGAGAAGGCAGATGAAGAGCCAGCATGATGTTATGGGGAGACTGCAGCATAATGCATATTTTATCTCTACTGACAGCTGCTCTCACGCCCACAGTATTTCTGCATGTGGAACTCAGATTCCACTGCTGGAATGCCAACACCGACCGGTTGTCATTTTGTCATTATAGTACATCAACACACAGTCTATGACATTGCGTAATTTGTCAATAGAGCTCCCCTTATGTAAGCAAATCAGTGACATCATGTTTTTAAATTTAAAAGGCATTGAATACTTAATATTGAGATTTAAACACCTTCCAATTTGTTGGTTTTGAATTCACCTCTTTAAAATTTTAATATGAATTTATTTCAATTGGATCAGATTTTTTAAAAACATTACAATAAATTCATATTTACATTTTAAATAGGTGAATTGTGCTTCATGAGGAACCTTCAAACTGTAGCTTAGGAAATCTGGGCCTTCAGGGTGTTCATTTAAGTTCAGCACTGAATCCTGTCTCTCCAGAACTCATTTGTTTCCATCCTTTCATAAAATATGCCAAGCTTCAGATAGTCGGCAGCTTTTAATGAACAACCTGCCTCCTGTAAGGCATAGAGGTAAGGATAGCCATTTCCATGGATCTCGTTCACGACACATTCCAGGATTTCATTTTAATAACCATACATGAGGAAAACAGCCTGTCATTAAACCGCAGTATTATCTGTAACCTTTCTGGAGACCATCAGTGGTTTATACCTGCAATCACAGCGCCATCTAGTGGTCTTAGATGTATATACAATATATACAAACCACACATCACATACACACACACTTCAATCTATGACACGTGTTAATATAATCAGTGAGATCTTATTCTACTCAAGATTAATAATATAAAGGTATAAGTATGTCATACTAAAAGACAAATAAAGCATCTTGTCCCAGGATGACACACCGTCAACCACATCTGCTGATGGTGAAGTCAAAGCCATTCGAACTGCAGTAGAAAACTTGTTTATCACCACCATTAGCATTGAAAATCAGACCAGAATGTGGGTGTTATATAAATCAGAATCAAAGAACCAAATCCCTCTCTATGAACCCTACTTTGAAGCTGAAGAGGGAAAAAAAGCCTCGACATGTGTTAGCAGTGAGCCTCTCTTGTGTCGTGGTCTCCTGTCTGGTCCCCACAGACAGGAGACCCAACAGGATCCTCACAGATCACAGGAATTGTATTCCTCCCAGCAGTGCCTGCCTGCTGCATGTCAGAGCTGATTTAGGAGACGGAACAGAGAAAGGGATGAGGTGAAGAGAAAAGGTGTAGGGGAAGACAATCTATGTACGATTAATGGCTCTGCACATACATGTACACACACACACACGCAAGCACACACACACTCAGTGTCTCTTCCTGTTGCAGTTTGAGAGTGCTGCAGTGTGTTGATAAAATGCAGGTGTTGTTATCTACAGTGCGAGTATAAACTCTGCAGCGAGCCCAGTTTAATTTCCTTTGAAAGCAGAGAGTGAAGAGATGCCACAACTGATCCCAGTCCCTTGCCTCGGTCTAAGCCCTGACACTTCCACTACATAATGTGTTTGATCACATACAAAATGTCCACCCTCTACATATTTTTGACAGGCTTTAAAAAGGAGGATAGGCAGATAAGCTGATAAAGATCGTCAAAGTAAAATTACTTTTTCCGAGGGAGCTGTCTGAGAGAAACTTACTTGATTGTTTTTTTTTTATTATTGTCATTCATGAGGGCACTTCAAGAGAGCAAGTGAAGCCATTTTGTTATGCACTGTTACAAGTCACAGCTTGGATGATTTTTGGTCACTTTAACCATAAGCAAATGGCCTCAGTCCGTTCAGAGAGAGAGAAAACAAGAATGGGAGAACAAATATGACATGGGAACTGAAAAACGCTTGGTACCTGGGATGTTTTTGATGATGATGATAAATTTGGAAGTTTCATTTGCCAAATGTATACCCTCAGATCCCTTTTAAGGTAAATTTAAAGGCATTGTTTTGAGGATTCCGGTAGACAACATTGCTTATTCCTTTTCACCAGAACCCACCCTAATCTTGACCACTCATCAAACAATTCCAAACTCGTATTTTCTCATTGAACTGAGATGAAGTCAAAAGGACCACTATAGCTTATCAATGTCCCGATACTGTTCTGAAACCACATCACATGAAAAATAAGCAAAAAAAAATCTCTGCAAGCAACACCTTGGGAAGAGCTCCTTCTTGTGAGAGCATAATGTGACTAGATGTTTTCTCTTGACTGACAGCTGAGCACATTGTGAGCGGAGGAGAGATATCTGATGAGGGACAGATGGATAGAGATTGATAGGTGCCCCTGGAGGAACCTGGAGCGCTCTGCATCGCACGTCTATCTCTAGATGGCCCCAAGCCCTCCAACAGAGCAAAACCAGATCAATGAGCAGATGACCACAACAACAACCTGAGAAGACAGGCCCTCTATGTTGAAAAACAAATCGATGTCAACTTCAATCTGTCCTAAAGTTTAGTTTGCTTTACAAAGAGGGAAGTTTTCATCCTCGTCTACCAATTTAAATTATCGCCATGCTTTCAACACTCGCTTTGTTGTTCAAGCATACCCTTTTGACAGCTCTTCATTTTCCTACTTTTATTCCTAGCATTCCAATACATGTGAACCTTTCATGTCCAATTAATCGGTACCGGGACAGTTTGGTAGCTAGAACATTTAGAACAGCCATGCTAGGTAAACAGAAAATGGTTTAGGGATTATTTGATAAAAGTAGTAGCTTGAGGTGTTTTCTTTAGGTGTCTGTTAATCCCTGTAACAGAGTATCCTGTGCTTCCATTTACCTGAGGTCCATGCTGCCCCTTCAGACTTGCCCGCCAGGGAATCTGCTGAGTCACACATTTCACTTGGTGCACAACAGGAATATGAAAGTATCTGGAATATGTTCATCAGTACTTGCCGCATGTTTGGTAAGATATACAGTCCAGTGTTCATCACAAAGTATACCTGACTGGGGAAAGGAAGACAACATTCATGAGTGTGGATGGATGTGGGGCCAATGTGATTAGGTTCAGGTCAACCTTTCAAACATAACGATCGGATCAATTGGATTTTCAGAAGAGCTGGTCTAAGGTCAGTCTAGCCTTTTAATTGGGGGGGGGGGGGGGTGAGTTTTGTGAACATTGGCAGTTTCTCCATCTCAAATTACACTAATTCTCAGAGCCAGGGGGCAAAAGCTTAACCAAATCAAATTTCTCTCCTTCTTTCTGTCTCTATTTCCTGTCTCCTCACACTGTCCCGGTGCTTTGTTTTCCCTCTTCTCCTCACCAGTCTCTCACACGCTGTGGAAAACACTTCAGAATCAGAGTCATTTGAACTGGATGTGCTGAAAGGTCACTGAAGGATGGGTTTGGCCGGATTGAAAAGGCCTCTGCCATAGATGTTCCCTGTAATAGAGTAGGAGGGACAACAACATGAATTAAAGTGATGGAATCTGTGTAGACTGTCACATGTCCTTAGCTCTGTATCAGAATAATCTGGATGTGGCGAGTCTGAGAGCCTGGGAAGAAAACAAGATTAATAATAAAAATAAACGTTTTTCTAGTATTTCAACTGCTTGAATTCAATTCTTTCCTCCTTGCAGTTTTCACTTATTTTCTTTCTGTGAGAATGGATTAAATAGAGCTAACATCTGATGTATCAGCCGTGACACTCATGTGACAAGGAGATTGGGTTGTCACAGAGAACCCATCAATCTTGCCCTCTTTCTCTGTTGCCACATTTGTTTACTGCAACACCTTAGAGAGATGCAAAGGGTAATACTCTGTGGTACAGCATTCTTTAACACATTTGTGAAGCATTCACTACCACTACACTGTAGTCTTAACTTGCATTTTCACAAGTGGTCTGGCAGTGAGATACACAAAGTATAATTTATTATAATAATACTACGTCTTTATGATCTAGCAAGATGAGCTGAGACAGTCCTGTGTGTTTGATTATGAAAAATAGCTCAGGGCCAGACAAACACAAGCTGCAGGAATAATTGGCTGCATATGAGACCGGTTCTCTTTGGGTGGGGAGCCTAATTCACAAGCAATTATGTGGAGTTGAAACAAATACGTCTTTGAAAATCGAGAGTTTCACACATGAAGGATGTCAGTTTGAGGGTTGGCATTTCTGCTCTAAGATCTATTACTGCATGTTATCTGCTATTGACTAATACTTTGTAGAGTGTTTGTGCAATGAACACGTTTTGGTTGTCTTTCTCAAACAGACGTAAGTCTGAAGTAATACAGACTATTACGTAGAAGTAATAGGGTCATGAGCACTCTTTTTTCCTGTCAGATTTATTTTAAATTTACAGCAACCACAAAAGTTACCAGAGGAGAGATAGAAGGCTTTTATCTTGATTGAGTCCAGTTAGAACAGCGAAAATAAATTTGTACTCATGAATACAAAATAAATGTAAGTGAACCCATTCAGAATCCAAGAGCATTTGGCGTGCAGTAATGTCCATGTAAACATATGGGAAGATGTCTATCCTCCTTGATAATAACCAATCGGGGAAAGACTCAGCTGGCTCAGGTCAAATGGACTCCTCCTGACCATCTGTGCTTTCCCAAGCACTCGTGTTGTGTGAAAGTCTAATATTGTGTAAAATATTGTGTTAATGGTGTCAGATCGATATTCCTGAGAGTTGTGATATTCGATATTCTGGAGAGGAAGGCCTTCTCGTCTGTGGCACACATGCAGCACAGCCACACTGACCTCATTAAAGCTGCAGGATTCTCGCAGAGCCACAGTCTGGAGAATAGAAACCTGTGGACCTCTTGTAAACTCATGTTAACAACCAGAAGCTCACATGAAGACCGACATTCAATGTTAGCGCTTCAGGTGGTTTGACAGGTTCAGCTAAGATATGAAGCTTCAAGGTTGATCTCTACTGACTGGAATTGATTTCACAGGTACACCACCAAGCCCATTATCGTCATAATTTATAACAGTATTTCAGTTTGGTCACATCTAAACTTTGAATTTTTGGGTGAGCATGATGGGATATTTGTCTGATGACTACAGATCTCATTTTTTGTCCCAAATATACAATTCAGGTTTTCTCATTCTAAAGCTCACTGACAGGGGAATCATATTCAGTGTGAGTGATGCTAATGATCTAACTAGAGAGGTCGATGGCGTCCCATGTCATTAATAGACAACATTGTAATCAGGCTCGGCAGTACAGCCTATTAGAAAAGGCCCATTGCTAAATATCCAAATGCTTCACAATGGATTCTATCCTGAGTTTGTGGACCATTTCAATGGGCTTGATGGTTCAAGTTCCACAGATTGTAAATGTGTGTATTTGAGGATTGGGAGTAGTGCTGGAGCAAAGGGACAATAACAATGATTATTACAAAGGTACAGACACAACGAGACTGTCTGTAATCGCCTCCTTCCTGAATGTATAATTAAGCAGCAGGCTTTGAAATCACACCTGCACAGCTCATTATGACCTAAGCATGCAGGTTGGCCCCTCCCACTCACCACCAATCTCTGTCTGACTTCATCAATTGGTGTCAATCACACGCTCATTTCCTAATTTATATTACATTACCCATGTACAATTCTAACTATATCACACATATACGATTGTAATTACATCGCACATTTTCGGATACTAATTAGCAGTAATGACTCCGATAAAATCATCTCCAATACAATTGAACGTCACAACAAAATTAAACGCACGTTGTGACCTCAGACAACCTCCTCCGGACTCATGCTTTGTGCCTAAATCCTCATGAAAGTCTCGCCCACTTGAGCCAAAGCCAGATGCAACGTTCGGTCGCAGTCGAGATCAAAGCTTATAGAGCTTTCATGCTTTGATTTGATAGTGTGCCTTTATTGTGCCTTTTTGTTCCTGCATGTGAATGTTTATTAATGAAGGCTGTGTCGTTCGCAGGCTTGCTCACAAAGCCTGTCTGAACGCAGTAAGCTCGTCTCTCAATCCCTCAACTGCCTTTAAGCGCTCTCTTTATGGATGAATTAAATATTAATGAGGTTATCGCTCTCTCTCTTTCTGTCTTTCTGTCTGTCTCTCTCTCACACACACACACACATTTCTACACACATGCACAATGTTAGGCAATGCTCCTTATTTAAAATTTTAGTGCCCAAAGGTGGTGCTCAAATATTTCCCTCTCTAGTGGAGTCCTTGTTAAAGAGGAAATACAGTACAGCACTTTTTAGACATAGTTTTCTCTTCCTTAAGAAAAGGTTGGGAATACACTTCACTTGTTCCTCGTTTTTACCATTGTGCCAAGACCAAGTTAATTGAACCAGAGCACTAGTTGCTATAGGGACAGTTTTATGTTTATTACATATCTAATTAATGTGTACTTTATGCAGAGCCCAATGAGTCTTACACTAAAAGTCGACAATCTCATTCAGTTCCATGCGCACAAACCACACACACACACACACACACACACACAAACGCACATACACACACACACACACACACGTGTCTTGTCAACCATCTAAAAAAAATGTATACCTTTCAATTCAAAGGAACTTTTTGATTATGTAAACAACTGTTATAGATGAGAAATCCCTATCTTTGCGGACTTGCCGGGGGTGGGGTAAATGACGCATGGTGAACCAGCCCCTCCTCCCACGTGTTTTCGCCCCCACTTCTCTGAGCCTCCCCTATCTCATAAAGCTCGTGCTGGAGCCTCCAACAAGCGCACCTCACTCAAGACTCCAACTCCTGCAGGCACGAGGACACCTGAGTTGGAGAGAACGAGTGCTGACTTTTAGCATGAAGTAACCGATTTGCTCGGAAACATTTTAGGAATTTTACTGTCTTTTCGAGATGAAAGCGGTGTTTGTTTTTACTGTGGTTGCGTCGTTGTTTACAGGTAGGCTACGTTTAACAGTAAGTAAGTGTTTGATGCGTGTGGGAGCCTTTTTCAGCACCATGGATAGCGACATTGTGACGCTTGCAGGGACGTCCTCGATCCGTTTTTACTGTTCTTAGACCATGTATTGAACTAACACCTTTCGAAATGTATTTCGGATTTATGTAAGCTATTTTAACTCTGTCCTACAGAATGGTAAAACAAAATTGCATTATCTTTATGATATACAGGAAATGTTGCTCTTCCAGTCGGAAAAGAACGTCAGAGAGAAGATGTGGTAGGCATTGTTCCACCCAAAAAAATATACGTACAAAAAATAACTACATTGGGCTGCCTGATGCAGTTAACTAATTAGGGTGTTAATGACAAAAGTCATGTTGTATTTTATGTTTCAGATTACAAGATGTTTAGTTGAAGTCCTTTCCAAAGCTCTTTCCAAACCCGACTCTCTGCCACTAGATCAAGAATGCAAAGATATTCTGAAAGCAGGTAAATTGATGGGACGGCATGAAAGTCATTATTTCCTAGAAAATAATAAATTAACAATGTATTATTAATGCAAACCAGGAACGATTCATCTATAACTTTTCACTTTCCGATATATAACAAAACTAGGTGTGGATAAGGCCACTCAGAGGGTCAGCGATGCTCAGTACAGTTTGTTTCCAGATGGAGAGAGTCTCAACTGCATCTAGGCTGTGAGCTAGAGTTTTGAATAGATCATCGTAAATAAGCATTTTCACTTTATTTATGGTATAATGTTCACATGAGTTTGAGGTAAACACTGCAGAAGCTCTATGGATTTCAGGTCTCGGAACCAACCCACACATGTCGAGTAGGAATTTCTCACCAACAAACCAGCTCATGTAATAAAGTTGAAGTATTTATATGTTGAATGAGTGTGTCTGGAACCTTATACGCATGGGGTCCCATAATAACCTGATCTGTGTTGTCAGGCTCCAAACACGCTCCTCTGGAGGAAAAGAGGAATGATGTGGACCTGACTCATGAAGAAGAAGAGCCTTTGGCCCAGGAAGCAGATGGGAAAGATATTGAGGCGCTCCTGAAATCTGTGGATGAGAAACAAGAGACACCGGATGAGTCTCGCAGCCAGGAGTCCTGGGTTCTGGATGAGGCCAAGGAGAAGAGATCAGGGAAGGAGGAACATGGAGAGGTAGAAAAGCGATCATGGAGAGCTGGAAGGATCCACCAGAAGAAGCACAGACGCAGTGACGATGAAGAACCAGATGAATCCCGCAGCCAAGAGTCCTGGGGCCTGGATGAAGACAAGGATAAGAGATCAGGGAAGGAGGAAGATGGCGAGGTAGAAAAGCGATCATGGAGAGCTGGAAGGATCCACCAGAAGAAGCACAGACGCAGTGACGATGAAGAACCAGATGAATCCCGCAGCCAAGAGTCCTGGGGCCTGGATGAGGACAAGGATAAGAGATCAGGGAAGGAGGAAGATGGCGAGGTAGAAAAGCGATCATGGAGAGCTGGAAGGATCCACCAGAAGAAGCACAGACGCAGTGACGATGAAGAACCAGATGAATCCCGCAGCCAAGAGTCCTGGGGCCTGGATGAGGACAAGGATAAGAGATCAGGGAAGGAGGAAGACGGAGAGATTGAAAAGCGATCATGGAGACCTAGATACCAAAAGAAGCACAAACGCGGTGACAATGAAGAACCAGATGAGTCCCGCAGCCAAGAGTCCTGGGGCCTGGATGAGGACAAGGATAAGAGATCAGGGAAGGAGGAAGACGGAGAGATTGAAAAGCGATCATGGAGACCTAGATACCAAAAGAAGCACAAACGCGGTGACAATGAAGAACCAGATGAGTCCCGCAGCCAAGAGTCCTGGGGCCTGGATGAGGACAAGGATAAGAGATCAGGGAAGGAGGAAGACGGAGAGATTGAAAAGCGATCATGGAGACCTAGATACCAAAAGAAGCACAAACGCGGTGACAATGAAGAACCAGATGAGTCCCGCAGCCAGGAGTCCTGGGGTTTGGAAGATGAGAAGAGATCAGTGCAGGAGGAAGATGGAGAGGTAGAAAAGCGATCATGGAGAGCTGGAAGAATCCACCAGAAGAAGCACAGACGGAGTGACGATGCCGCTGAGGAAGAAATGGATGAGTCCCGCAGCCAAGAGTCCTGGGGCCTGGATGAGGACAAGGAGAAGAGATCAGAGGATGAAGAAGAAGAGATTGAAAAGCGATCATGGAGACCTAGGTACCAGAAGAAGCACAAACGCTCTGAGGAAGACTCGGAGGAGAAATCAGAGAAGGAGGAAGAAGAAGAGATTGAAAAGCGATCATGGAGACCTAGGTACCAGAAGAAGCACAAGCGCTCTGAGGAAGACTCGGAGGACGTATCAGAAAAAGAGGAACAAGAAGAGATTGAAAAGCGATCATGGAGACCTAGATACCAAAAGAAGCACAAACGCTCGGAGGAAGACTCGGAGGAGAATGAAGATAGAGAGAAGAGAATCTGGAAGCCAACCCACCGCTACCACCACAAGAAACACTATAAACGGGATGAGGAGGAACCAGAGGAGTCTCGCAGCCAGGAGTCCTGGGGTTTGGAAGACGAGAAGAGATCAGTTCAGGAGGAAGATGGCGAGGTAGAAAAGCGATCATGGAGAGCTGGAAGAATCCACCAGAAGAAGCACAGACGCAGTGACGACCACACAGAGGAAGACTCGGAGAACGAGAGAGAGAAGGACCGACAGGAAGCTATCAGGTACTACACTTCTATCAGTCTAACTCATTCATCATTCCCAATTTGCTGTGACCATACGATCTACACTTGAAGATGCTATGATCTTCCTTGCTGACATATTTTGCGTGTGCTCACCTATGTGGCAGGTACCTAGCAGAGAAGAGAAGTGAGATGGAGAGGGACCTGCTGGCAGAAGGGGAGGTAATAAAGCGCTCTCCCTGGGCCTATCGGGGTTATTACCATCCTGCTTGGTGGAAAAGGACCACAGAGACACACACCGCACCCTCACATAAGGTCCAGAAACTATCTTCAACTCTTTCCTAATTCATTTCGTCATTACAGTTTACAGTGGACAGTTGTTTCAAACGAAGATCATTCGATCTGTTCAGAGATAAAGATGGGCAAGCTGCTGAGCTATAATAACATCCAGCCAGCCAATCAGAATTAGAGGAGAAGAGAAGTTTACACCAGAGACCAATTCTTCCATTCATAATTTCCACAACAAAATAACCTTTAAGAGCATGTCACATGCATTCTTTTTACATGTGGTGACAAATCCTGAATGTGTCATTCAGCACAATTCATTTAAAGGACAATCCATTCTCTGTTTCCTATGAATATGACATCATTTGTTAAATGGGTCATTAGCATACGTTTCGTACTGGTTCCATCTCTATGGCGTGACAGAAGCATGGGCTGTGGTGTTCATGGGGGTTGTGTTCATCCAAATGAGCCCTCTATACCTCTGAGCATCAATGCAAATGCATGCAGGAACACACCTCCAAAAAGCATGTCCTGGACAGCAAGAAAAAAGTACGACATGATATATTTATGTGCAAGGATTATTTTGTGGCGCCAGCAATAGCTTCAAAGGGACTATAAAGTACGAAAGAGATATCTTCTCTCCCTTAAACACTTGTTTCTTGGCTGTGTGGTTTCATGTGAGAATGAATAGGATGAGCATCAGTCTGCATACAGTGAGGATGTTCTGTTCCGTCTCGCTCTGTTCCCCCTAAACCTCATTTTCTTTTGGTACCTCTTCCTGCATCCGCTGGCTTTAGGGCACACTGCGGTAATTGCACCATACACTTCACCTTTCTCTAATGGGTCCTTTGGTAACCAATGAACGGTGAAACAGTCTGTAGAGATGGATGACTTGTTATTCTATTATATATTCTATTATAATCCTATTATTCATCTTCGCAAATGGGATGTATAATCCACGCAGACTGGAGATATCCAAGCTCACTGGTCATTAAGGTGGGGAAAACTGTCACCAATTCAGCAGATTTAACAATTAGGACTCCCCATGGGAGTTATGGCTATTGTCTGTTCTACAGCATGCAATCAAAGACCAGAGGAGACCAACCAGTGAATAACTCAAGAGAGAAAGCAAGCATCTGACCTATCAGCCGTGTGTTTGTGTTGCAGGAGGAGGAGCTGGACAACCTGGCAGCTATGGATGCGGAGCTGCAGCAGATCGCAGAGAAGATGCACGACAACAGAGACGGCTGAACCAGAGAGAGTGGAGGTGATGAAGAGCAGTTGATGTGAGCTACAGCTGCTTTGCCCAGCTCGGTGTGCTTGTATTATCTTGTTTATGTAAAAGACACACACAAAAAAAACTACTACTACAAAAAAGAGCCTTGCAGCAGATTATAGTGGTTAAATTTGTACCTGTGATGTTTAACAATTATCAGCATGAGGGTCATTTTGACATTTAAATATGAGATATGAAGAATACACGAACGCATTTCTGAGCCGAGTTCTATATATTCGACGCTAGGCAAGATGTGCTCCAAGCTTTGAATGATTGTCTGTGTTTTTCTTGACTGCGTTTCAGTTTGCATTCAAATAAAATTACTTGTTCTGGGACCAAAACCTACCCTCTTTCTCAGCGTAAATGTTTCACCAAATGTATAAACATAATTAAAGTGAAAGCATCCCATTGCCGTTATCGTCAGAGCATGGCCAGCTTTATGGTATTTATTATCATTCCAACAGAGACCCACAGATCAAAGCTATTACACAAAATGGAATCTTAACCAAATGGCACTTACTGCTAAAAAAAATATAACTCAAAATAAAACCTAAACATGAATCCGTCGGATGCATTGTAAGCCAAAAGCTAAGTAGTCACTAGTAAAACCTTTGTTTTATTACAATCTCAGGAGGACTGAAACATTTGCTCAGCCAAGAGAAGAGCATATCTATAATGGAAATGCTCAAACAGTAAGAGCAATTTGCACATGCTCTCATCATTTTACCTTATAATGTATTGGTCTAAAACACAGGAAAAATTATAATGGTAAGAGCCGGCCAGGTAATGTTTAAGGCAGCACAGTTTAGTTAAAGGAAACAAGGTGGAATACACCTCAGTGTTAAACATTCCAGACAGGACACACAGTGCCAGTGCTGGCTGTTCTTCAGTCTGTTAATTTTGGTCGCTTTGGTGCCGGCTCATCGGTTTTCCGTGAACCTGCGGGTTTTGGGGTGTCCATGGCAACCGTTGTCCCGGTGAGCAGATAGCCCCCTCCTCCGCTCATGGTAAGCTGAGGATGGGTCCTGTTAGGTAACACCTAGTAAACACAACCCAGGGTGTAGGGTTAGAGGTCACAGCAAGCTAGGTGAAAAAGGAGGAGCATTCAGACTGTCCATGAATGACATCGCCGCATGCATGAGACTTATCACCTGGTAATGTCTGAGCCAGGATTCAGTGAGTCGGAGGTTGACCGTGCCGCCTTGTTCTTTGAGCTTCGTGTAGCAATCAATCAGAGGCTGCAGGAACCAGCAAGATGACCATGGAGGAGAAAACCACAGGAGGAGATGGGGGTGGGAAGTTTTAATAAAAGAAAGAGCACAACATGATTAACACCAGGGGGAACATAATTGGTGTAATAACTCCTAGGGTGCAAGGTGGTGTGACATGCTGTAAAGTAAGGTAATGCAAGGTGGTGTGACATGCTGTAAAGTAAGGTAATGCAAGGTGGTGTGACATGCTGTAAAGTAAGGTAATGCAAGGTGGTGTGACATGCTGTAAAGTAAGGTAATGGAAGATTATCCTCTGAGTCCCCATCTCCCCCCCACAACAGTGCACAGAGGAGAAGCTGTCTAACAATCCGCTTGGACTGTGTAAGGACTGCAGTATGATACTGGTCTTACCTCTTTGTACTGGGAGTAAACTACAAAGGGTCTGGAGGGCGCCAGGAACTTAATGAGCCCAGTCACAACCGAACATGGATGGAAGCGACTGGCTATGATCAACCTGAGGAGAGACGGAGGAAGGAGATGAGTGATGCTGATTGAGGAGGTGACTGAGAACAGCGAGCTGCTTGATCCGCTACCGGATCAATACTAGCTCGGGGGTGAGATGACAACCACAGCGCACAGAGACAGTCAATCACTCTGAACTGGCTATTACACCGGGTGGCGTGGGAAGAAATATCTAGCGATGCTCTCTTGTTCACCTTGCGAGGGGCATTGGGATGTGAACGATGACACGCTTGACTGAACACACAGCACGTTAGGAAAGTGTGGTGACGTACAATGAGAGAGGGGAGAGAAAGTCGTGAGGGGGAAAATATGAATCAAACCAGACTGACCCGTCAGCGTTTCTGCCCTCCAACAGGGAGGCAGCGGCTGATAGTTTCTTTCTCTTCTCCTCCATCTTCACCTTCTTCTCCTGAGTCTGTAAAATCAACAGCAAACAAAAACACATCTACTCACTTTGTATCTATGGGATCAGATATCGGCAGGAGAGACATTTACATTTAGTCATTTAGCAGACACTCTTATCCAGAGCAACTTAAAGTAAGTACAGGGACTTTCTCCCCGAGGCAAGTAGGGTGAAGTGCCTTGCCCAAGGACACAACGTAATTTGCACGGCTGGAATCAAACCGGCAACCTTCTGATTAATAGCCCGATTCCCTAACCGCTCAGCCACCTGACCCAGTCATGAGAATCGTGATGTGTCTCGCGTCATAAGCTAGAGTGTGGGGGCTTACTCTGAGTCCTCTGCGTTTCTCCCTCTCCTCCTGATCCTTCTCCTCTGCAGAATTGGTGCAGGTCTCCATGTTCTGGACCTCCAGGCTTCCCTGCAGCCCTGGGTCAGTCTGGGTCGGGCCAGCCTGCTCTCCTGACACTGCACCATTGGCCTGGACTGCATCTGGAGATTGCATGAAAAAAAACACAATGGTTTCACTTAGACAGACGCTTTTATCCAAAGGATCATAAGCTTTTATTCAAATATATCATTCTACTCCACTATTCCACCGGACTGTACATCAGTAGCAGTCTAACCCTACCTCCTTCAGGGTCTCTGGAGGAGGTCTCAAAGGTCCCTGCTAGCAGGGCGTTGACGTGACAGATGGGGAACTCGTGGAGAGTTTTGTGGAAGTGTTCCGGGAAGCCAAAGCTCTCCATCCCCGCCCGTACAGGGCCCCCTCCGGGGTACATCTGAACCACTGAGCCGTACCCTGGAACAGAGCGAGGACAGAGCGCACATTCAGCCAGAGAGAGGAGGAACCAGGGGCGGATTAACGACTGGCACATTTGCAATGGTGCAGAACGGCCATCGAAAACGAACAGTCAAGTACGCACATGTATAGCACTGCTCACAATGAAAGAAGTGGCTTAACTAACTACACAACAAAGAAATGAAACGTTGCAACAGTACATTTTCAGGTTCTTTTGAAATACAATGGAACTGGTATAAGCAGGTCATCTATGAAATCAGACAGGCAGAAACTACTGAAGTAGCATACCTCCCATCCTTTCCATGACAGCCCCCAGCACTAGGCCCGCGCAGGTCTCGAACACCAGTACCTTGCTGCTTGCATGGATGTTCCCCAAGGTCAGCATCTGGGCTAGCGTGTCGTAGCGTAGATGGCTGAGACACGGGAACAAAATACCTCATCTTAAATAGATGAAACGAATAGAATTATAACTAAGGCCACAAATAATCTAAATACAATGACACCACAACACTTCAGGGAAGATCGGCAAGTTTCAAATCTATCTGAATAACTCACAGCACTTTTCCTGGCTCTCTGCCATGGTACATCATAGCTAGAATGCGACAGGATGGCTTGAGTATCGTCACGCTGTTCTCATACCTGAGGGAACAGAAACATCACCGTGGAAACACATTCTTCACCGAAGCACAAACACCAACAACTGAGCTACTTTCTCTGGCTTACTTTTTCTTCTTCTTCTTAATGTATTTCTGTTGGGCAAACTCAGTCTTATCTCTGAAGGTAGAGCTGTTCTCTACAAGCTGCTGTACGATTTCCTGAAGAGAGAAGAGAAAGACAAGTCGAGTCCAGTCTTTTCTTTGTTTTACTTCTTCTGTTACGTGCGTGAACGAAATCCTGCAAAACTCCGTTGTGTACCTGTCCCTTCAGACCTTGCTCTTTAAGGGTCTCGATGTCGTCTCTGGTGAGTTTCTGGGACTTCCCATCGTCTACTATGTTCCTGTTGTCGGTCCCTGCCTCTTTGGCATCTGGAGGAGGAAAGACCACAATAAATCCCTTTTGTATACCGTATGATTTAAGCATGACGACAAAAAGGTTTGAATGAGTATGAGAGGCAGGTTACCAGTAGAGCTTTCTAATTGTTTGGGCTTGCGTGGCTGGAGAGCTCCACCATTCACTTCAAATATGGTCCCGTACAGCTCCCCAACTGTATTGTCCAGGAAGAACCACTGCTTTTCAAAGATGACTTTCCTACAGTCAGGGTGATACCACAACCTACTATCAGACACTATTTAAAAACAAGCCGGCATGTCACTGGGTAGATAATTAATTATTGCTACTGTAGATAGAATGGACACACATTCTTTATTCATGCATCAGTCAAAACTCTAAGCTGTAATGACGCGATAAGCAACTAACGTTAGCCAAGTTCACACATTCTAGCAAGCTACCCGAACGTAGTCTTCTTCCTGATGGATATACCACAAACAGGCATACTCACTTCTTCCTCTGGATTTGCACAGCTTTGTAAATCTCCCCTCGTTTTAGTACAACGTAGTCACCCTCATTGACTCGATTCAGAGAATCATCATCATCTACATTGTCCGTCATTTCTACTAAAGGTGGCTTGATAGCCTGTGTCTTGGTTACTTATACAATAAAAGGACACTGTAATGTTTCTATTAAATCAACAAGCCCTGAGAAACATAAAAAACGTGTGTTGAGTTGCCTACTCACACGTGCTAGCATTCATTTCCCTAGCATCACAGGGCAATGAGCCGATAACAGATGCGTGGATTAGAGCAGCGCGGTCTAGCCCAGCGGTTTACGATCAGGGAATTTTCTACTGTTCCCTTAACAGAAGGTTAAGCAATACATTCCAGAAACATCGATGGTTGTCCTCATAATTTCACTTGGCAGTTTTGTTTGCGCAACTTGGATAGTACACATACATATCTATTTATTATTTTACAAAAGACAAGAAGACAAGATCACAATTCGTCCATTTATTTAGATTTCCTCGACGGTCTAAAAATAGAACACCCCAATGTTCTTTGAGTAAGCAACATTTCTTTCTTTGGAATGATATGATCCCACCACTAAAAACGCTGCGATTGCTTTCGATTTTTTATAAACCTGAAAAAGGATCATAATATGGAATATAAAAAGGGCATTTGAATAGTATTCATTAAAACAATAAAATACTACAATTATACAAACGTAAAAAAAAAAAAATCTGAAATGTTTGTGAAATCACAATCGATCAGTCTGCTTCATAAGCTAATGTAGAACCTAATTGAGTGCCAGCAGTCAGTTCATTTAGCAAAAACCATAAAAAACGGCTTGATCACACAGATCTTCAACCCATGGCTCGTAAACAACAAGAACCAAACTTTCATTCCTGGCCGCCTGTAAGTTTGAGGAACAGTTCTTCATCCAGGGTTTCATTTTGGTCTTTGGACCTTGTTGAAAGAAAGATGTATCCTCCGATGTACTCGTGCACTACCTTACAGTCACAGCTCACACAGGAGAACGCTATTGACACACCCTGGTCAAAGTCTATGGTCACCTGAAACAATGAATGATTGCATACCATGTACAGTAGTTAGCGGTGATATTATGCATGTATACTCTAGTTCTAACCTGATGTTGTGCATGAGAATCGGCAGCCTGGAATGTCATCATAAGAGTCACGAAAAGGCCTTTCTACCTGTTGGATCTCCCAGTTGACGTTCCACTGTTTCATGTTGGCGAATCTCCACGTGGTGACGGGCGACCCCGTGGAGATGTCGATACGGATCAGACGGTTGTAGGAGATCCCCAGTAGCTCATCCTTCTTACTCCCTCGGAATCTGCAACACACAACCACAGTCACACACACAACTTGCTAAACGCTTTCCAATGTGTTGATGGAACAGTATATATATATATATATATATATATATATAGTGAAGGTTGTCGTCTATGTACCTGACAATGTAATACTTGATTCCAAAGTCAGGCAGCGACTGCCAGGCCTGAATGAAGCGCATCTTGGCATCCATGAGCGACAGGCGAGCGATGTTGTGGAGAGCCTCAAGGATGCGACCGGTCAGCTGAACACAACCACACAGCACACTCAGAGGAACAGCAGAACACAACCACACAGCACACTCAGAGGAACAGCAGAACACAACCACACAGCACACTCAGAGGAACAGCAGAACACAACCACACAGCACACTCAGAGGAACAGCAGAACACACGCGATCCCATTCAACAACAACAGAGACGGCTCATGTTTATAACCGTCTTAGTGTACTCCCAAGATATGACATCACACCTGTTTGGTCTTGTGCTTCTTAGAGTAGCGCGGGGACACAAAGCACTCCGCGTTCATCTCCATGGATTCGAGGTCGGGGGCTGCCTGACCAGGAGGGGGCGCCATACTCTTCATCTTGAGGAAAGACTGGATGTTCTTGACCTCTGCCCTGTAGGAGCTGTAGGCCATTGTTTTCCCCTTGGAGGCCAGGATGCAGGCAGCTTTCCACTTGGCATACTGATTCTCCTGTACTCACAGCGGGCAAAAAACAAGTAGTCGGATCGAAAAATAAGAATAAATTGCATTTGTGATGCACCTTTCTTGCACTCAAGGCGTTACAGTACAGGGAAAATCACAATCCTAAAACCTAATGTGCGATAGCACGTCTACAGTTCGGTTAAGGGGAAAGGACCAGCAGGTTATGGAGTCAGAGCCAGTGGCTGAGATGAGAGGGGAGAGAGGAGCACAGAGGGTGGAGCTTACGTTGTCACAGCGGATGTAGACCTCGTTCATCCCATCAGCCACCGGGAGAAGCAGCTTGATGCCAAACTTCCTGTCTGTCACATTGACGTCAGGGACTACCTCACATCCTGTCATGTGATCAGGAAGGCCACGTCAGACTTGCTTTAGCCCTTTTAATAACAACGTGATGTTAAAACACAGGACACAAGGAGGGTTCTGGGTGTTTGACTCACCTCTGAGGTGGAACTGTTCTATGGGTTCTCCGCTGGAGACCTCCTTGTTCTTGTAGTAGGAGATGGTTGTGTCCTTGAATACAAACCAGTAATCCTTATATGCGCGCAGCGTCAGTCTCTTAGGCCTGAAGAAATTACAAATAATAATAAATTTAAAAAAATCATGAACACTGTCACATGCTAAAGTGTACTGGGCTAACAGTTCTAAAACAGGACACCAAATCGAATCATTTAAAACTGCACCTAAAGCCAATAAAATAAAGTAAATTAGCATATAAACGTGACCGATTTTTGCCGGTGAAGGATATGGTATGAGGAGAGAGGTCATGTCACAGATGTCACAGTTCAGTGAGGTCTTGGCCTAAGACTTTACCTGAACAGCCGGAGGGAGTCTGCCAGCTGTGGAATGTCTGTGATGTCTTCCTGGGGGCGGGAACAAGCAACTGTCAATTATCCTGTGACTTCCAGTGACCTCATCATGTGGAGACATGTTCAAATGTCATTCTAGAACAGCTGTTGTCCCATTCCTCAGTGACAAACAAGCTTTCACAAACACTTGTTTATTCTGTATCCGCGGTTTAAACACTATTTACCAGAATTCTGTCCGCGTGTCCTCCTTCCAGTGTTACCTCCAAGTTGGATAAGGCAGCTTCTACTTCATCGATTTCCGGTTCGTTGGAGAAGTCCAGTGGTTCAGTTGACATAGTCAGTTTGCATATGTGATACTGAAACAAATCGTAAAAGGGAGTCAGATGGCTGAGCGGTTAGGGAATCGGGCTATTACTCAGAAGGTTGCAGGTTTGATTCCCAGCCGGGAAAACTGACGTTGTGTCCTTGGGCAAGGCAGTTCACCCTCATTGCCTCGGGGGGAATGTCCCTGTACTTACTGTAAGTCGCTCTGGATAAGAGTGTCTGCTAAATGACTCAATGTTAATGACTAAAGGTAAAAATGACTAAATGTAAAAGGGAGAACTATCAATCACTATATTGCTGGATCAGGCCCATACTGTGTAAATAGTACCACAATTGGTCAAAATGCCTTTCAAGCTTTTACAAAAGGCAAGGAGGGACCTGGCTGGAATTCCCTCACCATGAAACAACACGATCAGATGGAGGCTTGTGTACAGTCTGGTGCCGTTTGTCAGACATGCCAGACGTGGGGTTCAGAGTGGCTCACAGACTGAGGTGCACAGTGTCACGTGCACCAGGAGGCCGTCCCGCCTCACCACTTCAAATGATGACTCCTAATAGAGTTCAAATTACAACCTCCTCATTTATGTACTTGGTTTTAGCCCTCAGGGAACATGGGATAGTCCCTCTCTCAGATCCCTCCTGTCTAGGATTCTCCTCGTGCCCCAGCTTGTTTCCTGGGATCAGGACACCAAACCAGTTCTCCCAGGTGCGTAGTCTGAGCCCCAAGCCACACAGTCACCAGACCAGGGCTCATCTACACCCATGCCCCTCCCAGCCCCAAACCCTGTCATCTGGTCCCAACAGGGATACACGGTGTGTTAATACAATAGAATGAGCAAACTGATGGATGGAACTTTACCTGTAAGGAGGCAAACATGAGCATTTCCTCATCTGTACATTCAATCTCCTCTAGCAGAATGGTCCAGCGAGCTTGTTCATAGAGCTGGGTAATTCTCACTGCGTCATACTGGAATACACACACACACACACACACACACACACACACACACACACACACACACACACACACACACACACACACACACACACACACACACACACACACACACACACACACACACACACACACACACACACACACACACACACACACACACACACACACACACACACACACACACACACACACACACACACACACACAGCAGGTCGTCAATAAATGTGAAATCGTCATATGCAGACTCTGAGCAGAAAGACTGTGGTATCTTCCAAGACTTGTACCTTAGGGTTGAGATCAAAGAAGCAGTGGTATTTGAAGCGTAGCAGCAACCTGTCTTCCTCCTGTATGCCCTGCTCCATCAGTGAGCGGGAGGAGTCCAGCCACCTGTTGATCAAAGCAGCAACTCATCACAATCAAAGGTTTTGATCTACTGCAAAGTTGAGTGCAAATCTTCCTTGCATACTGCTTTGAAAGAGGGAGCAGTACACTTTGCAAGGTAGAAAGACTTCTGAATATAGTCAAATTACCACGAAAAGATCCCCTTGATTTCCCACAAACAGCCGATGATGACCCTTATGCTCTGAGGAGAGCCAGCGCTGCCTCTCACCCTGCGTTGATGACAGCTTTGTCCACCATGGACATTGGTTGGTACATCTTGGCCAGCTCTGCTGGGGGCAGGTTGGGCTGGCTGGAGGTGAGAGG
The DNA here is from genome assembly GCF_054491055.1 of Hypomesus nipponensis. Taxonomy (NCBI): domain Eukaryota; kingdom Metazoa; phylum Chordata; class Actinopteri; order Osmeriformes; family Osmeridae; genus Hypomesus; species Hypomesus nipponensis. Next base: position 17,021,706 of record NC_140366.1, on the reverse strand, counting down.
ATTGTCCCCGAACCACAGGCTGGTGGCAGAGACAGGCATTCCATTGTCTGGGTCGTAGGTCGGGATCATGGTCTTACTGTACAAAGGGGAGGCTGAGGGAAGGGGAGGGTGGAGCACAGATTTTAAAAAGGAAACATCAGTGAAACTCTAGTTGTGAGCTTGAAAACCACGCATTAAAGTCCAGAGAGTAAACACTTTTACAGTACATCTTTCCCAAAGACAGATTTGTGAACGCAGAGCAAGATGATTCAAAGTTTATCAGATGTTGTGAGGATGTGCTGGAAGCTATGGGAGGGAGAGCAGGAAGAGAGAAGCGTGTGGGAGAGAGAGAGCAGGAGGTCTTCATTAAGAGGAGCAGAGCCTTAGAGACAAGTCTTCTGAAGCGGTCTGGGCTGCACAGTCAGAGACTACCATCCGTTGGTGTAGCGTTCTCAACTAACCCATACTGTACACTCAGTGTGTGTGTGTGTGTGTGTGTGCGCGCAAGTGTATGTCAGAGAGGGAAACCGTTAATGAAAGCATTGAGAACATGGTAGCCTATTATAACATTCTTTCACATCTCACATTCCAATTCTTTCACATCTTAGGAAAAGATCTAAAGGAGGTATTTAGTCTTTCTGTGGACTGTAAAATAAGTTTTGGTACAGTTTCTAGGGGAGTGACTCATAAGTCACAAGCGAGCAATATGTTATGATTGTAACATTGATAATAACTATACATATTATTTCTAATACACCTTTCTGGCACTCAAAGTCCTATGCTGTTGAGAGGTGTGGAATATTGATCTGTTTCCTTATATTTTGAACCCAGAGGAAACCAATCCTGGTCCAGCTGAGATGCTGGTCGAAGACTAGGACAGCACATTCTGTTTACGTTGTTACCTTTACATGCAAACACAAGCTCAGGACAGTGTTTCCTTGTATCACCTGAGCCTCCAGATCCTCCGCTGACCACGTCCATGTCTATAATGTCTTCAAGGACAGGATTCTTGTCTTTCTTCTTCTTCTTCTTGGAGTTTTCATCGGTAGGCTTCAGCAAGGACAGCTCCTCTGATCTCCGGATGTCTAGATGGGAAAGGAGAAAATACATGACATAATTCAGCATTCCGTTCATCGATTCTATAGAATAGGGATGGGTCCATGCAGTGATAACCCCCTTTCGCGTACACGACTCTCGTTCAGCCATGATCAAGCGATCATGGCTCAAGACCACAGTTTGCAAGGAAGTACTCACTGAGAGTTCTGCAGATCTCAGCCACAGCCCTGAAGACCACAGAAGAGTAGCTGACAGTCAGTTTGATGTACTTCATGTTGGGCAGCTGTATACACAGGGGCTTATGTTGGGGTGTGTAGCGCAGGTCTGCATCTGACTGGACCCCATACTTGTCCAGGGTCCAGTGAGTCTTCAGCAGCCAGCAGTTCCTCTGTTCCCACCATAGGGCATGGTCAGACCAGTCCTGAGGGGCTTCTGGTCAGGACAGAACCACAAAGCAGCATAATGTTACTTCTTGGCGAATACGATCTCGGTGAAGTCAGCCCGTTTATGGGATGTGGTAAAGGTTTATTGCATAATTGAATTACTTCACACTAGCCGTATTTGGGCCTTCACACTAGCGGTATTCGGGCCTCTCCCCACTGTACCAAGAATGGAGAGCTGTTTTACTGTGGGGTCTACCATGTTTACCACACACACAGGAAGCACAGAGGTGTGGCACAGTGATTTCGCATGACATCACTTTCTGGTGCTTGACTTCACCCAGAGCACTGTCGGTCTGTTCTGATGACTAGCAGCTTAGTCATGACCAGCATTCATGCCACTCACATCCTACAGTACGTAAACAGAACACACACACACACACGGTATACACAGAGCTATAAACACCTCCATGTTGTGATCCCCCTAGAGTTCCTTCAATGTGCCTGAGTAAACACACTTAACACATCAATTGAGTTAAGCTGAACTTCAGCCCCCGTGGCTGTTGCAGCAAGGCATTGTGGGAGAACAATGGCAATGCAGTCTGGAAAAAATGCAGGGCAAACAAGGGCGTGCCCCACCATAACACTGTAGCAGAGAGACAAAAGAGGGAGAGGACTTCACAGACTCACTGATCTTCTCCACCAGTTTAAGCATAAGTCCTCCGATGTGCAGGTTTCCCTTCACTCTCAGCTTAAACTTCATGGACTCATCTCCGTCTCTCTGGTCCACCTGGACTGTGAGCTCCCATGTCTTTTGGAGTTCCTCCGCTGTAGCCATCCTGACCCCGTCTGCTGGGAAAGACAGGAGGGAGGAGAGCAGGGACGACGATGAATGGGGCTGTGCGATGCCACAGTCTAATGTTGATTTCTCTCCTTGTGTAATGTTGCCCTCTGCATTCAACAATACTCTGGTGTCCGTATGTGAGATGTTTGAAATAGTTAGACATTGCTGAAACATATATTTTGTATAAGAATGTTTTAGTTTGTGTGCAGTGTATTGGCTGAGTGTTCCAGTCTTGCTGTGGGCCGTGGGCAGAGCTCTGTTGTAGTTTCTATTAGAAATACATCCACAGAGTTGCCTCTGGGCTACGAATAAACCATCTGAGAATCAACCACTAGACACACGCTGCTGGATAGGCAGTGCTGACTGTAAGAGCTGCAAACAGACAGAGATAGAGACTGAGAGAGACAGAGTAAACAGTCATGACCAACAGGAAAGCAGGCGTAGAGATGGGCCAAACCTAAGGCTTCATCCATGGAATGTATGACGAGCTGGAACATGAATCTGGTACAGGAGAGTTCCATGCAAAACAACATCCATGCAACCCACAACACAACCCCCTAATACTCAGCTCTGCCCCAGTGAACAATACAACACACACACACACACACAAAGCAACTGACAAGGAAAAAATGTGACACTTCAAAATGTGTTGCTTGAGGCTAAGCAAAAATACCTGTCCCGTTCTCTACCGGTGGGAATACCTGCAACCAACATATTGAAATAAACGAGATTGCACAATTCTTCTCCAGTGTGTCGTTAAAAGCAGCTTCGGGGTACAAGCTATGTATGAGCCTGTCTGTCTGCAAGGCATGTGGTAGACATACCATTAATATACATATTTCAATGCGAGAAAATAACTTTTTGTATTGAGTTAAAAAAAACTGAGAACAAACATAGCTGAGAGACATAAGCCGACCGTATTAGGCGCGGCAACAGTGCAACTTGTGTTTAACATGTTTTGTCTGTTCAGACACATGGTGTCAAAGAAACAGAATGAGCGATTGAACTCTATTAGTTAAATTTGTATTTCACAATAGCCTAAGGGCATATCAACTCCGAACTCGTTGTAGTTAAACAGTTAGTATTGGTATTGGCATTAACACGTTAATTCATTCATGAATAAAAGTAGACCTAATACGATAAATTAACACCATTGCTAATCAGGTTAGTAACTTCACAATAGTCACGCGTTGTGGTCATGGGTGCAAAACAACATTGAATGCGGACTAATGGAGGTGAATGAATCCATGGGTACACACATTGGGGCCTATCAATAGCGACTGTTGATTCAAAACCCCAACTTGTTCAGATGTTGTCTGTCTAATTCCCTTATACTAGAGTAAACACCAAAAATGCTGCTGCAAAAATGCAATTAACTATTCGAGACAAAGTTATAAATGAATAGAATGAAAGTGTATCTTATAAATCATGAGATTTTTGAACCTTACCTTACACAAAGTCCTCTAACCGATAATCCTGCCCTGATTTTTTCTCTCTCCAGTGGAAAGTCAGTAACAGCTCCAAGGGAACCCGCCCCATTCGGGACAGGTAAGGAACAGGGTTTTAAACCCTCCCGCAACGGTGTGTAAAGGTTACAGAGATTTGGCTTTAGTCTGTTTAGCTACGTATTTTGGGATTGTGTGTGTGAAGCACAAGGATGATTAAAAGTGACTAATACAGAATTATGATTCAGCGCACTTTTCATGAACACCGTCACACATCCTCTTTATGAGCATGCCAGCCGAATGAATCAAGGTACACGTCAACGTGTAGGTTAGCTAATTGCGTGTGCTTGCCTTCGCGAGCCACAACCATTCTGTATATAAATACATATTATATGAATAAATATACATTTTAGTATCGATAACGACTGCGTTGCTTGTGGCTGGAAAGATCCGTTGCACGATTTAGGTATAATTTGGCTCAAGTTTTTTTGTCGCGAAAAGTTAAATTAGCGGTAGCTAACAGTCACAAACGTCACTAACGTCAAAAATCTGCGCGCGATTACCAACAGTAGCTCCAGAGCCTGTTTAAGGATATATTAGACATTCTCTGGTAGCTCGTTAGGTTCTGGGAGATAGTTAGCTAACTAAACCTGCAACAACAACAAAAAGCAGATTAAACGGCACAGGCCAGCATAATAACATCGTACGTAGCTAGCCGTCTCCAGGCAGTGTGATATCAACACCCTGTATGTTTGCCCTTGTGGTACGGGTTAGCCCTACCACTCACGCAGCAGTAGTTATCTCACTGTACAACATACTTACCGGGTCGGGGGTCAGGTCTGAAGCTAGGAACAAAACGGAACACATGCCGGTTTCTCCAAGTGGGGTCGGCCCAGTTCCCACAGCTCAATATTCCCACATTTCTAAGGATTTTTTTTTCCACTGAGAATTTTTAAAATTAGGCCCTATGTTCCCACAGACCTATGTTCCCAGATTTTTTAAATGTATTTTGTAGGCCATTACCGTAACATTGGGACCAGTTCAGAGTGTGGATGGCGGGTTGGGCAAGAGCAGTAGCATAGGCCTATATGTGTTGCGTTTGAAAAATCAAGCAGGCGGCCTCTACTAAAACTAGCCTGACAGGTCATATAGAATAAGTTTCGTTCCCTTTACATCTATGGACTAAAAATAATAAACAAGCTAATCTCGGTAATACAATACAGTAAAAAAAAAAAAAAAAGCGTACGTGCCCCCCAAATTCTCCAGAAATTGTGCCCTCTCTTAGCCTGGGTGCAAGACGAATTTAGCCCCGCCACACAAAAATTTGGTCGGGAAGTTGGGTCTGGGGTCGTTCGGTTGGGAAAAAATTATGTCCGAACAAGAGCTGTTCGGACCAATGAAATTGTCAGGGTGTGCTTTTTACGATGATGGACAGATGATCAACAGTAACGTAATCAACTACGTCTCTAAACAGCGCTTGGGTTGAATTTGTTTAAGTCAAACAACATACTACGTTGCTTTGATTGGTTGAAGGTCTTACAGTTTACGGTTTTACAGGTTCGGTTGAAACACGCCCCATACTCACAGCCCAACGGACAGGTATCAGACCGGTATCAGACTCGGACCGGTATCAGACTCAGATTCTGACTAGAATTATGAGTATGACAACGTCAGGCTAACCCTCTCTAGCTATTATATAAAATGTATCTCCACGGATGTTAATATGATGTTGACGCCAGGCATTTGCTCACGGGTGATTTTGCTGTTACAGGTGCCTACTGACTTTACAAGGCTTTAGACAAAATATTATAGGAAACAGGATGTTGGACTAGGTCAGGACAGTGGTGATCTTAGAGAAGTCGCGTGCCATTGTCTGAATGCGGCTGGTGGTTGTTACAGTAAATACATGGTAAATATTGAAACAAATAAATAATAATTGAGGCAATTGAAATCTTTTTTTTTCTCACTTGTATGTCCACCCCATCTTTCCACCATACCTGTGTGCTGATGGCTTGTGTGGATATATATAACATTATGACCGATGTCACCCTGTGTAGTTGTGACCAGTCAGTTCTCTGTACATCCACACGGTGGCGCCATAAGACTATACTCTCCATGGCTGTCAGCAGAGAGTTGAGAGAACGGCCCGCAGAAGCTGTTGAAGCAGTATGTAGCATTTGAGTACAGTATGACTGCCAGCACTACTGAGAAGTATGTCACTTCCTCTTGGATTCAAAATGGAATCCTACTTTTCTCCACACACAGTAAATCGTCGAGGAGGGTTAGCAGTTGGAATAGGAGTGCATAGATAGGGAAAGGATGATGGGCGGCAGTATCCTGTCAGGAGCTCTACTCCAACTGATACTTTACTGCTCACATCTGAAGCAGTTTTTCTGCGTCTCTTTGCAGGAGAGGGGATATAAATTTCCTGACGAAAACAAACACAGAAACCCACGGTGTCATAAATTGTGTCATCGGTGGATAGTAACATGGAAAATCACATCATGTCAACCTGCCAGGCCCTGACAGAAGGGAGTAGCGCCCTCCAAGTAAAGCAGAGTCCTATGTCATCATAGCACCTGTGGCTGTAGAGGCAGCATCATGTGTCAAGTAAGACTCACAGACAAGAGAGAAAGCTTGCCCCTAACACTGGCTGACGGGAAGAGACACCAAATTGAATTTCGTTGTTATGTGCAGTGACAATAAAGGCATTCATCATCATCAAATGCAACTCTCTGGATATGGGGGAGGTGGTGGTTGGACGGTAGACACAATAAATGACATTGCTGCCCTAAAGCTCATCTGAACCTACTTGGTAGTGAGTGGGACACAACATCTGTAGAAGCATTCTCTGTGTTTGAGGAAAGAGAAACCTTTTGGTGACCTGAGAACACGCTTACCCAATTAGCAGCCTCGCCGAAGGATCAAATGGAAGTGAAAACATTCTCCGGCGTGACGGAGAAGCATCACAATGCCCCATTCATGCCGCCGAGCCCCACGCTTTGGGGTTTTCTTTTAGGTTAGGAGGGGTGGTGGTGGACGTGGAGGCAAGGGGGAAGTAGTAATGAATGCAACAAGAAACGGACTTACCTCACCTTTCTTTGACGTGTCAGTGTAGGCCTCAGATTCATGACTTAACACAGGCGCAGGGGTAAACACTGTTCAAAGAGGCTGTTTTCATTAGGTTGCCAACCACGGCTCACCTCAACCTTCCACATCCCCTCCATCTCTCCCACCTCCACAACCCTACACAACACCCAGCCTTATCCAGTGGCCGACCCCAGGGACTGTAGGGCTGGTGGGGGTTGAGGGGTTTAGGGGTTGAGGGGGGCTGTGGAACAGCACCGGAGGAGAGGTTCCTGACAGCTCTGAGGCTCTGGGGAACACCTGAGTAGAGCTGCTCATGCCCTCTGCCCTACTAACACTGCTCGGACTCCATCTCTCATTCTCCTAGAGAGGACGGGGTATTAATCTCTCTCAATTTCAGTTTCTTATATAATATGAAGGCATTTAATGCCACTGTTCCACGTGAAAACCATAAACCACTTCAATCGAAAATCAACTTGACTTGTGGAAGTTATCCCTTTTCCACTAAGGAAGTCAAATAAGACAATAGGGACAATACTCATATTGTGAACATAAAATGCCAGGTTATGTGAGAGTACAACATGGAAGGACTTAAGCAACTCCAGATGTGATGGTGAAGAGTGGATCTGTCTCAAGGCTGAATGATTGACTACATTTATGCTCTATATATGTTGATAAAAGTCCTTCTATTTACATCCCTGTGACAGACAGTTCCTCATATAGACTGTAGAGGCCAGGTACTGCAGTATAGGTCCAGCATAAAGACTCCTCTATTTCAAAAATTAATTGTTTATTTATATGAGTGGAACCATAGGTGCTTCGTTAAAAAGGCGTCCCACGTCTTTGCTTGTGGATGTTTCCATCGAAGCTTATGAAAATGTTACCATGCCGAGGTCCGCACTATAAAAATGTTAAGAACACAAAAAAATGTTTGGAGGAAAAAAAAAAGTGTGAAAAAAGAAAAATAACACTGCAAAGGGCATGCATTTTCAATTATCTCTCTGTTCACCCATAGATCTTAACTTTCCATCTGAAACGGCCAAGTCTGATATCCCTTCCTTTGCTTGCTCTCTTCGCATGGAAACATCTGATAGAAATAAAACTTTTCATGGTGTCAGGTCAGATAGCCATAAATCCAGCCTGTCAGCCAGGCTGGGCCCAGCCGACCCTCACAGCCAGTCTGGAGACTGAGAAAAGCGGCGGTTTGGAACGGGATATCACATGTTTAAATATTGCACGTCTTTTTGAAAAGTGGCTACTGTAAAACAACTTCCATTACAGAGTATCGCTTTACCTGTCACCGGCTGTATTTCATCCTCTTACCGTCCAAAGACATAAAAGATATGGATGAACAGAGCCATGTGGCTAGATGGTGATCACTCACCCAGGGGCTTCCCCTGGAAGCACTGGCACATTCTCTTCTAGCTAAAAAATAAAGAGAGGTCAGAGATTTAGATCGTTCATACAGATTAGACTAGGTGTGCTCTTTTGTTGGTTTTGGACTGATGTCAAAATGGCTCTTGGCTCTTCCTTTCTTGTCCATGAAGAAGTTAACAGGTGTCTTCATCTGAACACCGCACTGTACAGTCCACTGTGGAAGTGAACAGCAGAACTTGGAGGAAAAACAGGGGACTGAATTTTATTGAGTTTGTCAGAGCACACACACACTTCACACACTCTCAGTGGGATCACAGCCCATCCACTGTTGCCTGGAGACACAAACCTGTCTTTTCTACAGGTAGGGCTGTGGTCTGATCCGTCCAGATGTGTGTGTGTGTATGTGTCTGACTCTGAGTTTACTGGGAGTTACAGGTTTGAGGAGGAAGAGGAGTGTTGCGTTCGTTTCCTCTCCCCTCATCAATCTGCCAACTGACTGTGAATGGATGCCATTTGAACACATGCAAATGTGAGTGGCCTCCGTCTGTATCAGCTGATGCGGGCCAGTGTCGTTGTTGGACAGGGCTTAAAGGCCCAGGGGTAGGAAGACGTTCTGGAGGTTTGAAAAGGTCGCGCAAACTCGAGCAGGATTACTTTACCGACACTTTCCATGGCTGAGATTGTGTGAATGGATCCATTGTGGGGTTAGTCTCAACTCAGGGAAAGCAAACTCTGTCAGGATCCAGTTCATTAGCACCTAGTTTAGTGTTTGAAGTTTGTTATTTATCCGGTGCCTAAAGGGGAACCCCGTTCAGACGTATGTATATGTGTGTGTGTGTGTGTGTACAGTACTCCTGCATCCACAGGGGGTTTCCAGAGCAAATTGCTCAAGAGCAAATAAAACTTTCCATGGCGCAATAAAATGTATAGAGAAAGAACAGGGCAGACATTGGTGAACTTCTGAAGGTAGGAAACTACTTTGAGAATTCATGTTGAAAAAATATATACATATGGGTTTGAAATATACATTTTGACAGTGGGTGCCCTTGACTCTGTATGAAAGAGTTGTAGTAGATGTAGTGGGAAAACTCACAATGTGCAGTTTGAAATACAGTAGGTTTGTTGATAAATATGAACTACTGTTCACAACGGAAGCTTTGGACAGGAAGCTATCCTCTTGATGCTTTATCAAGATAGGAGAACAGTGCAGTTCTAGTCTGATACACGGCAATCAATATTATACAAGCCTGGAGAACACTCCACACATGCTATGCTAGTACAGTATACCCCCCCTCTCCCCCTTCGTGGCTGCTTCAGGACTTTGTGAGTGTCTATCTCAGTGTGTGTTTTCCTCCTCCTCCTCTTTTTGTGATCTGTTTGTTCTTTGGAAGACATCCTTGTCTCTCTGGCCAGACAAAAGTGCCGCGTTGAGCAAAACCTCCACTCACTTTTTATGGCCTGTGTGGGTCGTCCTATTTGTACATGCTTAGAACAAATTAGACCAGCAGCTGTGCAAGGCAGGCCATTCCATGTTGGCTTTTCGTGATAAAAATACGTTTCGGTAAACCTCTCAGCTCCACTCCAGAAATAAGCAGCCCACTTCTTCTGGGACAGTTTTCGTGTATTTACAATCAGCACTTCCTACCCAGCAGGCAGAGAGAGATAGGATAGAATGGGAGAAAGAGACACAGAAAGGGAGATTATAAAAAAAATAAAGAAAAACAGGATGAAGAGATAGAGAGAGAGAGAGAGGTATGAAGGACAGAGGGACCACCTATGCAGTTGTTTTCCACACGCAGAGGAGAAAACAAGCTGGAGAGGGAGAACCGGAGAGAGAGAGAGAGAGAGAGAGGAAAGGGAGAGAAAGAGGGGGGAACGGGTAACAGGACAAGCTGCACCTGTCCTTGGGTGAGACAGACTTCCGCCATGGGTGACATCAGTTCTGAGAAGTGACTGAGAAAATGAACTGGTTTACAGCCAAAGGGGCCCGTCTGTATGGAACATTATCATTAGGCCTTACATAGACTAGTCTCCTAAGAAACGACACAGCCCAACCATGTTTCTATTCTCTCACTAGGATTGTTAGATTTACTGTAAGGGCTTACATGAAATATATCTATAACATTGTGGGACATACTTTTACCATCCAATTCCACTATTGGCTGAATGCACTGAGGCGTTTACTCATCATGGGTTTAAGGGTTGACATTAAAACCAAAATCACGTCCTTCCCTGATTTACGTCAATCTATCAGCCCTGCTTTCATGCTCTTGGATGGAGCCGTGAAGTGGTAGGTAAATATAATTTCTGACAGTGACAGGAATAAGGAATTTGTTCAGTTTGGAGTTCTTAGGCTAATCTTCCATGATTATGGCCCCTTAGGCCAAAACACACCCCAGGAGAAAGAGGCTGTTTTCATCCTGGTGCTGCAGGAGCAATGCTGACTGTTAGTGGGACCAGTTTCTCTGGGGACTGCCCCTCTCCCTCCCTCCCTCCCTCCCTCTCTCTCTCTCTCTCTCTCTCTCTCTCTCTCTCTCTCTCTCTCTCTCTCTCTCTCTCTCTCTCTCTCTCTCTCTAACTTTTCTGTTCATTCAGCAGGTCTCTCGGCCCTGGGGTCTGTCCTGGAAGAACTGGACGACATGGGCAGCGAGCAGCTTAGTGGTGTAATTTTGCAGAGTTAAGCTTTGGACAAAAGCATCTCTTGTTGAAGTGAGCTGTTGAGCTGTTTGCTGCGCTGGTTGTTTCCCAAACCCTGTGGAAAGGAAAGCACAGCCAGGGACCAATGCCAAACAAACACAGTCCAACTCACCTGTGCAATATCTATGGAACTGAGTGACCTAGATTTAAATGGAAACCATCGCAAATATTTACTGGCAGTGCCTGTGGAATAAGCACCTTACAGCCCGGACGCTGGGTAGCTAACCAACTGTCAATGAGTAAGAACCCGACTCAGTCTGTGTGACCAATTTAGTAGAAAACTGGTTTATCCATTGACAAGCTTATGGTCATACCAACATGATATAAGTAAGTTAGATACTTTCCACCTATGCATTAGTGGGGTATTTATGCATTTATTTCCAAATATATTTCCACTGAGGATCCATGCAGTGGATGAGCATCTATGTGCTGTCTGGTCTGTGGAGCAACAGGCCACTGGTGGCACACAGGAAGCTTCTCTGCTCTGAAGCTCAGTTTAGATGTGTGGGCCACGCTGCAAATATTTGTCTTGGCCACAGAAATTGAATTATATTGGCTCAGAAAGCCTGGAAATAAAAAACTGCAACCTTGGGAACAATTATGCAAAGTGAAAGGCGTTAAACCAAGTGCTACTGGTTTTCATTTCCACCCAGAGAAAAAGAATCTGCAGTAGCAAAAACCAATCTGCCTGAAAAAGTACATTTAAACATTTATCCTAGTTTTGGCAGCTCCAACTTTCACTCTCTCTTTTGGATTGTGTTGTGTTGCTTATTGGTGTTTAATGCTCCTGAGAAACTGAACTTAGAGTCCATTTAGATTTTATTGTTTGGTGTCAGTAGCCCATGTCTTAGTGAAGCCCAAGTGAACCCCTGGCTGTGGTGAGTTGATGGTCCATTAGAGATGCAGATAAACCCTCAGAGAATTTTGTAATTGGCTTTTCCAGCTACAGTATAATGCTCTGACTACACAATAAATATCCTTAAGATCAGTGGCAATCCTGTCACAAGCCTGGCTGTCAGCCTCTGTTGTGAAATTAATAAAGGAGGATTTATTCTTCTGCTAAAGTAATTATTTCTTTCCCCTCTACTTAAAATTATTGTGGGGCAATAAACACTATTTTATTTCATTTTTATTTCGCTTAAGGATTACAGGAAATCTAAACTGCGGTCAATGGTTGGGAGCAATGATATTTTTGGTAAGCTTTATACACACTGGCTTTGACAGTGTAAACTAATAATCATGGGTGCCATTGAAGTCTTGCCGTTTGACTTTGAACACACAAGACCTATAGATCCTTAAATTAGCTCCTTTTTCCTCCCATCCATGTAAACTCAGGGTTGTTGGTTTTACGGTCCTCCTATCAGTGGGACAGAGACTCCTCTCATTAGCCCATTGAAGACACACCTGCAGATCACAGGAAACACAAACTCCATTGCTCTCATTGACATCAGCGCTACTGTAGCTAGCCAGCTAGCCTGCAAGAGCTCCATGCGAAACGTCAAGCCAGCTTTGTTTGCTCACAGCTGAGGCTCAAAAGAAAGGGAGGACCAGTGAAGGAAAAGAGCCAGCTTTGACAATTTCACACAAAGGGAGCACTGTTTCTGGGCGGTTCACACTGTTCCTGAGGCCCATTTCATGGGACAGTTAGCAAGGCCAAAAGCAGCCCGTGGACTGGAGTACTTGCAAGGCCTGCAGGGCCAGACCTGGGTGTCCCCCCCCCCTCCCCCTTGTACCCAGACCTGGGTGTCCCCCCCCCTCCCCCTTGTACCCAGACCAGTTCTGTCTTTTTAATGGCACAGCCCAGCTACTCTGGGCTGCAGGTGTTGCTGGCTACACAGATCCTCGTCACATGGACTGAGAGGGTACAGAGGGCTGGGGGGGGGGGGGAGGGCATGGGGGGGGGGCTGTTTTGAGTGCTACGGTTGTTTTGTTCTCATTACAGGTGGCGGTGGGATTCTCGTTAAACTAGATGCAGGAACACTTCTTGTTGTGTGGACATCTGTTCAGTGACGCTTTTCTACTTTTTTTTGTTCTGTGTAATCATTCACATCTCAGAACATCCAACAAGGTCTAACTATTAGTTATATTACGTTCTCTGCTGTATGAGTAATTAGGGTTTCACTGCACAGGTGAAGGTACCGTATAAGGTTTCAGTGTGTCTGAGAGGGTTGAACTTGGTATCAGTGGTTTTGACTGAGTGGTTGTTAAGGGGAGGATGACTTATTCGGGTTAAGCAAAACATGACTGGCCGTGATTAATAAAAATAATTAACATTTGAAACTAGGCGGACCTCAACTTGAACCTCAGGTTCCATCCATCACTCTGAACCAGGCTGGGGCTGCAGCATTCATTTCCTTCTGTGTCCCGTCCAAGAAGGCAGTGTGAGAACATACTTCCTCCGAAGACGGTGGTTATCAAAGAGAACAGTCTCTGCCTGCGTTTGATTTAGCTCTAATAGGAAAGAAAGGCCAGAAATACGGCTTCCGCTGAGTCGAGCTAGAGAGGCGAGGAACAGAAGGAGGAGAGACACAGAGAAAGAGAAGGAAAGAGAGAGAGAGAGCGAAGGAGAGATTAATATCCAGACCTCTCTCCTCGTGACCACAGAGTGGGCATAAAGAGCTCAGCGGCTCGGTGATGTCAGCGGGCCGGCCCGTCCGTGGGTTTGGAGGGAGCCAGGCTTGGGAGGACAGGGCCCAGAGTTTCCCACATCACTCACAGGCCCCTGATAGGCGGTCGCACTACCCCGTAATGACAGGGGGAGAGATTTAGTATTAAAGTCTCCTCCATGGGTCCTCCACTCTGTGCCTGCCTGCCTGCCTGCCTGACGTCAGACTGTTAAATATGGGGATGAGAACATGGCTGATGGGGAGGGAGTTAGACCTGTCTTAAATATATGGCTCTTCTAGTGTAAATTAAGAAGAAACCTGGCTGGATTCCTTCCTTCAGGGTGTTGCTCGGGGACCCGATGCATGCAAGAGTTTCAATTCATCACTTCAGGGATTGTTGGATCATATCCGCAAAGGCCGCATTGTAAACTGTGATGTTAGGTGGACTCTCACTCCTCCGCAGAGGTTTGTAGTTTAAGGTTGACTCGGTATCCCAGCCTTTTCATATTAACCATTAGTGGACATCTGTGGTCGCCTGTAGAATGCTCTCGTGCCACTTGGTTGTGTGGAGTTTGTGGTTCCACCCTTGAAGACTGTAGTTAGCATAGTTTTCAACCGACCACATTGAGCACTGATACTAGGGGGCGTCCCCTTGATTATTTAGATGTGCCTGTGTCATCCAAGTCTCAAACTAATGAACTTGGAGAGAGGAAGCTCGATAGAGGATGGGAACATTCATTTGTGAAATGTCAACGACGAAAAAGAGCCCCTTGTCTCCCAGTCTGCAACTTGAACGCACAACAGATTCCCGACATGGTCTGGCAAGTCCACAGCATTCCGGCCCTGCACCTGCATCCGCAGATCATCACACCATCCTTCCGTTTCAAGCAAAGGCCTGAGCCTAACGCGCCCCCTGACCTTCTCCAGCTAACGTAAACTAATTAGGCTGGTTCTGAAAGGAAGGGCTTAATCAGCCTCCACTGATCTGGAGCATGTAATTCTGCTCTCCCCGATAGAACCTCATTATCTCATGTTTTCAAAGGAGAGCGGGGGGGGGGGGGGGCGCGGGGGGTAAAGGGGTAGATGGAAGGAGAGAGGCGGAGGAGGAGGTGGTGGTGGTGGTACAGGAAGGGGGTGTTACGTTGTTCCTTTCGTCCGAGAGCTCCTTTCCTCTCACGTCGGACTCTGAAATCAAATGTCAAGCGTGAAGCGCGGAGAGCGGTCAGTACCGCCCTGTCCGTCGGGCTGCACAGAGGGGGCCTTTGTCCGCCGTCACTTAGCGCCAATTACAGCCCGTCAAAATAGTTTTTCTGCCGTGGGGCGACGTGTTAATGGGCCCAGGGTTGGGTGTGAGGAGCAACCCTGTCCACACACACCAACCAGGGGTCAGGGGTTAATAGGAACCCTTCTGATGTGGCGGATGAGATTTCGGCAACCTTTCGCTGGCGAAGGAGAGCCAGAACAATGCTGGGAGAATGTGATACAATTAGGCGGACAGCTAGTGGGCCACAACGGACGGGTTCTAAGAACAGATGGGCAACAGGCCGCTGGCCAAACAGGTGCCAAGGAAGGTCAGATCCCTGCCCACCAGGAGAGAGGACACAGGTGAAGACACGCCAGACAAACTCTGGGCCTTCTTTTGCGATGAGCAATTAAAAATCCTGTTGATTTGTTTCTGTGGTCACAAAGAAGGTCCTTTTGTGGTTGTGAAAAGGTCGCGGGCCATCGGGCCCTCCGTGGCATTTCTGATAGCTGGGCGGCTGGCTCAGACATCGCTCAGGGCCAGCAGGACTCCAGACCGCCCTTAGATAAACCTGGAAACTCTCGAATACATGAAAAAAAGACTTGGCATAGCTGGCGTCTGACCTATACCTCATATTTCCTGTGTTTAAATAATCAGCGATTATCTGATGCGGAATGAAAAACCACCCCCAAAAATTATATGTTCATTAGATTGAATCGTGCGACATGTGAGAACTGAGCTAGTCCTCTGTTTGCACCGTAAGTGTGGGAAAATAACCCGACAAACTATCCATGAGGCCTCAGAAGGCCCACAATGCTTTTCCAGGGAACACTGGAGATGAAAAACGCCACCGCTATGCTGAGTAAATCTAACCACATGCAAGCATGTGGGACCAAGCGGATGACTTCTATCCACATTTAAACGCTCTCAAAATACTTCTCGGAGTTATTGGTGCACAGATCCCTCCTCGCCAACATCCCCTCACCCAATCCCTTGGAAAAAAGGGCCCCTACTGGGAAACAGCCTTCGGGAACCGAGCCCCCAGCCTCATGCTCCTAATGTTGAAATAAGGGAGGTGATTGAACTCAGCGTCCAAATTGGATTTGTTTAATCTGCATCGAGTTTGAACATCCTGTGTAAACACGAGCGTGTGCAGATGCCGGAAACGCCACAGCCAGGAACGTGAATGCCCGTGGTTGACTTTGGCAGCGCATGAGAGGAGCAAACAGCAGTGTGTGGGGGTAACAGGGGCTCGAGGACTTCCATTGTTACCAGAGGGGGTCAAAGGGCCACTTCCTACTTCACAAACGAAGGAGTGCGCTCGAGCGAAGGGGAACGAGAGAGGTCAGGAGAGATGAGAGGAATTTCTGCCTTTTTTAGATCACCGGGTGAACGTGTATCTCCACATGGTTCAGATCACATTGAGTTAAAAGCTGTATACAATTCGTCATTACAACCCCCTTGTCTGTGGCCCACCCAATAGGAAGCGATCATTGTCAAAACTCTTTAAATTAACAACTGGTGAGAATGAAAAACTCCTACTGAGTTATGACCCGTTCAGAACCACAAGTTGTAAAAAAAAAAAAAAGAAAAAAACATGTGCGGTGTTGAAATCAAGTAAACACAAACATCATTAGCAGGTTACCATATGTAAGTGCTGCCTATAAACAACATACTTTGGTAAGACTCCAATTTTCTCGCCATCTTTGTTTATTTCAGCAGCTGCTCAATTCAACGTCAAGTCACATATCAATCGTCTCATGCAACAGCGGTTTCTGTTATTTTCTCCCACAGAGACGTAAGTGAGAGTTTGACATTGTCCTGATGAGCTTGTCCTTCTCCCTCCACCTCCAATTCAGGGCACCCTGTGCCTCCCAAAGCCAAACTCATTAGGGAGTGTGTTTTGGGGAAGGGGTGGAGGAGTGGTGGGGGTCGCTGGAGGTCAACTCTAATCCCTCCGTCTCTGCGGAGCAGCGTAACAACGCGTCTCCTCCAAGGAAGATTGGATGAGTCCTCCCGGATCAGACAGGCCTGATGACAAAGTGTGGCAGATTGATTCACACGCATATAGACACATAAAGACACACACACACAGACTGTGTGACAAATTGATTCTTCTCTCAGCAAGATCCTCGAGGGGCTATCCCATCAAGCAGTTCCCTCAGCATATTTGGTTTTGTGCGCATACACACCTGTGAACGCACGTGTGTACTGTTGCGTGTGTGTGTGATTTTACTGCCTTATTTCTCTGCGCTAACTGTGTCGTGAGTTGAGATTGTGTACAAGGTGACGTTTTATTATGTCTGGCACAACAAAGGCAATTTCCGGCATATTCTGAAGACTTGACAGTGTTGCCGTTGATGTGATTTATTCTATCTGATGCCTGCCTTTATTGAACTCTGGTCATGTTGCCCTTGTCTCTGCTGTTACGTTTTATTGTTTTCATTGACATGTGCAACTGGTTTACAGATGGCTTATCAGCGTCGTACACTATTGAACTTGAGAGAAGCAAAGATGGCAAAAAACGTTTGAAAAAAGAAAAATAAAGAAGAAAGAAGGAGGGGATGGAGAGACCACAGGGAAGTGAAGACACAACAGCAAACAAAGGCCCGAAAGAATGTGCAAAAGAGAAAGAAAGTGAGAGAAAGACCAAAAAAAAGAGTAAAGGAAAGAAAAAGAAAACAAAGAAAAGGGAGAGAGACAGAGAGAGAGAGAGAGACAGAGAGAGGGAGAGAGAGAGAGAGAGAGAGAGAGAGAGAGAGAGAGAGAAAGACAGAGAGAGAGAGAGAGAGAGAGAGAGAGAGAGAGAGAGAGAGAGAGAGAGAGAGAGAGAGAGACAGAGAGAGAGAGAGAGAGAGAGACAGAGAGAGAGAGAGAGAGAGAGAGAGAGAGAGAGAGAGAGAGAGAGAGAGAGAAAGAGATGTGGGCCATTCATAAGCAGACTACTCCTAGCGATCTTGGGCCAGCACACCTGCTACTATTCACTTCAGAGGAAATAGACACTCTGTGGATGAGAGGCGTTTGGCCCCCGGACAAAACCGCTGCAGCGCCAAATTAGAAACAGGAAGGACTGTGGGTAAGGCTCAGATTAAAAACGCACTCCCCACATGGACTCAATATACTGCATGCCTGATCCTGCTCTGGAAACCCTAAACCCAACAGCACTATTTTATGTCCCAGTCAACAGAACGCCCGCTGTTTGCTCAGTGACAGCAACAGAGATGCAGTCCAAAGTCAACCACCGAATGTTGGTAAACTCTGCCTTTGACTCTAAATACTTCTTGTTTAATGAGGAGGGGTCATTTCAGAGAATAGCACGTATATTTGCACTGTCCCTGAGTGAGTGTACAGCCATCTTGAAAAAGACATCAATTGTCATTGATCTGTCACATTATAAACTATACGTTAATAGGGATTAATAGGATATTAAATCTACTGTGTGTGTGTTCAAAGGCAGTCCGTGTCAATATACAAGTGTGGTGCACACGTGTCAATGCACATGTTTACCATGTGTATGAAGACCCTTAAATGTCCAGTTTGTGTGTCTGGCATGAAATCAGTGCAGATCCCTAATTAGTAGCTAGGGTCAACAAACCACCCTGACATCAAGCCCCCACACTGAAGCACTTGGCAGTCATCGAGAGAAAACGATACAGTTTGTTTGCATAATGCAAGGGTTTTAGTCTTGAAGTTAAGAGTTCACCATCCATGTGCAGGCATTCTGCATACATATTGGCCAGTTTTCATCAATTTGAATGTTATAGATGGCTAGGCCATCCGTACTGCAGTTGTGAGGGGTGAGAGGACCTGTTTTCCCTACCGTGAGGCCTAAATCCTCTTCTCTCATTGGCTCGTCACTGGACAGGGCCATCAGCAACTCTGCCGGATGGATGGGGTGAGCACACACACACACATGGACACACACACGCGAACACAGCACAAGCTAACTTTCCCACAGAAGACTATTAGCGCTGTTAACACTGTCAACAGGCGGCTAGCAGTAGCTAATGATCCGGAACCGAGTGAAAGAAGAGGACTGAACCAGTGAAACTACCAAGAGGTCTGTGAACGTACCAGAAAAGGAAATGAATATTGATATATGCCCGCTCCCTTCCTGCTTTGACCTCTGACCTCTAACGGGTTTCTCTTCTGCTGACGGGAGCGCAAAGGCATTTCCTGCCAGCTCATGAACATACTCACTCAATTTGGAGAATAGGAGAGAAGAAAATGTCCGAAAAACGTTGGTACTGAGGAAAAACAACATTACCTCTTACAGACCAGGGCAAGGAAAAAAGTATGCTCTCATTCTCATACGATATTTCCATTTGCTCATGGGTCCGTCCAAGTAGCGTGTTTCCCTCAATCTATCATTTTCACTGCGGTCACAAACTGTAGAAACCATACAGTAATTATTCCTACAGATATTGAGGAAGTCTAGAGGTCTTTTATCCTGCGCTCGGCCTGAAAACAGGCTCCCTGCTCACTGTGGTCAGTTTAGGACAGGTGAGGATCCATGAATCACAGAGGGATTCCCCCTCGTTCTCTTTATAACAGCACACACAGACAGGAGTCTGCTGCTGACTTATCTCAGCTAGTGTAGCCAAACCACGTGGTCTCCACTGACTCTGAGAAGAAGAAGAAGAAAGAGAGAGAGAGAGCGACCAGTGGAAAAAAAGACCACAACAACCTAGGTTTGTGATGGCTTCTCTACTCCACCTACTGTGCTCCACCTCTCCTCCCTCCTGGGCGTTTGAAGAGTCTCTCTCCTCCATTCAACCTCCCCTCATGGAGAAGGTCATCACTGGAGCCATGAACGACTGCATTCACCCAGGGTCTGCCGACTGATGTCTGGGCCAAACGCATTGAAGTACACGCACACACACACACACACAAATGTGCACACACACACATTTCAGCAGACGGGAGTATGCTTATTGCGACTCCAGGAGGAAAACCTGCCATGACATCACCCAGGGGACTGCAGGTGCAGGGCCGGGACAGGAAGTGAGTCACAGGAAGTACAGTGAGGCAGACTTTGCCATGCCACTGACAGGCTGTGGGAGAGCGGAGGGGGGGTGGGGGAGGGGGAGGGGGAGGGGGAGAGAAGTGTGTGTTACACCTCAGAACCGAGCAGACCAGGTCTGGAACCTGCTCTTTACACAAACAAGCCCCTCTCATCTCCCCCCAGCTTTTCACTTTACGACTTAGAGACCTGCTTTTGAGGAGAGGTGGTGTTAAAGTGACTACTTGAACTTTTAAAGGAGCAGAAGTGTTAACCTATGATGTCGTTTCACCAGATGATTTCACCAGCTTGGGTGCTTTTTTTTCTGTTCGTTAGATGGATGGGAAAGCATCGGAGAAACATCTAGAACCTAATTGGCGGTGACATGTAGATGTGCGAGTGGACCGTTGGGCCAACGAGGACCTCGGCCAAGCTACTGCACAGTGATTTCTGACCAGTGGGACTGATTCCTACTGAACCCATAGGTGTACGCGCAGGACGAACAAAGCTCACGTCAATCATCTGAACCCTGTGGCATTCCTCCAGTGCTGAGAGGTGTGACAAAATTCCCCCTCTAATGAAAGCCAGAGAGTAGAGCAGAGCAGGCTAGGCCCAAAGACCTGGATGGGTGGAATGGTTTGTCCTTGACCTGCAGTTTATACAAAGCTTATTACGCTAATGAGAAAAGTGTGAGGAGCGAATTTCTCCAATACCACCCAGGGAAACAAACCCCATTGGCCCTGCACCCTGCATCTGGATGGAACCTTGTGGTAATCTGCTCTAAGCACCAGAGATTCAGGACCAGCTTTTTCTCATAGACCACCAACCGCGGACCCCAGAACTTCACAACACGTCCAGAGTCAGGCTAACGGCGTTTGCGGTTTGAAGTGTCATGTTCACAGGGATAAAAACTGTTCTTATCTCAGTAGTTATGTTGGCACACCAGCATTCCGAGATTGGAAATTCAGTTTGAACCCCTACATCAGACCTCAGAATTCTCCTGGGCTCACATCACAGGTTTTGTAACAAGAGAATGATTGTTGCCATCTACTGGCAGACTCCTTCTTGGAAAGGTCAAATATAAAGATAACCTTTCCCCTCACACACCTGTGTGGAAGAAACAGTTTGCAAGGTTGAACTTGTGTTCCTCTCCAGTCATTTGACTAATTACATACACTTTACAACTCGGTTTCAGCCACACCTCTAACTGACAAAATGTTCTCTCCACAACTATAAAATCTCTCAGACGATCTTGAGTGTTTTTTATACTTGTGACATTGAACAGAAGCTTTGGCGTCATGTGAGATTTACACTGTCTTGGACTTACATTTATCAAAGGCGTGCTGGGCTTGTCATGTTTGCTCCTTGAACGATCTCTCATCTTCCTGCTACACAGATAGCGGGCGCTTTCCTCACCACACTCCTCTAAGCTTTGCTCTGGCTGGGAGACGCTCACAGGCAATCTGAGATCAGAATGCGCTGCCTGAAAACAAAACCTTCAGCCTCAGAGATGGGAACACTATTCTGACCTGGGATCAGATTCTGGGGGTGTCCTCCAGCCTATTAGATGATGCCACATGTGGCCCATATGGATCCCCTTCCCCCCCCCCCCCCCCCCCCCCCCCGCCCTTCTCTGTGGAGGAGCAGGTCCACATGCAGACTACAAAGTGCCACATCTCCAAATCTAGACCAGGTCTTGATAAAGGAATGACAATAGCATGGTTCTGTATGTGAATGTGTGTCTTTAATTACTTACTTAGTAATGTGAGTTACTTGAGGCAATTTGAAACTTAGCTGACGTCTGAATACACAGTTCATGATTACTTTATTTAGATTTAACATGTAAGACATGACAGGTTGATGAATCACTGGAAGCGTGTCAATTAAATGATTTTCCTTCTACTGCTATTCCCCAGATAACACACACTCTTCTCTACTCACTGCACATTGTATGTCCTCTGTGTTTTCACTGCCTTCTTCTCTAGCGAATCATAAACCACTTCACTTCACATGTAGCATTGCCACGGCTACACTTACTACCAGGAGGATGTTTTAACTTGCCCTGGATGCCCTGGTCTCCTCAGCCGAGTTAACCGTCATTGAGTGCATGATTAGCTCTTACATAGAGCTAATCATGGGGGTCAGATGGCTGAACGTTTAGGAAATCGGGCTTTTAATCAGAAGGTTGTCGGTTCGATTCCCAGCTCTGCAAAAATGATGTTGTGCCCTTGGGCAAGGCACTTCGCCCTACTTGCCTTGGGGGGGGAATGTCCCTGTACTTACTGTAAGTCACTCTGGGTAAGAGCGTCTGCTAGATGACTAAATGTAAATGTAGAGAGCGCATTTGCGGAGCACATTTTCAGGAACAAGTCAGCAGTAGCTTTGACTAATTTAACAGAGTCATATCCCTCACCCACCATGATGCACTCACACGCAGTGTGTCAGCAGCTTGAACTCACTCAGGCACACACAATGGAATCAAATACTCCATAAGAGAGAATTAGTAGATCTATCGCCTCTCTGTCATTCTGGAAAAGTCATTTCCAAGCTCCCGAATCTGTGGACAAGGCATGTGTGTCTGATGTGTTCAGAGCTGCAGCCCAGATGCCACTGTCTCAGCTACGCTGGACGTCATCTCACTGACTGTTCTCGGAAAATAGAAGAAAAAACACAATCTGCACCACCTCTAAAATTAGTACGTGCGGCACACGAAGGAACAAAAAATAAAACATATATATAAAGACTCCAAAGTGGCCACTGCTCCTTCCCGCATCTCTGCGTTTACATGTCCCTCCCTGGCACAAGGCCGGCCTGGATCTCCCAGGACGACGGAGCCCTTTGCTTCATCAAAGGTGCACGGCACTCTGCATACTTTCCAAATACGAGCGGCCAGAAATCTGGAAATCCGATTTTATAACCCTTATGATTTTGGTTGTTGTAGCTGCAGATGCGTTTGGTGTGGTTTGTTTTTGCGCAGAGCCGAAGGAACAGGCCTGGCCATGCTAGCACTGCGTCAACGATACACTCATCAGGACTGCTGTGGTTCTGCTCTGTGTTTATGAGTAAACAAAGAGAGGGAAGAACACCTTTAACTTATTTGCCAGATGCTCACAGAAGGGGCGGGGGGGAGGGTGGGGGGGGGGGGGGGGGGGGGAGGGTGGGGGGGGGGAGGGTGGGTGGGGGGGGGGAGGGTGGGTGGGCGTCCTAGTCCTACGAATTTCAAGAGCGACTTTGCAGAAGTGTGTCTAGCAGGTGAATAGTAAACGGTGCCAAGGAAGCATATCTTCCACTTGTGCTATGCCACGGACCACAGTCAGATCACAACAGGACACTGAGATCAATCTGTATTCTAAGTAGCACATGCTTACACCAGTAGCCTATGGGCCAAGCATACTTAGTGATAGACTGGTGCAGCAGGTAGAACAAAGTAAAAGTACTCGATGGGTTGAGGCTACTTCTACCGTGGTCCTCATTGGCTGAGCCTACCTCTACCCTGGTCCTCATTGGCTCATTGTGCTCCTACCCATTCAGGCCATACAGACTGACGGTGAGTGTGCAGCTCACGAGGTTTGGGAGGTGAGGTTTGTAACGGTATGCACAGTAGGTCCTTATGGCTTGGACTTTTGACCCTCACCCTCTCCGTGAGAAGTCCAGTAGTGGTCCCAGAGGAGTCGTCTGACAGTAACCTGCCCCTGAAGACAGAGCCCCCCACAGGGACCAGAAACACTGGCCCACTCAGTCCCCCACAACCATGTTCACTTGGAATAGAGGTACAGAGGGGGGGGGGGGGGGGGTCTGTCAGGAGCGCTACCCACATGCAACCTACCATGGGAGCAGTATTTCCACCCAACCCAATGAAAGGTTTATGGACTTAAGGTATAAAGGCAAACCACTAAATCTAACACTTTTTAACACAGGCATTTTTCTTCCCCCCCCCACCTCCACCCCTTCACCCGACCCTAACAGTTTTGGCAGATACCCCTTATTTTTTAAAGTTGAGCTCAAGTTTTTAACTGTTGAACGTTTAGTTGATTTGCATCAAATGTTCATTAACCATGCCAGGGAAGTGACTTCCTCCTGAAGTCCATTAAAATGGCGCGGGCGTTGAGGCAGTGCTACGGGCAGGGCTGGGATGCTGTGGTGTGGTGGGCTCTACGCTGGAGAAATGGACACCAGATGGAGAGTGCGGGGGGAACGGATGCAAGGTAAAATAAAATAACACATGGAGGGGATTGGAACTGAAGTGTGGTGGAGGGGAGGGGGGCTGGTCTGGCACAAAATGGCTGATTGCATCATTTAGGTGGGCCGTCACGTCCTAAGTGGGTAAGATTATGTATCTTGACATGTCTTTGCGTAACAACGCCTTTGTCAACAGAGACAACGCAAACATTGGCAAACACAGGATCTTCGACCCATCCCTTCGAGGTTGATTTTGGGTTGTAAGAAAAAACAAAAAAAACGTATCTTTTGTTCAGTGAAACTTTCACAGCGCAAAAGCCCACCAAATAATTTTTAGCATAGCTGATTGAAAAAAACATGCGTGTTGGTTTTCCCTGCAAGCGTATGCATGTGTCTGAAATGGAAACCAACATTCCATGGTTCCAATGTGCTCTCGTATAAAAAAACATTCTATTTACAGCATTGTGAGCAGCCTTGTACTCGCTTCCAAACCCTTTCTAATGCAAACACAGCAGAAGACAGTCTGTCAAACCCCCCTCTCTCTCTCTTTCTCTCTCTCTCTCTCTCTCCCTCTCCCTCTCCCTCTCCCTTTCCCCTCTCTCTCTCTCTCTCCTCTCCCTTTCCCTCTCTCTCTCTCTCTCCCTCTCTCGCTCTCTCTCTCTCTCTCTTTCCCTCTCATTATCGTATGCGCCGTCATGGCTGCAGTGAGAAGTCCTCGTCTCCTTCCTCCTCTGGAGGTTCATGGCTGGTATTGAATTGTCGCCCTGAGGACAATGCATCATTACCATATGAAGTCATCCCACACAAGCCTGGGAGGAAACTCCAGGATGATTTGCTGTTGCCACCGTCTCAGTCCCTCTGAATAAAACATGAGTGAAAACCTCTCCTTGGACAGAGTGCTCTCTTGTTTGAGCTGTTGTGTTACTTATCAAACGCTTCTCTAATGTTTCTCTCACATTTCTCTACACTTCATCCCCCTGTCAGTGTCAGAGGCAGGGCATTCCCTTGGTGCCAGCCGCTCAACAGAGCAGGATGACTCAGACTGGTAGATGACAATGGAAGGCAGTCAAATGCAGACGAGAGGTTAGAATGTGTCTGAGCATGTGCAGTGGGGGGCAGGTACAGGTTCCTCTGTTTGTTTGTCTTCATTCATTAGATCAGTTGGGGAGCTTGTCTGTGTCTGTCTGTCTGTCTGTCTGTCTGTCTGTCTGTCTGTCTGTCTGTCTGTCTGTCTGCCTTCCTGCCTGCCTGCCTGCCTGCCCGTCTGTCTGTCTGTCTGTCTGCCCGTCTGTCTGTCTGCCTGCCCGTCTGTCTGTCTGTCTGCCT
Source organism: Hypomesus nipponensis (assembly GCF_054491055.1). Classification (NCBI taxonomy): domain Eukaryota; kingdom Metazoa; phylum Chordata; class Actinopteri; order Osmeriformes; family Osmeridae; genus Hypomesus; species Hypomesus nipponensis. The sequence continues at coordinate 16,996,485 of NC_140366.1, read as the reverse complement.
GTCTCTCTGTCTGTCTGCCTGCCTGTCTGCCTGTCGGCCTGTCTGGAATCAGATATATTATGTGTTAAATCACAGTGCAGACAAACAAAGAACTTGAAACCCCGCAACTCTAAACATCACTCACAGGTTCTTGTTTTTATTTCTGGGAGAGACATGAATTCCCAGGGTTCAACTTTTCAAGTAGCATTCCCAGGGACCCTTGCAATGACATCTGATTCAGAAAAACATGTCCCAGTGTTTGTCTAGTTCTCCCAGGAGACTACAACTTGTGTGTATGTAGCAAGGCGACCCCCTTTATCCCTGTGACTCCATCTACTTTGGATCATTACTGCTTACCTCCACTGACTGACTGTCACTTCCTGCTCCCAACAGCCAATGTTAGTTTCCATAGTTACCTGAAGAGTAAGCTGAATGGTAGATTTTTTAATATGTTGTGGGGGGGTTTTCTTGTTGATTGAGTTTGCGATTATTTATGCTAGGAAAATTGCACCGTTTTGTTTTGAGAATGCTATGTGGGATTTACAACAATTGGAGCGGAGTGTTTTCTCACGATAAATACACATTATTTATTTACAAATAAAGTGGTTATAATAGAAATAAATACAAAATAAAAATCTGAGCATTATACTTCATGTGGTATTGCACCCATTTCAAAATGTACATCAGAAATACATTTTCAAAACCAGTAAAGGAATATTCCTCCGATTAAAATATGTATTTTTTAAATATATTCATATATAGTTTTTTCTTCTTCTTCCAAAATAGCTCGATCTTTCTGTCATATAAATAAGAGTCTTCATTGGGAAACCGGGTGTCCACAACCTCTGTCTGAGTCTCTCAGTCCCTCTCTCCATCCCTCCCTCTCTCGCTCTCATTCTCGCTCTTTATCTCTCTCCCTCCCTCTCGTTTTCGCTCTTCATCTCTGTCGCTCCCTCGCTCTCTCCGCCTCACCGGCATCCGCAGCCCTCTACCACCATGTCCTGGTAGTTTTTCAGGATGACCTTCTCGTACTCGTCCAGGTAGAGCAGGGAGATGGGGCTAAGCTCTGTGGGCACGCAGCACGCCCGGGGGATGTTGGAGTTGACCGAGTTGACCAGCGTCTGCACGATGGCGTGGTTAGTGGAGTTGAGGTGGTCCGCCAGGGGGAAGGGGCACTCGCCGTGGCAGTAGAAGGCGTGGTAGCCAGGGGGCGCCACTATCCACTCGTTCCAGCCCACGTCGCTGAAGTCGACGTAGAGCGCGTGTCTCTTGCAGCTGGCCTTCTGCTGCTTCCTGCGCTGCTTGCGGTGCGTCGCCTGACGTTTCTCCCGCGTGTGCAGGACGCCGTCGCCTCTCCCGTCGTGACCGTACGTCACCAGCAGGGGGCGTGCCTGCGGCCATGAGTCCTGGTCCTGGTGGAGGGACCGGCTCACCCTGACGTGCCTGTTCCTGCTCTTGGTGTCGCCGCCCCCCCCGGGGTGGACGACCTCCACTTGGAAGCCGTGGTTGCGGCGCCCCCCGGAGGCCCACTGGGACACTGCGGGGCTGACGTCGAAGCTCTCCCAGCGACTCAGAGAGTCCTGCACCAGCCGTGTGTCCAGCAGTCGGGTCAGGGGCTCCCCGCCGGGGGAGGACGGGGCGCCGAACACCTCGTACACGTTGATGCGATGGAGGCCCGCGCCGGTGCTGCCGGTGCTTGAGGTGGGGGGGGCGTGCCTCCCAGGACCTGGTCCCTGAAGATGCGCAGCTCTGCGGAGGTAATGAGCTCCTCTCCGGGGATGGAGGTGAGGTTGAAGAAGAACTGCTGGGTGGTTCTGCTCTTCAGACTGGCCAGGGCCTCCATGGACTCTGCGGGAGACACAGGAGGGAGAAGAGGGTCAGTTACACTGACCTGAGACTATGGACACGAAGCACTGAAGCTGTTACACACACACACACACACACACACAGCGACTGTGAGTTGCCTCTGGCTATGGGGACATCACACAGATTGTCTCACAGACCCGACTCGGTGTAATGGCAGGCAAATAATGATATTTGTCAGCATGGAATAACATCATTGGAGCCAGGTTAATAAATGTAATCTGTCAAAATGTCATGGCATCAAAGCAAGGTGTTCCCCTGTCTTGATAAGATAGGATAGAGTCTCTGATAGCATCTTCTATGATGCATGCTGCTAGGACGCTAAATGTCATGTCGAATGTTGCCCTTTACAGATTGCCAGCAACGATGCTGGAGTAAAAGGCTCCATCGTGTATCTTGGGATCATCAAAGCTCTGTTTTGACAGTCAATGAACATGGGATGTTATGTGCAATTTATCTGATTGACACCGAAATGGTGATGTATTTAAATCCCCGAATGGAAGGGTATATGCATTTTATTCCTTATGTCATTTCAATTCTACAAGACACTAGTTGGATTAATGTGTACACATATGAGACATTTACATCAACGGCAATTCATTTGATCACATTGAAACTTTGAACTTTTACCTTTCATACATGCGAGATGATAAAAACACATGCTTTTTTATCTGTTTGGTGTGGTAGAATAAACACAAACTTTGAACTTTTCCAAAGGAGGCTTTTAGGAAATTCCACTCTCTCATCTCAAATCTCCCTCCACAGACACAAAAGACCTCAATTAGGCCAATCTCTCTTCATTTGATGTGGGAAAACCCCTTCTTTCTATTTTCCTCTCTTCTCCCCGAAATCCCTGTCATTCTCCTGCTCTTTCGTTGCTCCCTTACTCCAAAATCCTTCTCCACTCTCTTTTCCTTTCCCAACTCTCTCTCTCTCTTCAGTTTCTAATCCCTGAGTGAGGGAGCTGCTGTATGAACATGTTGCTACTTGTCTAAAACTTGTGAACCACAGATATGAGTGTATCAACATTCCTAATTTCTTTTCACGCTGTGTGCCAAAACAAAAGATAACGGCTAATGTTGGGTCATTCATCTTAGACCTGTCTCTGGCTGCCAGTTCCTCTCCTATAGAGGAAATGTTCTGTTTGGCATGGACATTTGTTATTTTATCAAAGCGAAAGTGCAGAACCTAATTATGCCTCTGAAATTAATATCAGCTAGCAGATGTGTTGAAATGATTGGGACTCCATGCTTTGATGTTAAGCGTTACATCTGTAGATACATGCTTATTACATGCTCTCAGAATGTGTACGTTTGTGTGTGTTAATGCATTATATGTATGTGTGTGTGTGTGTGTGTGTGTGTGTGTGTGTGCGTGTGTGTGTGTGTGTCAGTGACCAAGCAACAGAATTACAGTCAAACGGAAAGGTTATTCAAGGGTGTTTTCAGCTCTGGACATTGCTGCTGTGTAAATGCTGGAGGAACAGGTATCCCCTTGCCTAAACATACCAGCTGGCCAAGTCAACATGTGGCCTAGTCCAGATGAGAACACAGGTGGCTTAAGTTGGCAGTCAGGCCCTCCAGTCTGTCTGGTTGGGTGACCGTGGTCTTTGTCATGTGTCATTGTAACCACTGGGTGTCATCCACTCCAGTCCTCTGGAGAGCACCCAACCACCCCACCACCCTGGTGAGTCACCATGTGGAAAGTTCCCCCACAGGAACCCTTCAGACTGGTGTTAAACCCTGGGGATTTAGGGGTAGAGCTTAAGGGCACATCAAAGTGTAGGGCTGCATCTACCTGCTATACCAAAGATTTAGGGATATTAAATGAGTGGTATAAAATATATATTTTATTTTCGGCGGGGGGGGGGGGGGGGGATGTAAAAATTACAGGGAGGTATTTTGGCCGGAACTCCCCTCTCTTGTGCACTTCGTTATTCACAACTGTCTCCAAGCAACATAATATGTTAAAGTATCATGACGTTGCTATTTGATGCACCATACCACCCTATAAAGTGAACCCTCCCACAATGGGATTCACAGCGAATACCCAGAGACATTCTTGAGTAATCACTACGTAATGTACTGTAACTGTAGGCTACCGACAATTTAGGGTTACATAGATCTTTACAGACACACTCATCTGACACAGTGAAACTTGGGTTGAATAAAAAGTTCACAATCCGCGCGTATCCAAGGTATAAACCAAATATGCAATTATGGCTTCTATTATTGGAACATGCGTAATGGCGCTTTAAGTGCGCTAGTGGAGAGGGTGATTGGGCAAGCATAATGCGCACCCAGTTCAGAAGACTTTCTTTAGTCCCGTTAGAAATGACTCAGAACTAAGTCTGTCTAACACGAATACTCTGTAATAATGCGTGTAAGTCTAATGTCATGTCGTGTGTTATTGAAGTTGCAGGGTGATGACTATCACCTGTGCATACGCACACCTCCCTTTATACTGCTCCCGTGGTGCGTGTCTGGAAAAACTGTTTTCAGAGCCCACGTAAACACCATAAATTATTAAGAAACAAATTACCCCTGGGACAGCAGCACCCTTAATGTTTGTGATGCTCGATATAGTACCGAGCTTGGAATGTTTGGTGAACAGTTGCATCACTACATATTTGAAGGATTAGTCAACCACAATGTGCTTCTGGGACAAACCCTGACAATGACTTTTGAAATTGTTTTAGAGTTTTATCTGGCTGCATATAAGTCTTATTTATATATAAGACTGGAATCCGCTGTTTTTCTGTATTTAAGGAGGTGTACGGGCATCCGGACGCGTGTCATCTTTATTATTATGTGACTAGTCCCGCCATAAAATTGTAAAGGCTCTTAAATTCGCATTCACACTCTGAGTCATGTTTAAATACAGGTTAGGGTTGTCTGAGGGGGCAGAGGTGCTCTCCACCTGACAGGTAAAGTATGTCACTAATACATACCTTCATGGTGAAAGCTTCTAATCGTGTTGGCCTTGCTGGCGGCTCTCTCTGCGTGTTTCCCCATGTTTCTGGGCCGTTTAGTGTTGTGGTCTCCGTTCACTGAGTGCATATGGTAAAGGTCCACCATGTACTGCGGCACCACCGCCAGCTTGCTCGGGTTCGGCCTCCTTTTGAGTCCGAACATGTTTAGGAGTCGAAGCTCAAATTCGTTGAGAAAGTTCTCCGACTGCTCCGGGGTTTGTTTCCCAGATTCGCTGTATTTCCTTCGGCCGACCTCCGGAATAAGTCCTGCAGCACCTCCCAGCAACACCTGAGCGAGGAGCAGTACTATGAGAGAGCGGACCACGGCGACCATGATCAGTCAGTCCCTGTGAAGAAAGTAACTTCTGTCAATACACTGGCGCCGACACAGCCGCTGATGTATTGGCAACGCAGACATCGGGGTTCACTGCAACATTCCCCCAGCTGCGCGTGTCTTCCATGCATACAATAGGAATTATTGAGGGGGGGGGGGGGCAGGTTGAAAGGAAGACACCTCACTTTGAAGTAAAGAACAAAAAGGCCCGGGAATAATACCCCCTTCGGCTATACTAGCTGAAATAGGAGATTGATCTTAAACATTGCAGAGTTAAACTAAACATGGAGATATCAAGGTTAGGATGAAAGAAAAAACAAGTTAAACAAAAAAGGGGGATGAGACAAGAAAGAGAAAAATCAAAGAAACTAATTTAGAAGACGACAGACTAAAAAGTCTGCAATTAGAAGATATAAGAAAGTGTTTGGTGAGGCTGTAATAAAAAAAGAAACATGTCATGTGTATAACCCACAAGATCACACAAAGCATGGAAGAATATTGTCATCAAAAAGTTTAGAAGAGACAGTCCAAGAGCTAGTCAGACAGTGCTACAAGGGTCTATTTGCGAGGCTTTGACGTCCATGTATGACTATAATCATACAGGATAGAGTTACTTCAAGAGGCTCGCAGGTGTTACATCTGACGTGCGCACACTGGCCAGATGTAGGCAAGACTACTCCTTAGCGCAGAAACAAGACATCAAAAACACCAGCAATCATAAAGTACTTGTTCTCTAAATAACCCTCAGTGAAATTAGTTGAAGTACTTATAAAAAGTATTTTAGGGAATTTTATGGAAAGTTTTGTGAGAGATCTCAAAATGTGCCACTGTCAACACATGGATACCGAGAAATTGTATATTATTTCCCAGAAAGTTCTAAAGATTATAACTTAGACAAAACTCTCAAGTAAAAATTATAGTAGGCTATACTTTGACATTGATGTTGTTTTACCTGATGAGGAAGAGCTGTGTCCGGTCGTCGTTCCAGCTTTGGGCTCCGATAAATTCCACATTAATTCGTGTATATTCCACGCTTTTCCTTTGCGGACGAAAGAAAGTCCTTGCACTGCACCAATCGCCTACTCTCACACATACTCTTACCAGCTGCACAACAGGCGACTTGGTCTATAAACTACGAAAAAAAATAGTTTCTCTATGAGGAGGAAGCGGAGTCGTGTAGGCAAGACCGATATGAAGCACCTCTCTTGAACATCTTCAAATGAGAACTGTTTAGTGAGATAGAGTTGAGTTGCTTTTGGAGATAATGTCAGTCTGTCGCTCTTTGGACCCCAATGCAGAGAGTAAAGGAACGTTGCCTCTCGCGCTCCTGGTGCAGCTAGTGTAGTAGTTAAATTGATTGGTGCCTTCTCTTCGCCCAACAACTCTTTTTGTCGTCTCGTGATGTCACCAACGCAATGCTGTCAGTCTCATGGCGACTCAAAAGCACCTCCCGTGAGCCTGGAGCGAGTCCTACCACAGCTCAAGTTATAGACTAAGCTGTTTTCGCAGGTTTGAATTTTGAATTAGATGACTTAATAGACGACAGACGTTTGAGTTAGCTAATTGTAAATGCCCATTGTGTAGCACACCGCTAGGCTATAACCTTCTTGAAATGAATGACCTACATTTATTTGATCATATCTTAATGGTTTATAGTTAATTGTTCGATCATATTAATATTCTTAATCACATAGTTTATATAAACTTGAAAAAGAAAATCTGGTCCCATATATATGTTGTCCTATTAAGCTAGTCTACAAGAAAATGTATTTGTTAAATTGTATTCAACCCCAAATACCTCCGTAGAATCTTTGATACCTCCCTTTGGTTTAAATCAAGATAAAAAAAATAAAAAATTGTTGTTTATTCAACCGTTACACAGAAATTCATCAGCACAGTTTTAAAAATACCTCCGGATAATTGATCAAGAGGTGTTAATTGTAGGATTAAGGGTGTTTTGCTATTGGATTAAAACAAATTGACAATGAGCAGGCAAATGTGTTGCCTTTGTAGTTCGGGGGGATTACAGACCACAGTGACTATCCTATCCCATGACAGGCACCTGAAAATGTCCCTCCAGTAGTTTTGTTGTTTCTCTCAGTTGTGTGAGACAAATATGTTATTTGTCATCCAGGAATCTCTCCCCCACAGGCAATATCACAGTCATTTTATACTTGACCTTATTGCACAATATCAGCGTTGAAAGCATTACAGTGTAACAACAATGTTATTGTCACCAATGACTGGCATTGCTGCCTCGCAAAAATCTTAAGATATATAAATTTAGCAGTTGTTAAATACTTTTTTGGAAAGAAAAAAAAAGGGAATTGTGTGAAACAGTGTTCTTGTACAAATTACTTAAAGTACCCCAAACCAAGCTCACACTGGGTGTCCAACTGCCTCATTACCAGTACATTCCCTTAAGGTTCCACCACTTAAGGGTCCTGTGTAGCTCAGATAGAGGCTGGCCTCATGTCGTCATTCCAAAGCCAACACTCTAGACTCCATGCATTCTAGAACCTCTTAACGTAAATGTATGTAAATACTACAGAGCATATGGGTCTTGGTAGTACATGGCTCACCCTGTAGATATTGTAATAGGCTTGACGGTTACATAGTGACTGACCTAGACACAGGCCTCCAGGGTAACACCGGGGGAAGAGAGTGGCAGCCCCATTGTTGTTCAGCATATACAACCCTGTAGGGTTTAGTCAACAACATTGATGTTGGACACATTTCCATATGAAAAGCCTCCATTGATTACAGGTAGTTGCTTCCATTAAGTGATGATGGTGAGACAGGAGGCTGTGTTTTGGTCAAAGCAACAGGCATGTTTTGTTTGGAGAGATGGCAATAGATTAAATCTCATCGAGATCACAAGATAACTTTGTCTGGCCGCAGGACAATAACATTTTATGAGGGATAATCCCGGATCATCCACTTTGCAATTCTAATACACAGAGGGTGTCTGTGAGTGCATACCTTTGGCTGAGCGTCATTGGGCTCTACTGTAATTCTCTCTCTCTCTTCTGTCTTTCTGTCCTCAACTTTTGATCCTGCTCTCTCGTTTCCCTTCTCAGTCCACTACCAACATGAAGGCTTTTAGAGACAGTAGCAATACTCCTCTCGTCCGTCCCTTTTGGTCAGAGTCAATTGTGAATGTGAATAGGAGTTAGGTGGCTGAACGGTGAGGGAATCGCGCCAAAGCTGGCGAACATTCGTCTACCTGAGGGGGGGAAGAAAGGAAAGGAGGGGGGAGAAAGGGGGAAGAAGAAAAAGGAGGAAAAAAGAGGGGAAAAAGGAAAAAAGAAAGAAAAAAGGAGAGAAAAAGGGAAGGAAGGGATTTTTATGGCCCATACCTACATCACCAATGTTTTTAAAATGTTGAGGTATATCAGGAATCACAATTAAAACCTTATATTTCTATTTCTATAGACATATATATGGGATAAAAGTTAATCCCAAGGTTCTGGTTTGGCTAAATTGTTGCTAGAAATTCAAGTGGTTATTTTGTATTCTTGGAAATCACATAATCACTTTTTGGTTAATAACAAAACAATGATGATACTAATAACTGTTAAGATAATATTTACAATTAAGTTGATGTATTTAGCAGAAACCTTTATCCACAAAACAAACAAACGAAGCACAGGAAAATACATTTCTGTTGTGATAAAACTTTTATTTTCAGTCATCACAAAGCCATTATACAGCAGTAAGTGAATCCCTCCATTCACTTATTCAACAGTAACTATGGACAATAACTTAAATATATACAGAACAGTAGTGAATCCCTCCGTTCACTTATTCAACAGTAACTATAGACAATAACTTAAATATATACAGAACAGTAGTGAATCCCTCCGTTCACTTATTCAACAGTAACTACAGACAATAAGTTAAATATATACAGAACAGTAGTGAATCCCTCCGTTCACTTATTCAACAGTAACTACAGACATTAACTTAAATATATACAGAACAGTAGTGAATCCCTCCATTCACTTATTCAACAGTAACTACAGACATTAACTTAAATATATACAGAACAGTAGTGAATCCCTCCATTCACTTATTCAACAGTAACTACAGACAATAACAGAAAACATTAACAGAACTATTGACAAAATTAAAGTGTTCAGTGTCCATGCCTCTGGGAGGGGGGTAGAGGGGCACTAGCCCAGTGTCCATGCCTCTGGGAGGGGGGTAGAGGGGCACTAGCCCAGTGTCCATGCCTCTGGGAGGGGGGTAGAGGGGCACTAGCCCAGTGTCCATGCCTCTGGGAGGGGGGTAGAGGGGCACTAGCCCAGTGTCCATGCCTCTGGGAGGGGGTAGAGGGGCACTAGCCCAGTGTCCATGCCTCTGGGAGGGGGGTAGAGGGGCACTAGCCCAGTGTCCATGCCTCTGGGAGGGGGTAGAGGGGCACTAGCCCAGTGTCCATGCCTCTGGGAGGGGGGTAGAGGGGCACTAGCCCAGTGTCCATGCCTCTGGGAGGGGGGTAGAGGGGCATCTACATTTTTTTCATGTCCTCCAACCACTGCTCCTTGGGAACAGCCTCTACAGAGGGGCAGTACACGGTCCCTTTGTACTGACTGTGTCCAGTCTGGGCTGTCCTGAACTGCCCGCATTTCTTGCACGTGTTGTGGGGTACATGGCGGGTTAGTTTTCGGACCGGAGCAGGAGGTGCAGGGAAGATACCTCCCAGGGCCTGTGGAGCAGCGATGAAGACAGGCACCTGTGAGGTCACCGGAGCCAGCACCAACAGACGAGGGGCCGAGGGTGGAGCAGGGAAGAGCTGACGCTGAGCATGCATCTTTATAGCCACCGGTGTCACATCTGTGGACGGGACCTTTCTCTTCAACCGTGCCTGGCCCACGGTGCTGCAGGGCAGTTGGTACTGGAGAGCCGGGCCTGGGTGGGGGAGCGCAGATGGAAGGCGCACATTAGCAGGGGGGAGTGGGTCTGCTGCCGCAGACAAGCGACTGGGCAAGTTCAGCCCCTGCATAACCACAGCGTTGTCCTGCTTCTTCACCCTCTTGTTGTGCCACTGCACAAGGGTGGTGTGGCTTACATCCACTAGCTGCAGTGTGGTCTGCTGCATGACTGTCCCATTTGCCAAAATGCGCTGCCTGATTTTCCTGTAGTCATCCAGGATCAAATTCCATCTGGACACTGCGCCAGTCCCCTTCTTCTTGGGAGAGCGATGGATGGCACAGAGCCTGACGAAGATCAGTTCAATCAGGCGGCAGCAATCAGGCCATTGGGCAAGTGGGGCAGTGGTGGTGAGTGCGTGCCTCTTCATGCTCTCTACCCCTGGAGTGAACTCCTGCCTTTTCTTTGGAGACCTGAACCTCCCTGTGTCCAGCCTGCTCTGGTGTCTGGCAGCAAAGGTAACCCTCTGCTGGTCGTAGTCCAGCAGGTTCTGCCACAGAGCAACAATGTTGCTTACCTACACACAGAGAACACATGAGAAGACAAAAAGATGTGCAAGTGTGAACATTTTTGGCAGGGCACAGAGGTAATGTAGCAAGACAATAAATGTTATTGACCTGCTGGTTGGTGAGGGCCAGAGAGGATTGGTTCCTCAGCTCCACCAAACACTCTGCCAAGCTGTCAACTCTGTCTAAGCCCGGCATGCCAGAGTCATCCACAGCCTGAAAATAAATAAACAAAAATGAGCATCACAGTGGAAGGTCAGTGAAGTGGGACAAAACGCAGATACATTGATTTTCTTAAGATACCAGGGAGGGAGCAGCCAGGGAGGCAGCAGGCAGGGAGGGAGCAGTCAGAGAGGCAGCAGGCAGGGTGTTAGTAGCCTGGGAGGCAGAAGGCATGATGGGAGTAGCCATGGAGGCAGGAGGCAGGGTGGGAGCAGCCATGGAGGCAGGAGGCAGGGTGGGAGCAGCCATGGAGGCAGGAGGCAGGGTGGGAGCAGCCATGGAGGCAGGAGGCAGGGTGGGAGCAGCCATGGAGGCAGGAGGCAGGGTGGGAGCAGCCATGGAGGCAGGAGGCAGGGTGGGAGCAGCCATGGAGGCAGGAGGCAGGGTGGGAGTAGTGAAGCTTGGGTCATCCAGGAGACTTGACACAGCAAGACTTGGTTCTTCCTCGAAGCCCTCATCTTCTTCTTCCTCGCCCTCGTGAACATCCTCCAGCATGCCCTCTGTCTCCTCTGAGTCGGGGTTCACGTTGAGAGACTGCCCAGTCTGACTCAGCAGGTAGTCAACACCAATCAGCTCTCCTATAAAATAGTACAGACAGTCACATACATTATTAGCTGTATTTGTAGCATTCTTTAAAGATACTGTTTAATATCAGAGTAGTGTATCTGTATCATGTGCAAGTAAGTGTATGGTTTGCTTTGGTAATGGGCATAGTAAAAATAAAGTTTAAGTTAGAACACAGAAAACCCACAAACAGTATTATATATCCAGATATCAGCTTGACATACCAGTGTATTTGGCAGGTGGCCTGAAGGTTGGCACAAATGCCCGGCCAAACACTTTCAGGCTGTTGGTGTTCACACAGTGGGCCACATCCCCGGAGTAGGTGAGGAGGGACGATGGCTTGCTGGTCACTGCTGCAGTCCCCCGATCCTGGTTCCACCTATTTAGGCCTTCCAGGAGGTACAGCTGGAAATTCAGTGCGTTTGCACTGGTTCCTGAAGAAAATATATAAATGATGTCGGCCAATAAAAAAAGGTCTTGCTTTAGAATCTGAATAATGGTTTCATAAAAAGACATTCAATCATTGAAAACATTATACATAAGAGAGACACCAACCTGGAATGAACCTGTTTAGGTGGCAATGGAATGACTCCAGGGATGTGGACCCCCTGGCACAGCGGTACCTGGTCAGTAGGACACCCCCCTTGGTGGTGGTTCCTACCTCAGTGTACAGCTGTACCCCTGGCACGTCCTGGATACACTTGACGTGGTGTTTCTGCACACGCCAGATGTGCTCCATGCGCACCTGGTCCAGCAGTGGCACCCCCATGAGGTCTCTACCTCTGGCACCCCCCAGTTCCTGCAGCAGCCGGTCGATGAGGCTGATGGTGGTCTCTTCGCCGCGTGTCTTCCTGCGGCAGTAGAGGCTCAGCTCCATCTTGGAGATCTTGGTGTCCACCACAAGATCAGTTATGGATGGCACACCCTCCTGCCTGAGCTGTGCTCTCTTTGCCTGCCGCAACAGAGTGAGGTCCCCTGAATCCCACTCAAAGATGCAGGCAGACAGCGATCCCATAAAGGTGGGGTAGAGTGGGTGAGCGTCGGTGGTGCAGCCGATAGCCATCCTCCTCATAAAGTGCCAGATGTCCAGCCGTATGTGGAGGTCTGGCCACTCTCCAAACCTGGTCTGCAGCTTGCTCGGCCCCTCACTTTTGCAGCAGCCACAGTCCACATACAGCAGCACTGGGGGTGGAACAGCTGCCTGGCGGTACCGCTCCATCACACCAGACACCATGCGATCCAATCCCGGCCCCTCCTGCACCGTCAGGACACTGGTCAGGATCTGTCCAACCTCGTTCCCAAGGGAGGTCACCCAGAGAGCTGTCCCCTTGCCATGGCCAGACAGCTTCTTTGTGATCTAGAATGTGACAAAAGTTGTTTGTTTATATGAGTATATATTACATCCATGGTAATGTACACAGTAATGTACAATTACACAGTCAAATGATGTATTACCTTTTTGGTTGAATCCATTTTTAAAATGGAGCCAAACGTGGATGTGATGCTGGCCTTGATGTGGTCCATGCGGGAGAGGATGTCCCTGCCATACACAGACAACAGCCAACGACTGGTGGGAATGTCGATGGGCTCAGGGGGCTCTTGGCAGACCACTGGGAAAAGACTGGGTCGATCCACAAAGTCAGCACACTCCCCAAGATAGTGTGCCAACCGGGTCAGCCATTCCTCCCCATGGTTCTCCTTGAGCTGCTTTACCAGGCGTGTTGGACTGTTGCCAAGGGTCCTTTCCCGAAGCATCCGAACGACACGAATGTCACAAGCATACCTGACAGGCCCATTGTTGGAGTGATTAGTTACATGTTTATTGGAGGGTAATGTCAGTTGTTATAGGCTTCACAATCACCATCTTTTCAAAAATGCATTACTCACTTGCAGGTCAGGATGAGCCGGAACAGATTCTGGTGTGGCAGGTCCAGCTGGTCCCTGACAGTCTGACTGGTCGACAGAGTGGTCAGGAAACACACAGAGCACCTGAGTGTCTCTGTCACCATTAGGTAGTACCTGTCGATGTCAAGGACCTTCCGAGCTCTCCTGTGAATGCCAGCACCCGTCAACTGCTTCCCACAAGCTGGGCAGAACACCCTCACCCTCCACAGGCGGTAGGGCATCCACACCATCAGCCGATGGGTGAAGAAGCGGTCGGGTGTTGGCGTCTGATGATAAATCAGTGCTGGAACAGGGGGCTCGTACCACAGCTTCAAATCTGGCCGCAGTTTGCCGGAGTGAAAGAGGGTGTTGGAAATCCACCTCTGATCTTGCACAGGGATTGACTTGCTCAGCTCACCCGGCAACCACACAGAAGCTGTCGCCCCAGTAGCAGCTGGATGGATTTCTCCTGCCCCGTCCTGTTTGAGAGACAACAGCAAATAAGAATGTTTTTTTTGCGTTCAAAAAGGCTACTCTCAAGATGACTTGAAACATAACAAGACAAAAAGGAGACGCTGTACTCACAGTGGCTACTTCCATGCTGGCGCTAACAGCAGGGCTGGGGGTCCTCACAGAGGATAGAGGCGGAGCAGGGCTGGGGGTCCTCACAGAGGATAGAGGCGGAGCAGGGCTGGGGGTCCTCACAGAGGATAGAGGAGGAGCGGGGCTGGGGGTCCTCACAGAGGATAGAGGCGGAGCGGGGCTGGGGGTCCTCACAGAGGATGGAGGAGGAGCAGGGCTGGGGGTCTTCCTCGCCACAATATTGGGCTTCACTGAGGCAGACTGTGACCCACCAAAGCGTGATTTAGTGAACTGCAAGGAGAAACAGAGTTAATTTTGTTATTCAGCACATACAAAATGATTTATATAAAACATGAATAATCAAGAAAAGATTTACCATTGCCACACTCAGAGGGGGCCGCAGGAAAGAAGGCTGGACTGCAGCACCAGTGGGCAAGTCTGAAGCCACAGACTGTGGTGCCTGAGGTGGCTGAGTGGCAGTCTGCTAAAACAACAGCATGTCATGTAATGTATCAGCAACAGCCTTGTAAGAGACATGAGATGCAAGATAGTCGATGTTTTTTTTTTTATACATCACCTTAACAGCATGGAATCCACAATTACAGACCATGGACCCTCCAAAAAGGGCAGTCTGACCACGGGCCTGCATGGGGCATTTCTCAATCTGAAACAATCAGAATAGTTATTCAGCCAGAGTCACTCAGTGTACAGTCCATTGTCTGATATTATCTGCACCATTGTATTGACCATTTTTCATCAAGTGACCTGCAGTCTAATGTCTGTAAGAAGTAATAAGCACATATTTTGCAGTACTTTACCTTTTGATAGAGGTCATGCCATTTCCGCTGCCTTGGGGCAGGTCTATTGCCTCCTCCAGCAGGCCAAACCCCTGAGCCAGCAAATGCCCTCAGCCTCGCCATCCACTCTCCAACTCCCATGGATTTGTGGCTCTTAGGCTTGGTGCTCATCTACAATAACAGAGACATATTAATAACTGTAGTTACAACTATGTATGGAAGTGCTGAACCAACTTGTGCATGCTCATAAGTACAGTAACATAAGCAAACTAGACTGCTAAAGGTTTTTGTTTAGTTTTTAACAGCTTACTGTATCTACAATGATTGACAACTGTCATTCTTACCAAAGCTTCAGGTACTGTAGGATCATTATGAATTCCATTATTCATTGGAGGTAGACCCACTTTAAATGAATGTAAGTAGCTAAGTGCCTACAGTAAAGGACTAGTTAATATTTACACTAAAACCGTAGAAGTTTAAACTAGGTACTGTAAGCAGACCCCGCAATGTCGACAAGTTATAATACTGAATGTTGGTTACTGTACGTTACTGTACTGCACTGTCTGTACTGTAGCTAGCTACTAGTACAGTACCTACTGTACAGTACCTCCGCTTGTCAGACGTAATAGACGTAGAGCTATAGCACGTTAACTAATTAACTAATCTGAATCTGATACTAACACTAACTTGAATTATTGCGAATATATCCTGCCTGTTTCCTCTCACGATTACATTAGAAATTAGCGTTACTGTACAGTACAGTAATACTAGTAGCGATTGCTAATATTAGCTAAGGTGACTAAAGTTTAACATGACACTGGACAACAACATGTTAACGTGACTTTGCCTGACGGATGTAATACAATATATTCCTATTTAAGTAGAAAATAAAATTAATGTTCACTTACTTTGATGCTTTCTTGTAGGTTTGTACCGACAGTAAACAGTTTGTGTAGTAGTGACAGCCAACGGACTTTTCTTCTGACAGAAAGTTTTCTAACGGACTCACAATGGAAAGAAGCGCTGTGATTGGCTGTATCCATTCTCACTCAATGACGTGATTGGCCTAAATCCAATCCACATTGGACAGTTAGTATCCTGATTGGATGGTGAGATTGGAGTTTAGGTAGCCGATCCTGCCCCAGGTAGCGCCAGTAATCTGAAGGTCGCCAGATCGATTCCCAGGTGCCAAATGACATTGTGTGGCAAGGCACTTCACCCTTCTTTCCTTGGGGGGAATGTACTTACTGTAAGTCTGCTAAATGACTAAATGTAAAAATGACTAAATGCGGATGACGACAGTTAACACTATGCAGTAATTGGTCAATTCAGCATGTTTCCCTCCACTGTTCTGCTCAAGGGACAGTTGGGTCCCTACTGTTGCCATAACACCACTTGGCTGAATCTAGTGCTCTAAACCCAACCCCCTTAAAAGCTTGCAGCATTTACATGCTTTAGATTTAAGGATAAGGCCTCGCACAGCTGTGAGCATCTTTAATTACCCAAGTTAAAGGATTAGAGAAAGAAAGAGTGGGTTTATCTCATTCTTTCTGCTATGTGTGTGTGTGTGTGTGTGTGTGTGTGTCCTGGCACAGCTTTTGTCAGGTAGAGAGGAATGTGTTTCCTCAGGCTCTGCTGTTGGTGCTGTTGATCAGCGATGCCCCCCTGTCGTTCCTGGACACTGCAACCCAAGGCTTTCTGGGTGCTACGAACTCAGAGTTTGGTGAACCGGGTGATGTCATAACGCGGAGGGAGACACATCTGCTTATCTTGAAGTGGCAGCTGATCTGATTATATACTGATTGAAAGGACAACAGTTCAGGCCCATGGGAGAAAAAGATGACAGTGTTGCTGGGCGGGTAGAAAGATAGAGGACCAGAAAGGGAAAGGAACGACCTGCCAATGAGGAGGCCTGAGAAGATAGTCGGTTGACAGTGCCTGCTCAGTAAGTTATCCAGTTACTCAACACACCTCTGTTTTGCAAGTTCCATCAACACCATTGAGCGTTACGGTCAAGGTTTCACCTAGACAATACAATTAAATGCATACATTGAATGACGGAAGGACTAGATAAACCCGAGGTAGTCTACAGACCGTTGGACCTATGTCCAATTGGGATGTGGAAGATGTCTTTGCCCTCACCAGAGAGAGACAGCCTCAAGTTCTTCCTGCAAAGCAAACAAGTCTCTGGTTATAATCCCCCCAGGCCTCAGTACACACACATGAAAATGTGTTGTGGCTGAAAATGGCACAAATCGGATTTCCCAGACCATTGGGCATGTACCCAGTGGGATACATCCATCCCACCGCTCTCTGTCATGGACTGACCTGTGCCATTTGAATTCATTCTGCCTTCTTGATCTTAGTTGAGATGACACAGGGGCTGAAGTTCAGGCCTGTCTCGGACACAATCCAACCCAGGCTGGGGGCCATGTCAACTGACAAACTGGGGCTGACCCAGGCTCACGTCAGCCTTGACATTTGGTGTTGGCTGACGTGAACTTCGGTCAATTGTCAACCTTGGTGAAACACGTCATGTCCTTTTATAGTTCCGAGAAATGTTCCATACTGGCATTCCTACCGATTCCGCAGCTAAATATGAATTATTTACCAGTGTTTGAAGATGTCATGTTGGAGTTTAAATTATTTTCTTGTAAGGAAAGTCCCTCGGGGTCCATGTGGCTTCTCCTAAGACAGGTCTTGTTGTCTTACCTCCATGAAAGAACAATGTACTACAGAGGCGCATTATACTTGGAAACAGTGTCACATCTGAATGCAGAGTGATGGATAATGAGGATGGTTGGATTTACATGATATGTGTGTGTGTGTGTGTGTGGTGGACACTAGACCCAGCCTTGCTGTCCTCTCCCTTGTCTTCACACACATTCCAGGAGTCGCAGGAGAGACAAAGCCCTCAGATGACACTGCAGATTCAGTCATTAGCCTTTCACCCTCCGTTAACAGCTCCTTGGCAGGGCACAGGGCCCACATTCCGCTGTGCGGAGGGACGCGGAGCCTCAATACATGCTAACATGGATACATGGAGATAAGAGAGTGCAGACAGAGTGAGGGGTTCAGACACAATCATAAGCAGTTTGATTGTGTCCTTTCAATTGAATTGCACCGTATGAGGAACTTTTGCAGACTTTTTGAACACGGTCAACTTTATTGATCCACATGTGCCTGACAGGAGCATGGCTACTTGGTTACACACGAAAGTGCGCACATGATGCGTGAAAGGGATTGTGGGGGAATGGGATGTATTTCATAGAGGTTGGTCCCAAAATGGAAACCCACCAAGGTTAAAGCCGGCCAGCTAGAAAGCCAGAGTCAATATTTATGGATACTGAACATGTGGCACGCTCCTCTACCCACTAATTTGAGCAACAAGTCCACCTCCAGATTATATAGCCTCTCGGAGATCACAGGAGAATATCCCAAACGTGCCCAACAGTCTCAAATATTGAGATGCAGATTCAAGAATAAGCACATGACATGGATGTTTTTGTCTTTATTTAGATTACATGCATAATTTATGGCTTCATGAGGTATGCCACCATAAGTGTTGTTTTCACACACACACACACACACTAACATACACACACACACTCATATACACACACATTGTGACTGTACTTTAAGCATACCATATAAATTAAATACCCTTTGATGCCAGTTTGTAACCAATTCCCAGTGACAAGAGACAGAGGTCTATAAAATGTCATGTTGCAGTTATGAAACATTTAACTAACTCCACTTGTACCTCAGTTTTAACTCTAAACATATGCTCCATTTAGCAGAAGAGCACAGATGAGGAACAACCACTTCCATTTGAGTGTGCGTGAGGGAGAGAGAGAGAGATAGAAAGAGAGATAGAAAGAGAGGGAGAAGGAGAGAGAAACAGAGGGAGATGGAGAGAGAGAGGAAGAAAAGGAATGAGAGGAAGGGAGAGTAAGAGAGAGAGGGAGAAAGAGAGAGGGGGAGAGAGAGAGAGAGACATAAATACAGGGATCTGCCCTTTGAATCCAGCTCCACTCATAAAGACACCACGCGTCACTCAATTATACGTCTGCATGATTAGAAGCTTGGCCTACGTAAACAGCCAGCGTCAAGATTTACATTTTACCGCTTAAGCGCAAGCAGCTGTTTACAGTCCGGTATAGAGGAAGGAAAACACTTAGCTAGTATCTACACAGAGGGGCAGGGAGCTTTTAAACCTTCACTCTGGCCACAGTATTTCAGATTAATAGTATTCAATCTGGACTAAAATAGCTTTCACGTTACAACAACGCAGGCATTGATCACCAGAGGAGAGCAGTACTTATCCTCAGACTCCTGTATGTTATTGTGGCATTTTGTAATTTGATAGAAGCTGTATTACTGTATTAATTCAAACAATGGCACAGTGAAGGTTTAGTTTCAGGAACTTCAGCCAGAGTCACTGGTGTATTTTAGTAAAAACCCCTGAAGTGCTCTGACATTTTGCAAAGACACTATTTTCAATCTCTCACGGAAGCTGAGAGTGTAAGATTTCATACTTTTTTGTTTTCTTTGACATTGGCAACAACAAGTATTCATGTTTTTGACGTTGACAGAAACCATTTCGGTGTCATTAAATTAAATGGTGTCCTTTCTCAGCAGGCCGTGTGACACTTTTGTTGTTGCCTGGGTTTTTTTCTGGGGGTGCTCACAAAGGTTGATCTCAAGTGTGACATTTTTTATATACACAAAACCAATATAATATGTCAAACAGACTAAGGTTAATATATGTTGAAAGGTGACTTTGTTTAAAGGTGAGGGTACACAATTTATGGAATAATCCACTCACTGTTTACCAAGGAAGGAGCAGACTCCTTCCTTGATAGGTCTCCATCTCCTATAAAGATAGCACAGGTGTTGGACAAAAACATCAGGCTCAACTTGACAGGCACAACTTCAGGCGCAACGCCGTTTCAAGGTTAATATCAAGCTGTTTGGATTTAGATAGGTTAAGGTTAGGTTTTTCACAGAAGTTACTAACAGAGTTTAAAAACTGGACAGATCACATTTAGGGGGGGTTTAGCTGCCAAATCTACATCCCTAAATGATTAGTCACATTCGATGATCATTTCTAGCACCACAATGCACTATAGTTTTCCATCAAATGACAAGCTTCTCACACACCAATCAACTTCGTTTAGTCGACATGGCCAGGCTGAATATAGACAGCAGATTGGACAGATTGGACAGAGTGGAAGTCCAGGGGTCAACCACAATCATTATCATGTCTCATTATCACATTGTCAGCTTGAGTCTTCGTTGAGGAGCAAAGCAGGCTTGTTACAGTTCTGTAGGGAGACAGTTTCACTGTAGGGAGGAGCTGATTGTGCTTTGGCATCCACACAGCAACATTATAGCTGTGTGGTTTTATGATAATAATAATCTTCAGAGCAGCTGTGTAAACATTTAACTGACAGTGCACTCCTATGGCTTTCTGTATGTGTCTTTAACTTCAAGTATGTACTGGCTGTAGAATTTGATGTAGCTACAGTGAACAAATCCAAATTCCAAACCCAAGCACTGTTTAATTCACTCTCTCCACACTTTAATGTTTAAATTTACTCTAAACTTTGCTGGGAAAAAAAAACTGTTATCATAACTGCTTTGCTATGTTGTTAACCCGTACGTTGAAAAGTTGCAGAAAAAAAATCTCGAAGCGTAGAACTACTGCAAAAGCAGATTCCCTACTGATGATAAGCATTCGGTTCATATGTATTGAGAAAATTGACAAATAACTCTGAGCAATTAGGGACTCACGTCAGCCAATAAAGTTGGATGAACCCTGCTAATGGGCCCGCACAATGACGACTATTTCCTTTTAACATCTGTCTTAATTCCTGGCAGTTTGTGTAAATATTTATGTCACTAAACTAACTGTTCTGTATACAGTAAGCTCCCCAATCTTCCTTGGAATCCGATTTAATTGGCAGTTTCCTTTGTTGGTTCTATTTCATACGGTCATGGGCGTGTTTGGTGTAATGAATGATCAGGTAGATAAAGCGTGGTCTTACATTAAATGACTGTCTTAGAGGAAATCAAATGAAGGTTAATACCCGCTTTATGCTTCTGTCTGTAATTCATGTTCTCACATCACATGCCAGATTACCATTATGTACCATTTGTAATGCAATTAACAAACTCCAGATGGCCGGCATCCTCCTAGATGTAAAACATGGAACCGCAGCAGCGCTGCAAGGATCTAGACGACCGCCATGACACCTTAAGACTGTCAGGCCAACCAAAAAACAACAGAGTTCATCTAACTTCTGGTGGTAGTTCAACAATGTCGCAAAGTGTTTCTTTTTGAGGGTCAATAGAATAACCACGCTCACTGATTACTCATGATGTGAAACAGGGAGGAAAACTCACTTGCTTAAATTGTGACTGAGAATTGCTTTAAGGTTTTAAAATGGATGTGAAATATTTGTTTTGTCTGTTACATTCTGTCTGGCTCAAGCATATGTTTCTTTTTTTTTTCTACCTCCGATATTGTTTGAATTGGACATGAGTGAGCTGTACCAGTTCACCTTCCATGTTCTTCACACATCATGACTGTATGCAACAGAGCAAGCAATGTAAACTACAGGCTAGAAATGAAACTCTCAGATCTCTGAATGCATTTTACTATACGCCTTGTCATTCTAAACTGCACTTTTGATCTTTTTGAATCCAACCAGCCGTTGCATGTCATGGAGCGTTGCCATGGAGCTACAACTAGACATGTCTGTAGGCTGGTGCTTTTCCAAAACACACAAAAACACACAGACACACAAGACCAGGACTGCTGTTTTAACTAAATATCTCTGTTTTGACGGCTATCTCACATCCGACAGTGATTTATCTGTGATTATTTGGCCTCCCTATCTTCGGGGCAGGGGACGAGGAAAAGACCACTCGCTCGGTTTGGGCATGGATCATTGAGGAACACTAGGCCCCTTGTCAGTGTGTCAAATTTTTACCCAAGAATGAAACATTTTATTTTCCTAACCTGGTTAAGTAATCACATTACCTAAGACTCCATAAAGAGGAACAAACAGTAGCATTGGAACCCTGACTTCTTTTCATGTGCACTGAGTGACAGTTTTGCTTTCATTAAAGAGGCCAGCAGTGAACTTATATAGTCATTTTGCTATGCTAAGAATACTAAATTGATCCTCATATGCGGAACATATGGTGAAAAGCAATTTCCACCCAAGTGTTTTAGTATTTCCTCCTAATTAATTTCACATGTACATGACAAGAACGAGCGGTCTCCCAGAACCGAGGCACAAAAGCCAGCTTTGTTCCTCCGTTAGAAAAGTAATCTGTGGTTCCTCGTTAAAACACGCTCTCACTTTGACGCTCCAATCGATGTTGAACTCCGTGCGTCTTGGAGGACAGACCCATCTTGCACCTCAGCGACACACAGGGCTTTTTTCACGTCCGCTTGACCGCTGACCATGGGGGGAGCCATGGGGGCAGCCATGGGGTAGCCATGGGGTAGCCATGGGGGTAGCCATGGGGGTAGCCATGGGGGGAGCCATGGGGGGAGCCATGGGGGTAGCCATGGGGTAGCCATGGGGGAGTAACAGGCTGGCTTGTGAGAAACAGGCCAAGGTCAGAGAGAGCAGGAGCAGGGCTTGGGCAGGAAGAGGGTGAAAAGTGAGAGTTAAGCTGTCAAGCAAAGCCACATTATTGTGTCTAACAGATACAAATGCAGTTTCAAGCAGCGTTCAAGAGCCGAACCCTGGATGAAGTGAGGGAACCGTCAACACAGTGGAGTTGTTGACGAGATGTGATCATGTCTTATGCACGGGGTCAGGTAGCTGAGCGGTCAGGGAATCGAGCTATTAATCACAAGGTTGCTGGTTTTATTCCCGGCCGTGCACATTACATTGTGTCCTTGGGCAAGGCACTTTGCCCCCATACTTGCCTCAGGGGAATGTCCCTGTACTTACTGTAAGTCACTCTGGATAAGAGCGTCTGCTAAATGACTAAATGCTGTTTGTAGGTGGCGGTTCTGTTTGGCAACCCACACACCAAGGCACACGGTACTACTGTCCCAAGTCATCTTTTTGGCTTTAGTTCTGCGTCTTAACACACGTCCGCCGTGAAGAAGGAGTCTCTTCTGCTGTCTGATGCGTGAAATGCTTGTACCAACCGTCAGAAGTGTTGGACCCACGGCCCAGAAAGGCAGGCGGCACTTTCATCTTGGAGCAGTTTGAAATGATAGATAGACAGCTAACAGACACAACAGCTCGTGTTATTACATGCCTAGTGGACAACTCTGAGGTGTTCCCAGAATCGCGGCGTCGTGTGATGAAAGTTTGGCTTCTATCAGATTAATCATTAAAGAGAAATACAATTCGGCTGCTGCTTTGTTTTTACACAATCGTGGCGGCGTTCAGCTGAAGGCCCCTGTTTGAAAAGGGTGTCTGGGACCACCTGGATGAATGTAACTTTTGTTTGCCAAACCGCACATATCTCACCTGCTTGCTTTTACAATGGGCTTTTCCCACTCAGAGAGTCACAGAGTCTGCTTTTCATCTTCACAAGCTCTTCATGTGGAGATGTGACGTGTTTCTACAGAAGAAGAAACAAACTGGGTGGAAGTAAAGACTGCTAGAGGAGGTCTTGTCTGTACACAGATGAACAAGAATGGGAAATATTTCCCTGGCGCAGATGCACAGGGGAGATAAAAGCAGGTGTTTACAGGAGTGTTTGAGGGTGAAGGGAGATGGTGTGTGGAGATTGGAGAGGAAGATACTAAGCAGGGCTTGTGCTCCTACCTCCAAGACGAAGAACGTCCTCATCCCTACCTTACGTTTTCATTTCTTCTCTGAACCTGCCGTTTGTTTTCATAGCTATACTTTACTTTCAACTCAATTTGGCATGAGAGAAGCATGACATATTGCCATTCCAAACATATTCCTTTGCTTTTTCAGGCCAGTGGTGTAGTCAAAACTAGATATTTAACCACCTCTTGCTCGTAGATATTTATCTCTTCAGGTAGGTGTTACACGACACGAGTCTCTCAGTCAATAAAAAATGTTTCCATAAAAAAAGTTCCCGTTCCTGCGTTTTTCCAGGATTGGTCGTGTTTGTCATCTCATTTCCCAGACTTGCAGGGCTGGGCTGGACCTTCCAGGGAGACTGGTCACTCTGTGTCACTGTCACAGTGGACCCCAATGTCCCCTACCTGAGTACACCGCACTGAAGAAGCCCTCTTTTCTACTGCAGTGACTTCAAAGCATTTTTGCCTCGCGGCCGAGTCGCAGGCTCTTTGTGGCGTGGGTTATTTGTCTGAGGGTTTGGAGGGTGAAACGTCTCACTCTGAGAAAAGGGCCTGTGCGTGTGTGTGCCTGAGCAGTCTAAAGTTACAGCCAGGCCCTGAGTATTACAACCCGACGACTGACAAGAAAAATGGGGTAAGCTCCATCACTCTGCTCCAACAAACACACCAATAAGGAGGACCGGGAAACAACAGATTAGACCACTGATCTCAATCTGGTCTCCTTTGGTTATTGGGAAATAATAGTTCCGAAAAGGAAGTCGTTTAAAATGGCCTTTAATCAATTCTCCTTTGACGAGCCAGCATCTTTAAAGGCAGTAGAAAGAGAGAGAGAGAGCGAGGGGGGGGGGGGGGGGGGGGTTGCTCCCAGATCTAAACATTAATGCTTGGTGGGTGTATGGGAGAGATGGGCTCTAATTTGTCTTTTCAGGGTGTCGAGGCGTCTTTAGAGAGAGGACTTGATCATCACCACAGTGGGTCTTGATGCCATGTGTGAGTGGAAATGGTTCCAAGGTTCTCCGGTGGTAACATCACGCTGCCAGACTGACCACCAACTCTAAATGAAACACTACCCCATTTTTTAAAAGGTCCCATTCAAAACCCAGCGGTTTTTTAAGACGCATAAGGTAGCAATTTCCCCCAAATATGGCATAGCCCAATAACAGTTGAAGGAGCCGAAACCGGAGTCAGAGCAAATAAATGGAATTTCTCCGATAAGTTTGATATTTTAGGTGGGTAGTAAATGACAATGTGCACTTGCATTAATCGTTGATATGTACAAAATATGCTGCATTGTTGTGGTATAGTAGCACTTTCCTGTGTCTCACGTCAACATGAAGGGACATTCAGTGCATGTGTGTCCTGAAAATGCATTCATCCTATGGGCTGCACAAATATTAAGTTCTAGAGAGGAGGAACCCTTTAATTTAAGCCCCAAAAATGAAGTCATTCATTCCCTACTTAACTGCGCCATGACCCGTGAGGTTAGATAAACAAGTGTCCCTCGCATTACTGTCAAAACAACCCTGGCCACACCACGATGCTCACTCCCACTATCCTGTTACAGTTACATTACCCAAACTGACAGATGGAAAAAAAGAGAGAGAAATGCATTCATCCCTCCTTTTATGGAATGCACAGGGAGGGAGTTCGCCTGTACCTGGGGCTGTGTGTGTGTGTGTGTGTGTGTGTGTTGGGGGGAGGGAGGGGGGGGCTGTGTGTGTGTGTGTTGGGGGGAGGGGGGGGCTGTGTGTGTGTGTGTGTGTTGGGGGGAGAGGGGGGGCTGTGTGTGTGTGTGTGTGTGTTGGGGGGAGGGGGGGGGGCTGTGTGTGTGCGTGTGTGTGTGTTGGGGGGAGAGGGTGGGGGCTGTGGAACTAAGCATAAGAGAACAGAACAGACGGAACAGAACAGCAGAACAGAGCAGAACAGACAGAACAGCAGAACAGAGCAGAACAGACAGAACAGCAGAACAGAGCAGAACAGAGCAGAACAGAGCAGAACAGACAGAACAGACAGAACAGCAGAACAGAGCAGAACAGAGCAGAACAGACAGAACAGCAGAACAGAGCAGAACAGAGCAGAACAGAGCAGAACAGACAGAACAGACAGAACAGCAGAACAGAGCAGAACAGAGCAGAACAGACAGAACAGAGCAGAACAGACAGAACAGAGCAGAACAGAGCAGAGCAGAGCAGAGCAGAGCAGAGCAGAGCAGAACAGAGCAGAACAGACAGAACAGCAGAACAGCAGAGGAGATGGCGGGCCACAGTGCTACTCAGTACCAGCAGGACTTCTCAGATCCATTACCAGTTCCATCTCTGACAAGAATGTCTGGAATTCTGCTGTTCCTGTGACCCACACTGTGTTCCAACCTCACATTAGTGCTTATCCTAGCTTCACTTGATGTGATAGAGATGACTGGAGCTGCATGAAGCCTTCAGTAACAAAAATAACCCAAAAGAATACAAACACAGGTAATGGACCAAAAATATAGTAACTGCCGTTCCTAAACAATCTGTCATAATTTTGTTTTGTTTTCTTGACAGTACATAATCAGAAGCACATCAAGTACGTCAAACTGTTATACATTGTAGATGGCTTCTTACCTCACTAAACAAGTGAAAAACCAACGAAGAACAATGATCAGCCATTGTAGATCAGAATCATGCTTAACTTTGCTTATCAGTAATGTGACAGTAATTGCTGTTTGAAGCTTAGCAGAAGAGACAGCAAGGGGGAAGTGGGCAGAGAGAGAACGAGAGAGAGAGAACGAGAGAGAGACAAGGCAGTTGGTGCTGAATGAAGATAGTAATGACTGCCAAATGGAATGCCTGCACCCATAATCCCTTGTGTCCCTGTTGACAGATCCTCTTGACCTCTGAACTCTAGACGTAAGAAAGGAATGACAGGAAGTGACAACTTCATGAAATTACCACAGGGTTAGCACCTGTTCCTTGGTGGTATTAACTTGACAGCTGCCATTTACAGGGCTTATCATTTAGCATAAAGACTTCTTTCTGGCCGTAGTGCTGACCAGTGACA
>NC_140366.1:16940000-16965000 GCF_054491055.1 Hypomesus nipponensis | reverse complement strand
TCCATCTGCTGTCACAGCCCCCAGAGGCTCCCCTCAGGCATCCATCTGAGACCAGAGGGGAGGAAGGTGTGTGTGTGTGTGGGGGGGGGGGGTGAGGGTGGGGTGGGGGGGGGTGGGGTGTGGGAGTGAAGGGTAAGGGCTAAGGCTGGGGGGTGAGGGTGGGCGTGGGGGTGAGGGTGTATAGGCAGAGAGGTATGGGGAAACTAAGTGCAGATCTGGTCTGTAGCGTTTCACAGATGTCTGCCATTGCTACAAGGTAACAACCCGTCAACCGGTCTCTTTCTTTCTTGATTTCCCTATTTCTCTCTCTCACTCTCTCTCTCTGTGCTTCTCTAACTGTCTCTCACCCTCCCTGACTTATGTCTCTAGTCACGTGACCGTGGTAACAGCATGGGAGCCATTTTTAGTCCCGACGAGGCCACAACCAACCCTGGCATCTGCAACCCTTTCTCCGGCCCCATGTGGAAGTCTCAAAGCCAACTCATATGGCTGACAGATATCCTGGTGAAAATGACCTTTAACTAAGTCAATGAACCGATAAATCACAGAGAAAAAAACGCCACCCCCTCAAATAGAAACATCCTGAGGTGAAGAGGACGGTGTAAACACGCGTGGTAAACAGAGTGCAGGAAATGTCCAGCGTGTCTGCGCATCGTCCTACCACCACCCTGACTGTGGTGATGAGGTCATTGTGACAGGGTGAAACTCGTGCCCTGCTGCTGCTGCTGCTGCTGTTGCTGCTGCTGTCCAGGTGACAGCACTTGGCAGCTCCCACCTCTGAAAGGGCTCTGTGTGGAAACACAGTTTCTCTACATCACACCCACCGACACACACCGTCCAGGAAACTATCCCCACGTCGGCACCTGGCAGCCATGACTCTCTAACCTTCTGCTTTGCTTTCTTAGCTTCCAGAATGTGCCGTATTGTCCTGAAAGCGCCGGTCTCCGTGTGGTTTCTATGGACGTTCTCACACGCAGCTGCAGGAGATCTGCGTGTTTCCAGCTGTGAAGGACTGCCTGTCTCGACAGAGGTGTGTAACCTGAACTAGGAGAAGGTCAGGGGGCAGTTATTGAACTTGAATTACACAGGGAGAGGCCCTCCTCCACAACGCCTGGGACGCTATTTGTTTTCTCTCCCCCTCCGAGTGCCGTCCAAACCTCCTTAATGAGTATTAATAATACACACCCTCGGACATGTTTACACTGCATGCATAGGCTACGGACTGTGTGATCTCGCTGCAGACTGCGATGTGTGTGTGTGCGTGTGTGTGTTTAAGAGAGGGAGAGAGATACTGTTTGTGTGTTTTTAAGAGAGAGAGAGTGAGTGAGAGACTGTGTGTTTAAGAAAAGGGTTTGCATGTGTGTGTTTGTGTGTGTGTGTGAGTGCTCGTTCCCTTTCATTCCTACACCCCCTCCCTTTTTTTTCCTCATTTCTGAAGTCTATAGCCCAAAGGTAAGAACACCTGCCAATTTTTTCTTCAATCTGAGATAAGACAATAGGACTAGTGGAGGTGTCTGGTTACAGGGAGAGAGGAGGTACAGGAGGAGGAGAGGAGGAGGAGGAGGAGAGGAAGGAACGACACACAGTAAAAACCTCATCCGTCTCGCCCACAAGGTTGGCTTAACACTCCAGGTTTGAAAAATGCTACAAAAACATTTCTCGTGTCAGCATAGCTGGGTAGCCGAGAAGTTTCAGCATTTTTACTAAACTCGTGGTTTTGACTTGAACTGCGTTCCCCACGCAGGTTGTTACACTTTCAGCATACCTCACGGCACATGTTCCTTGTTACTACTCACTGTGGAGGAATGTGGACTGAATGGACAATGAAGTGATTGAATGGAGGTGAGACGGATTATGGCTAATAAAGAGCAGAGGTTTACTGGACACTCCTACTTATCCTGCAGCGCCCCCTGTTGGTTAAACCCCCACATTGTCACATGAAATCACAGAAGACTAACACATGAAAGCTTTGCTCTTTTTAAAGGCTAAACCACATCCCTCACGTCTGTGAGCGACTCATATTCACTAAGTAGTAGTTAGGCTTGGCAGGCCTCACTCTCTCTGTTAGAGGGAGAAAGCAACTCTTTGAACTGTACCCATTTAGAATCCCCGGGCTGATGGGTTTATAATACAGCAGCAAAGTACACTTTATAAATAGCATTGATGCCAGTTTTATAGAGTTTTTCACTTATTTAGTCAAGGTCAATGTGGAACATACTTATGCAGTAAGATTAACTGTTAGATTCAAGCAACTAGAGAAGGGACAATTTCTGAGAAGATTTTGAAGTGTTCTTGCGTTACATTTAGTCACTTAGCCCACGCTCTTACCCAGAACAACTTACAGTAAGTATAGGGACATTCCCCCCGAGGAAAGTAGGGTGACGTGCCTTGCCCAAGGACAAAAAGTCATGTAGCACGTCCGGGAATCGAACCGCAACCTTCTGAGTAATAGCCAGATTCCCTAACCGCCCAGCCATCTGGGGTAGATTTTTGTTGTTTTGTTTTTTATATATTTTTTTTACAATATCACCTACTCAAAAACAAATAAAAGTTTATTTCGAATAAGTATTTTAAGATGAGAGAGGGAGTTAGCGATGTCGACGTGACTGAGAATAGAGACAGTCCTGATCAACCATGGCCATAGGCCTATATGAAGGAGATGTTCTAAATGTGTCTAAAAGGATTCCTGGCGCATATGCTGCAAATATGTACTTACGAATCCTCCAAGACACATGCTGTATGCAAACACACATGCACACACGTACACAACGCACACACACGCGTACACACACATGAAACCCCTCCAGGACCTTACATATGTTACTAGGTCAGTGTACTGTGACTTTGCCAGGGAAACACATGCGGTCCATGTTTTGGCAGATGACACTTCCACTCCCCCAGCAGGGTGAGATTGGCCCTGCCGGCCCTGGCAGGCAGCCTCCGCTCTGCTGGGCTTCACCCCCCAAACCGCCGTCCTCCGTCAAAGTAACATCCTCAATTGATTACATCACATGATCACATTTGCATATCTGTGGTGTAATTTGTGATTATTTTTATAATACAATGGCATGTTTTTCTAAAATTACAAGGCAATCTGATGATTGTGAAAGGTGCACTGCCTGCAGAGAAACAAAAGGTGGCGCTAGTCAACCAGTTTCAATCTGGAAGCTAGCATCAGGGTTCATTTAGGGGACAATGCAGATTTCTGCAAGTCAGTCCAGTTGCTATGCAGTTGCCCTATGCATTTAACAGTATTGGGACTGGCAGGTGAAACATGCACATCAAATACATCGTTCACAACATGCTTTTACAAAAAAAACGTAGGGGTGGGAATCTTATGGTACCTCATGATTCGATTTGATTCTTAGGATCACAAATCGATTAAAAATTGATTAACGATTTTTGAGATTTTTAACCACCCCAAAAAAATTATATATATAAAAATATATATATAATAACAATAAAAAAAAGATTTTTTACATTTGTGAATTGATGTGGATCACTAGAAGACTGAGATTCAAATGTGAATCGATTTTTCCCCCACCCCTAAAAAACAGCATATGGTGACTTTATATCTGAAGGTGGAACTGACCAGATGGATTCACATCCAGTCAGCCGCGACTCTCCTTGTTGTCCTTCACACTATGTTTGACACAGCTGGCATCTTAGTAATCGCTTCGAAAGGATGTTGATCAAGGGTGTGAGAAAGAGAGAGTGGAAGACATGGAGAGAAAACAGGGTGTGTCTGTGTCTGTTTACATATGACTGCAACTCCAGCACACATCGCAGGCTTCTGGGTTAGTCCAGCGAGTCCGGCTGCACCGGTGGAGTCTGACTTGTTGGAGCGTGAAGGGTGAAAGGTTGAGAAGTGCAGTGTGAAGACTACCAACCTCTCCAGTCTGCAGCGTGCAAGGCCACGCCGTACTGGAAGTCATATATGTCAATTCAAATGTGTTTATGTTCCAAATGTTCTCACATCGCTTTGTGGAACTGATTTAAATCAAAACAGAGAAACAGAAATTCTCCCCTAAAGCACATTTTGCACCCTAAAACAAGGACAGAGGCACAACCTTGTACTTAAACTTGTACACAATTGTGATGAAAACAGTAGTTATAAATAGGTTTTTGGCAAACAAGTTTCATTTCTCCTGGGCTGTTGTGTCTGTTGGGAGAGTCACAGGCCTGTCAGGATGGATCTATCATTACTGACAGCGACATTAAGCTCAAACTGCCTCTACAACACACCAGCATGACAACTGTCCGTCAAACTTGGACTGGTTGGATGTGTTTGACAGACAGACCAGGGACTGTTAGTGGGCAGGTCCAGTCTGCACATTCTGACACATTACATTGAGTCATTTAGCAGACGCTCTTAGAGCCACTTACAGTAAGTACAGGGACATTCCCCCCCGAGGCAAGTAGGGTGAAGTGCCTTGCCCAAGGACACAACGTCATTTGGCACAGTGGGGAATCGATCCGGCAACTGTTTACTAGCCCGACTCCCTCACCGCTCAGCCATCTGACTCCCCTACATTAGAATAAGAAGTGTGGGCAAATCTGCTCCTGCTCTACTTTCCAACAAATTGAGTGAAAACTCCAAAACAGACTTTGTGTCTTCAAGCCCCCACGACAAGACGCAAGCCCTCAGAGGAAATCATTTTCAGTCATAAAGTTTCATAAAGTTCAGTCCGGATGTCAGGTCCAGTTTAGTCATGAAATAGCTTAGAGGGTGAGTGGGTGGAACCATGGGAGTCCGTCAGTCATCGATTGTCTACAGAAAGATGTGGAATGCCCTCTTCAATCAAATCACATGAAAGACACCCTGAGAGGCTCAAATCTTAAAATAGTGATTAAGGATTTGGAGATTGTGGTGTCCTCATACTGTTCACATGCATCGTGAACTGATGGAGTGTGGATGGATGTTTATGGTAGGGTGAACCTCAGCACACCTGACAACCTCAGGTGCATCGACTGTTTGGGATGCTGGGACATCAGAGAGTGTGACAGACCATCATATGTGCCCAGAGACCAAGGTCTGATTACTGGGGTGAAAGTTGTCTGTAATGTCAGAAGAGGTCGGGTTTAGCTGCTTACCTGGGCTAACAGTTGTAGACATTTGTATTATGTCAATTGGTATTTGTGGAGTTACCTCTAATTAAATAATGTAAGTGAAAAGAACCTTCCTCGTTCCTTACCATTGATCCATGCTACAATCTGTAGGGACACTCAATAGAACCATGTTATTCCTTATACAATCAAGGACAATGGTACAATCTATTGTCCTCAACAACACTCCACGACAATTGCTTGATGAGGATCATCATTCTTTCCTCCATTGAATTCCCAGCATGCTTGTGTAACATTGGCGGTTTCTCGATATATGCGTTTCCCCTCGAGCGCAGGGAGGCGCTCCATCACAGCGAGCATCGAACCCGTCCCCGCATTGACCGTTTTTAAATGTGAGTCCAGACACTCACTCATTCAGATCTCTCTCTCTCTTCTCACTGCATAACCCGTAAACAGCGGAGACCTAAGCTACAGTAGCTTCCAGTCCGATTCTCAGTCCGTTGCGCTTACGTCCGCCTTGGAGAGCTTCAAAGCCACCAACCGCCACCATATGCGGGGATGAGATACTGCCAACAGTAGTGGGCTTCCATTAGCCTATCGTGCTTCTGATTAGAAGGGTTCCTAACAGCTTGAACTGGGAGAGCAGGAGAGAAGGGAAGAAGGAAAGGACTATACTATTTCTGCTGTGCCGTCAGTTGAGAAGAGTAGATGAGTCAATGGCCGGGGCACAGCCTGGAGTTCACGCGCTGCAGCTCAAGCCCGTGTCCGTGCCCGAGAGCTTGAGAAAGGGCAACAAATTCATGAAATGGGATGATGTAAGTACCGGAGCTGTCAATCGCCTCTTTTTGTCTGGTGATCAAAGGGCGGAATGGAATAAGCTACTCTTGTGTCTTGTGTTCGTAATATATTCACCACTGCATTACGGCATTTGTTCAATTATTAGCGGTTCAATCGACTGTGGCTCAATCATTTCACCAATTACTTCTTAAACATGAGAGCGCTACAGTTCTGGGTAACAAACTGGATGGTATCTTCATTGCCAAAGGTTTAGAAAGGATTTGTGTTTTACATTTACTAGTGTGTTTGGCTATATGTGTGTGTGTGTGTGTGTGTGTGTGTGTTTGTGTTTGTGCGTGTGTGTGTGTGTGTGTGTGTGTGTGTGTGTGTGTGTGTGTACGCAACAAAAAGAGGCAGCAAGAGAGGATAAGACACGTGCGTGTTTGCGCGCGCACGGGATTCATACTAAAGGACCGTACGGTTACTATACTGTAAATGTACACATCAGCCGCAACACTATTTGTAATCGTTACATCGTACATATACAAGTTACCACACAATAGTCTTAGGTTGAATAACGGTCGTGTTTTTATTGTTGTCATTAGAGTATTCTATTACAGCCAGTCTGTGTGCAGTGAGAGATGACCTTGATTAAAATTGATTGCTCATCGCTGTAAAGCACGTAACCTTAGATTGTACTGGTAGCCCCAGACACCATCTGAGCAGCACACTGTAGTGAATTTGCCTTACACAGCAACAACTTTTCAATTAAAAGAAAGCAACAAAAAGAAACGATGATAAAGCAATGTCTTGCCTCATCCAAAGCCGTGTTTCTGTTTCCCACTCAGAACAATAGCTGTTTTCATTATAAACCTTAACTAAGACCTTATTTAAACTTAGTTGATTGGCAATGTTGACAGTTTTCATGGTTTTATTTGTGTATTAATAATTTGTAATGGATGAAGACAACAAATAAGAACAGGGAGTCATGGATGGGCTTCCTCCTCCAGACATGTAGTATGTTCTAGAAGTGTTTATGTAGTGAGTTGATGTGGGTGTGGGCCGGTCTCATGGCCTTTCTCCAGACCCCACTGCCAACCAGGCCTTTCCTGACAAACACAAACGCACACACACACACACACACACACACACACACACACACACACACACACACACACACACACACACACACACACACACACACACACACACACACACACACACACAGCTGTGTTTCTTTCACAGTTTATTTCCCATGCACTCCTTCCTTCCTCTTTTTCTCTCTATCTCCCTCAATGGAAAGAGAGAGAGATTAGATACCCAGAAAGAGCCAAAAAGAGGTGTGCAAAAACAGATTTCAAGCAAGCAGTTTAACTGCAGCTCTTATAGAATTTTCACCTCGTTGAGAATTTCACTCATTAAAATTCCGTTCCCTTACTGAGCCAGATGTAAGGTTTGACATGACAGGTATCAGCACTCTGTCATCCATAGGCTGCTGCTCCCCACCCCAGACCTTTTCTGCGTTAGCGAAGTGGAGCGAGGAGAGGAGGCTGAGCCGAAGGGATATTGAGATAAAATGGAACCGCAATGAGCCCGGTGGGGTGGAAATGGCCTGTGGTACGATGACTGCACATCTGAGACGACCACACATACGGTTACTCACAACCGCGGCTCTGTGGACCGCGCAGGCAAGGTTAAGACACACCACACTGCCATGTTGAAACGTGGCAGCCAACAGGACAGGTACTGTCAACGCATTTTGAAGCGGAGACAGATTCTGCGACACGCCCCTGACGACGATGACACTTTGAGAGGCCCAAATGAACAGAACAGGCCGCATCTCATCCTCGTTTGCGGGGAAGTCGTTCACGAGGCTTTTAGCACTTTAGAGGAGCACTCTCAGCTGCTGGGGGAAGACGGGCCCAGAAGAGAGACTGTCAGAGGACTGCAGTAAGAACATAATGTGTTTGTGGCCGGTGCCACGTGGGAGTTCGGACTTTGGGGAACCGCTGAAGTGGGCCACGGTGGTTAGCTTGGACTCTCAGAGGAAGTTCCTCAGCTTTCTAAGGCGTCACGCCGCATCCATCAACCTGCGTGTCTTCTACTCCACGAGAACGTAGATGATGTGTGTTTTTCACAGATATGACTCATAAATCATGCATGTATTGTTATTTGTCTCGCTCTGATGGAGTCTGATGGAGGAGAGATTAATCAAGTCTGAACGTATGTGGAGATGGAATAAGCAAGGCGGGGCCGTCTTTTGTCTAAAAGCTGCATTATGGAATCAAAGCACTTGGGAGAGCCATTTGCTGTGCAGCTTTATCAAAGAACTCGTCTCATGTGTTTTCCAGGGGAGGCTGTTTAATTTGATGTTCTCAGCAGCGTGTGTTTGCCTGTGGTTCTATGCACACGCTTTACCTTTTAGCATTATCTCTATCCAACAGCAGTTGAGACAGTGTTTGTGACAGTTATCTAAAACAATGACTCCTCACTCGATTTCAAATGATTTGCGGATGTCTCTGTAGCAAATGGCAGATCCACAGCTGTCCAGTGAACACCAGGATCCACCAGTTGTTCTCTGCTAGTATAGACTGCTAGAGGTGATTAGAGGAGTGTGTGTGTGTGTGTGTTTGTGTGTTTGTGGTGGATCCTCTCCCTCCCTCCATACACAGAGAGACAGCCCAGCCAAACGCACGCTTGGCAAAATATTTTTGGTTGAATCGAGACGCATTCTCAGTGAACCATCAGGTCCTCCTGATGCTGTGATTGGGGGAATCGGGCCTTTGAATGGCCCTCTAAGGCTTTGAAGGTCGCCCTAGTGTGTCCAATAAGGAGTGTAATTCATTCCCATTCATCTGCCAGACTGCTGACAATACAACAGTGTTCAGTTGGAGCATGTTCACTCTGGACTGAACTGTGCTGTCTTTTTATAGAAGCTGCCAATAATATCTACCGTTGCTATGTAAAGATGGCCTCTGGGGAAAGGTCTATCTGTGTTTGTGTGTAAAGTTTGTGTGTGTCTTTGTGTGTTTTATGTATGTGTGTGTGTGTGTGTCACAGGCCATAACCCACACCACAGCTCGATCTTGCTTCAGTTGCAGCCGGTTATTTGTTTCAGAATGGAAACATCCGTCAGCCTGAGATCTCAAATTCAATCTTCCTCAAAAAACGGATTCAGACACCGTATGCTCACTTTGATATGAACACACACACACACACATATTTCTGTCTCATATCATATGTCCCTTTTTCTCTGCCCCTCCAGGATTCCACGTCCCCTACTCCAGTGACTCTCAAGGTTGACCCTCAGGGCTACTTCCTGTACTGGACTGATCAAAACAAGGTAGGCCACACTTTGTTTTCTCCTGTCTATACAATATTTATGTATACCCTGAGCAACTATACCTTAGGTTGATCAAAAGTCACTGTTTTCAGCCTAATAAAGAAGGAGGTTTGAGGTGAGAAGTGGATCCTACTGTACATCTCTGCTGAAATGTTTTTCTCAGCTGGCCTGAAATGTCTTCTGCCTTGAGTGTGTCCAGCATGTCAAGTCCTTGTCAGTTCCTTTGAACCCCCTTCAGTGTGCACCAGCACTGGCACTAGTATTTCCCTGTTTGTTCTGGTCATACAAGGAAGTAAAGCATACTTACTGCCTACCAAACATGAGGAAGCGAACAGACATTTCAACCAAAGAAAGCAATGTAACCTGAGGTGATTGGCACGATAAACAGAGCTAAATCTAGAAGCGGTGTTCCAAGAATTCTCTTTGTGTAAATTATCTGACCGGCACTTTGGACCCACTTCTGTTTCATGACATCCAAAGATAATGAGACAAGCTTTTCTTTCTATTCACTGTAACCAGTCAGACAGGAAGGTGTGTGCGTGTGTGTGAGTGACTAGATCAGCAGAGGCTGTCTTATTGATAGACTGCGTGGCAGTACCATTGATTTTATGTTTGGGCAGATGGAGGTATTTCACTACAGCCCAACCTGGCTAAAGACAGGACTGCTGACGGAAACACTACCGCTACACACACACACACACACACACACACACACATACACACACACACACACTAACACACACACATACACACACACACACACTAACACACACTCTCCCTTTCTCGCTCTCTCTCACTTTAACTCTCCAGTTGCAGGTAATAAAGATGAGAGGTCCTCACTTTTGGCCTCTGCAGTGAATACATTCTGAGGACAGAGAGACAGGACCAGGACACATCTAGTCCTCACACATCACTAGAGAGACAGGACCAGGACACATCTAGTCCTCACACATCACTAGAGAGCCAGGACCAGGACACATCTAGTCCTCACACATCACTAGAGAGACAGGACCAGGACACATCTAGTCCTCACACATCACTAGAGAGCCAGGACCAGGACACATCTAGTCCTCACACATCACTAGAGAGCCAGGACCAGGACACATCTAGTCCTCACACATCACTAGAGAGCCAGGACCAGTACACACCTAGTCCTCACACATCACTAGAGAGCCAGGACCAGGACACATCTAGTCCTCACACATCACTAGAGAGACAGGACCAGTACACACCTAGTCCTCACACATCACTAGAGAGCCAGGACCAGTACACACCTAGTCCTCACACATCACTAGAGAGCCAGGACCAGGACACATCTAGTCCTCACACATCACTAGAGAGACAGGACCAGTACACACCTAGTCCTCACACATCACTAGAGAGCCAGGACCAGTACACATCTAGTCCTCACACATCACTAGAGAGACAGGACCAGGACACATCTAGTCCTCACACATCACTAGAGAGCCAGGACCAGTACACATCTAGTCCTCACACATCACTAGAGAGACAGGACCAGTACACATCTAGTCCTCACACATCACTAGAGAGCCAGGACCAGTACACATCTAGTCCTCACACATCACTAGAGAGCCAGGACCAGGACACATCTAGTCCTCACACATCACTAGAGAGCCAGGACCAGTACACATCTAGTCCTCACACATCACTACAGAGCCAGGACCAGTACACATCTAGTCCTCACACATCACTAGAGAGCCAGGACCAGGACACACCTAGTCCTCACACATCACTAGAGAGCCAGGACCAGTACACATCTAGTCCTCACACATCACTAGAGAGACAGGACCAGGACACATCTAGTCCTCACACATCACTAGAGAGCCAGGACCAGTACACATCTAGTCCTCACACATCACTAGAGAGACAGGACCAGGACACATCTAGTCCTCACACATCACTAGAGAGCCAGGACCAGTACACATCTAGTCCTCACACATCACTAGAGAGCCAGGACCAGTACACA
This sequence comes from Hypomesus nipponensis, assembly GCF_054491055.1. Taxonomy (NCBI): domain Eukaryota; kingdom Metazoa; phylum Chordata; class Actinopteri; order Osmeriformes; family Osmeridae; genus Hypomesus; species Hypomesus nipponensis. The sequence goes on along the minus strand of NC_140366.1, from coordinate 16,953,826 downwards.
CCTAGTCCTCACACATCACTAGAGAGCCAGGACCAGGACACATCTAGTCCTCACACATCACTAGAGAGACAGGACCAGGACACATCTAGTCCTCACACATCACTAGAGAGCCAGGACCAGGACACTTCTAGTCCTCACACATCACTAGAGAGACAGACAGAGTCCAAGAAACAGGTAGAGACAATGAGAGAGATAGATCCAGAGAGTTATAGGTCAGTAAAACAGAGAAGCAGAGGGAGAAGTGTTTGTGTGTATGTGTGTGTGTGTAGGGGGTGCTGTCTGTTATGATGAATATTGAGTGTGTGTGTGTGTGTGTGTGTAGGGGGTGCTGTCTGTTATGATGAATATTGAGTGTGTGTGTGTGTGTAGGGGGTGCTGTCTGTTATGATGAATATTGAGTGTGATTTTCCTCCAATGGAGAGGATCTTCCAAACTTCTAGTCATCATTATTTCCTCTACTAGGTTTTGGAGGCGGTGATTCTGGAAGATGAGACGTGTGTGTGTGTGTGTCCTATAAAGCAGTGCTGACACACACTCAATAACTCAAATTGATACAAAGCATGGTCAGTGCAGGACTCCATTAGAGAATAAATAACTGCACTTCCTCCATATCACTGGGACCTGTGCTGTAGTTGGTGTGTGTGTGTGTGTGTGTGTTGGAGGGGTTGGGGGTGGTATGATTATATTAGTATGTATGAATGTCAATGTCCATCATACATTTTAGGCATCTCACCACCATCTGCTGACCAGACCTCTACACATGCACACTGCAGGGATGTCCAAAGTGTGTGTGTGTGTGTGTAAGATTGTGTGTGTGTGTGTGTGTGACGGCCCGGTGGCTTGCAGTGCTGGAGCATTCTCCAGATTCCTTGGGAGCAGAGCAGCACTGTCCTGAGCACATGCAGGCCTGAGACCCACACAGCAGACCCACTTACCCACAAAACACCTTGAAAGGACGTGTGTGTGTGCGTGTGTGTGTGTGAGGGAGAGAGAGAAAGTGCGTAGGAGAGGGTGCTCTGTGTGTGTGTGTGTGTGTGTGTGTGTGTGTGTGTGTGTGTGTGACAGAGAGAGAGGGTGTACGCCAGTGTGTGTGTGTTTACAGCAGGGGTAAAACAGTCTGTGGTGTGATGTGTGGGTTTACAGCAGTCTGTGTCTGTCTGGCATGGTCTTCATGCTAGCTCAGAGAGAGGTGGACTCCAGACCATCACTGCCTCTGGGCCCACACCCTCCAGGGCCCCATGGATCTGGAGCGTCGCGGAGACCGAGAGACGGCAGGCCTCTTATCCTCTAGTCCAGTAGTGTGTTTGCGTCTGTGGACACAGACATGGGCAGATCCAGCAACGAGCGTTTCGGAATTCCAACTTTGTGGGGGTTTTTTAAACCACGGTTGTCCATATTTAGACAGACGCAGAGTAGGTTTGTGGCGACAAAGCTTCGCCTCTCTCGTGTGTCCGAGGCGCTTGTCCAAGTCATCTGAAGCTCTTTGAACCTTCATCACTCCCAGACGGGGTGTGGAGTTCTGAAGCTGAGCCTGAGTGTGTGTGCTCCCTGTGTTTCTCTCGCTTGTGTGTGTTGCGATGGCGAGGGCTGTGTTTGTGTCTTAACTGCCGTGATGTATTCTTAAACAGAGTGTGGAATGTAAACCGATGCAGTCATAATTCTGGCCTATTTGGGACTGTTTGTCTCTCAGTCCATTTGCTTTATGTTTTATGTGCTTCCATGTCCTCCTTCAGACACATAAGAAATGCATGATACCTATAAGAACACACACACACACGCTTATGTATTCCCTAATAGCTCTACGCTGACGTGCTTTGTATCAGTTTGAGTTATTGAGTGTTTGGCAGCACTGCTCCCTGGGAGATGGCTAACCCACACACACACACACACACATACACACACACACACACCCACACACACACACACACACACACACACACACACACACACACCCACACACTCACACACGTACACACTCACACACATACACACTGTGTTGATTGCATTTAATTGACTGCAACTTTGAGTGTTTAGGTTAGTGGTAGGTGCTGACCTGTGGGCATCTGTGAGGCCCTTTGTGACATCACAATACAAGTCAAATGGGTTTGATTTGATCTGATGAACTCATGGTGGAGACTACAGCTCTGTTTCTAAAGTAGGATGTTGTCGAGGAGTGACATCTGTCCTCTCCAAGCTCCACTTGGATTGGGATTTTACATAATTGCCATTTGGCGGCCAGCACCATAGCAACCAGACAGTGTTTCAGTCATTATCAGAAAATAGCTTATTTGCCTACCACATTTACGTGTGTGTCTATATGCTTGTGTCTTGGTACTTTGTAGAATGCAGAATGCGCTTGAAGAATAATCACACACACACACAAACACACACACACATTCCAGTGCTGTTAACAGGTGCCTTTAAGGGTATAAATAAGGCTTTCTGTCATTGGAGGAGGCTTCCAAGGGGAGGTGTTGCATAATGTGGAGTGTTTGAATGACCCTGCCAAATGAAAGAAACAGCCACTTTGTCTAGTTTCCATGGTTGCCACAGTGAGACATACCTTGGGATACCAGGTGCTTTGCCCACGCTTCCCCCTCCCCCCTCCACCTTCCACCCCCAATTTATGATTGTTGTGAACCAAAATATTGCGATGAAAATACTAAATGTGGATTTCTCAGTTACTGTCTTTCTGAATGATAGATCTGTCAATAGTTTTTGAATAGAAATCTGTGCCACACTCACACACATTCACACACACACACACACACACACTCACACACACACACACACACACCTCAATTCCCTGTCGTGGCAGAGTTCCCACATCTGGTTCTCATACTTGGAAGGTTCCTGTGGTTACAGTGGTCTCTCTCTCCATCAGCACAGGGCTCAAGAGCCACGTAAATCTCCAGCCAATCTACTGGAGGTGAAACGTGACCTGGGGTAAAATAGAGCCTTACACACCCTCCCCCGCCCGGAGGACAGAGGGGGCAGGTGGAGGGAGGGGGAGCCATAGGGGGCCAAGAGAAAGAGAGAGTGATGGTGCGAGAGATGGAGGGAGAGGAAAAGGGAGAACAAAGTGATAGAGATGTAAACATGGAGAGACTGATAGAGATAGAAGTGGGGAGAGAGAGAGATCGATGGGGAGGGAGGGAGAGAGGCAGGTGAAAACCTGGACTTCTGGATAGTAAATTCTGTCATGTTGGTTCTGAAGGCCCTGAGGACATTTAGGAGTTTATTCTCCTGGACCGTTTCACTCCAAGCCTGGCTCGGCAGAACTGCGGCCTGATGTCAGTTCATTTCAGTTGCTTCTTAATGAATCTATTTCATGGGACATTATGATTTGGGGGACATGATTGAGGATGACAGTTTCTTTTGATTACGTTTTGTTGGAGATTGGACTGCTGTATAATTACCATGATTATCAGGCATTGTTAGCCTAGCGTTACTTTGCTTCCCCTTTCTCCTCTCTGTTCCCAGCCAGTTCAATCTGACATGCTTGTCTCTCTGGGAGGGAGGGAGGGCCCACAGTGTGACTCATACACTTCATTACCATTGCAGAAAATATGCGTTGTTCTACAACATTTCTCCCCGGGTCCTAATATGAGATACAGTCAAAGATGTTTCATGAGCAGCAAGTTTTTTAATTTGTTGTTGCTTTCAATTTAGCTTTCGTAAACCTACGGTAAATCAGGACTTTACTGTACACGCAGTTATAATTAAAAGGCAATATTTAGAGTCTGTAATGTGTGTGAGCGTGTAAATGAGCTACCGTTGAGAAGAATCGTAGTGTGAGAATGAGAACCAAAATATTAAAGTGGCATGTCTGTCTGGTTCCTGGACAGTGTTTATCTGTGCGTGGACAAAAGCAGATGTCACAGTTCTTTTCTTTCATCGCGACAGCTCAATCAATCAGTCAATCCCGTCCTGTCCTCGATGTGTTCTGCGTTGCTTCAGTGGGATTTCATGAGGAGATTTTCCATCAGCCAGTTCCAGACATGGGCACTGACAGACCTTCAACGTCCGCTCAGTTAGAAATGCAAGTCACACCCGGTTAGTTTCTTCTCATCATTTCTTCCAGGGCGTGCGTGTGGTGTGTGTGTGTGTGTGTGTGACTGGAGCGGAAAAGGAGAGTGGAAACTATTCAGCTGCCTTGTTGCGTTGGTTAAATCAGTAGACATTGTAACTGGACAATACATGAATGTTGTATTGCCAAGTTTCCGGCGGTGAAGGTGACATGCTTTAGGGAGCTCATGGTGAATGCAGATGAAAAGCCAAACTCTTGGATTTGTGAGTCCTGTGAGATTTCTAAAGGCTTTGTTTGTGCTTGAGTTAGACTTCTGTTCCTCTCTGTGAATTCTGATTAGGACCTGTTTTCCACTGACTGGGAGCAAGCACTCACACACTCTCAGACAAATGCACACACACACACACTTGTATTCTCTCAGGAGGAACAGCACTTTCTTCGTTTCCTTTCTAACCAGAACCTCTGGAGTCCATTCACAAAACCCTAAGTGGCAGGGTTTGAGGGGTTGTTTTCTGTCCTTCTCTCCGGAACCTGAATGGATCCAGAGATGCCAGCACCTGGGCCGCGCCCCTACCCAGCCAAGGGCTGTGTGTGCCCCTGCTGCCAGACATGTGATAATCCCCTGACCTAAACAGCCGTGTTGCAACGGTTGCCAGTGATACTGTTGGGGCTAGTCATTAGTTAGAACTAATGAAGCAGCTTTTAATCAGTTACGAGGATATCACTCTGCTGCCTTCACATGAAGACCCATATCACTGGGCTGGCTCTGAGCTGGATGTGCTTGGTGATACTGTATGCATGATGGAATTATTATGACATATGCCATTGCAGAAACATGCACAGGTTGAAGAGGCAGAGGCAGAAACAGAGGCGGAAAGAGAGGAAAACAGACAGAGGCAGAAACAGAGGCATGGGGAGTCAGATGGCTGAGCGGTTAGGGAATCGGGCTAGTAATCTGAAGGTTGCCAGATCGATTCCCGGCCGTGCCAAATTATATTGTGTCCTTGGGCAAGGCACTTCACCTTACTTGCCTCGGGGGGAATGTCCCTGTACTTACTGTAAGTCGCTCTGGATAAGAGCGTCTGCTAAATGACTAAATGTAATGTAAATGCATACACAGAGAGGCATTACTCAGAGAATACTGAAACAGGGACAGATGCAGAAAGAGAGAGACAGAGGCAAAAACAGAGGCAGAACCAGGCAGAGACATCCTCTATGAGTTCATGAGATGTCTATGAAGAGCATGAGTAAGCTTCTGCGGTTCTCAAAGGTACAGGTATTTATAACGCTTGCCTTGCCCTATTTCCGGAGCCATTATTCAAAAATTATCTTGACACCGTTCATTGGAATCATCTGACATAGTTCACTCAGAATACTCTGCGCTCCGTCTGGGTAGAAAAACATGAGGAACCCTGGAGATCCACCAGAGTCATAGAGCAGGTTCCACAAGGTGTCTCAAACTCCTCAACACACTACCACACTTACATACAGCTGTTCGTACCTCTCTTCTTTCCCACCCTTAGCATATAAAAACTCCCAAACACTTCTGTTTTTAAATCCAGGATAGTGTATAAAAGCAGCAAATGACATGGTTCTTAGTGTGAGGGTGAAATATTTATGAATGTGTTTTCTGGTGCCAAGCGCTTGGCTCAATGAAAGTTTGATGTGGAGCGTAGAGATGGCTGATGGTGGGGCAGACAGATTTGCTTTATCTTTGCGGAACAGACGGCAGTCAGCAATGAACAGCCCTCCACCACCTCTCTGTCTCCTCTCTCTCTTTCCTTCTCTCTCTCCTCTCTCTCTTTCCTTCTCTCTCTCCCTCTCTCTCTCTTTCTCTGTTTTTCTCCTTCTGCCTCACTCTTCCTCTTTCCCTCATTCCTTTCCCTCCCTGCCTCCCTTTCTCCCTCCCCCCCTCTCTCTCTCTCTCTCTCTCTCTCTCTCTCTCTCTCTCTCCCCTCTTCTTTTTTGCTCCCCTTTTCATTCTCCCTCTCTCTCCCTCTCTCTTTCTGTCCCTCAGTCTGTCTCTCCCTTCCCCCACTCTCGCTCCTTCTTTCTCTTTCTATCTGTCTATCTCCGAGACATACACCCCTCCCTCCCTCTAGTCTGTGCCTGCTGAAACAAAGCAATCATGCATTGTTTCTGGAAGGATAATAGCATATCGTGTTAGCTCCGGATCAGAGGAGAGCCCCTCCAATCCAAACCTTGATTTGCTTGTTTGAATTGATGCCAATATAACTCCAAAACAGCTTTAAATGACTGATACCTTCATGGGAATGTTTAATCCAGCAAGATGTGAAATGAAATGACTGGAAACAAAAGCAAAACACCCAAAGACAAGAGAGACGCATCCCCGTACTCGAACACGAAGACCCATCGACTGCTTTCACTGGTCAGCACCCAGGTCCATCACATCGCCTCCTACAGCTTAAATGAGCAGACGGGTCACCAAGAGTCGAGGGAGTTTGACACACCAACACTGAAATGAACCTGGAGGCTCAGACAGAATTCACACATTGTGTGGTTCTCTTGTGTGTAGTATTTGAATGTATTCAAATGCACCAGGACAGGGAGGAAGATTCTACCGTCAGTTATGTATTTGCATGGTTGAACCTGTGTGTTTATCAGAAGGCTGTTTATCACCAACTCTCTCCTCTCATGTTGGAATGTTGGGATGTGTTGTGTCATCAAACATGCAAAAAGCTTTCACGGTCCCTGCTTGGTTTGAGATAAGGATTGATGCAACTGTTAACACAGTACAGGTGCTCTACTGTACTTGGGTTCAGTAGAGCAAACATCTAGGAATTTTTGGCTTGGCCACCAAAAACTCAGACTAAGGACACGGTGTTGAGATCTTTCCGAGAAAGATCTGAAAGATCTTCTATTCTGACCTCACACCACAGGTTAGGCTACTGATGGGCATGATCAATGATCAATAATCAATGCATCAGCTCAAATATCTACAAGAGTTTCCTCATTAGCCAATCACAAGGGGTCATAGGTCAAAGGTGAGTACAGAATCAGGAATCCAACCCCTGTGTTACGGTACAGCAATGTTCGGACATTAAAACGGACTAGTGAGGCAAAAAGTTTCAAAAGGTAGTTTTTAATGTTCTTTGTTCTAGCAGAGTTAACAATCTGGCAGAGTCTGAATGGTGAGCAGGGTCTATATAGATCGTTGATTGCTGATCTGCCACAGGTGAGGATGGTTGTCTACCCCGGGAGACTCCGCCCATGCACACACACATGGAATAAACAAAAAAGCCAGGGGCTTGACACCCTGCTTCTCAGCTTCTAGAGCCTTCAGACAGGGAGATGAGAGGATAGGTCTGCAAACCTGCACATGGACCGTCTTCCATGGAAACAAAACGTTTTGGCTCCAAATGTGTTTATGCATCACTGGATGAGAACACAATGTTTTCTTCTGGTTGGAACAGAAAGTTTTTCTGTCTTTCCTCCCATCTCTTCCATCCTCCTCGACTCGCCATCCCTCTCTCCCCTCTCTCTGACTCCCTCGCTTCAAACGCTAAACCCTGTTGCCATGACAATGCAATCCATTACAGAGGCGTTTTGATGTGGTTAAGTAGTCAAAGACCCCCCCCCCCCCCCTCTGCATGAGGCGCTGTGATTTGACTAGCGTTGCCACGCCGGCCATCCAGGTGGCCTCTTTCTTTATAGCCTCCCTTCAAACAAGCAGGTATCGAACCTGCAGCCTTTGAAGTCCCTCAGTGCAGGCTTTCATAGAGCGCGTTAGCTGGAGGCAGGAGGCAGGAGGCCGCTCGTTCGTCTTCAGAGGCGGCACCTTCCTCTTCTACCCTTTACTTTCTCTCTCTCCCTCTCTCCCTCTGTCTATCTCTCTCTTTCTCTCCCTCTTTCAATCTCTTTCTTGATCTCTCTCTCTCCTTCTGTCTCTCTCTCTCTTTCTTTCACTCTCCCTCTCTCTTTTTGTCACTCTGTCTCACTCTCACTGCGCAACCCTCTTTCTGTCACTCTCTCTCAGTCCTCTGATTCAGACAGACAAATTCAAAGGATTTTAAACTAAAGCTTTAAACAGAGCTTGCCATAATAATTGTAGACTTCAGTAATTGTTATTTAATTGATTTTGCAAGAGGAACAGGGCCAACTGACACATTAAACATAGGTCCCCATTAGCATGGAGAGAACAAGGTTCTTTGAACTGCCTCTCTCGTTTATCTCAGTTGGGCCCAGAGTGAGCGAACAGGCGGCCAACCACACAACAGCTGACGCTCACGTCGGTCACATGACTGAGGCGGGGCTCCAGCTGGCCAATGGGAAACTGGCCAAGCAGAGATTAGAGGTTGGCCTGTCGGACTGGAGAGACTTTTCCCCTTCCCACGTTTCTTCTCTCTCTTCTATGTCTCCATTAGGTCTAGTTAATGATCTACAAGCCTCTGCATGTTTTGTGGTCACTTTCAGAATTGAATTCCGCCCTTGACTCGTGTTATCTGGCTCTCCAGAGAGAGCCATCAGCAGGCCAGGACGACCAGTTGCAGTTCTGTGCAAACGATTCCCCTCATCTGCAGTAACAGGCAGGCTGGGTCAGAAGGTCTCTAACTGTTACGCCAAGGCAGGATCCGTGAGGCCAGTATGTTCTACTGGAATTTGAAACATCCATATCCTAGTGGCAATGTGAAACCTTTCGTACTCTTGCAGGGCTAGTCAGGGATTGTTGATATGAAATTCCAGGTACGAATTAGATGAATATGTCCCCGGAAAAAAATTACTTTTGTGGAAATGAACTACAAATGCTACTCCAATGCACTGTCTAAGCAAAACAATTCACAGTAAAGGTAAAGGAGTCTGCAAATGACGTTACAGTTTGGAACTTTGACCTTTTCTTGTCAACAATACCAACTCTAAGGAGGCGTTTTCTTTGACACAATTTCCCGCTTGTGTCAGCATTTCATACTTTCCCTGTTGTGTATCAGTGCAGAAACTGGACACACAGTTTTGGCCAGGGAACAGTTGTAGTGGCAGATTAGGAGAACAAGGAAAGTGTTGCTGTTGGGCAGGTCATTCTAGGTAACAGCAGACAGTCGAGTTGTCCAGCCAGGAACTTCTCATGGATTCCCCATCTGTGCCTGACGTCTCTGCTCCTCCTGCTCAAGTGTGTCATGAATGTGGGTCAGTCGCCATTCTCCCTCCACTTCGAGACGATTCAATTTGGTGAAACGATAAGAAAGCATCACATTAAACAGCCCAGCAGTGCTCTGGGGCCAAGGCGCTATCAGACTAGCATGCTTAAAATACCGTCTCCCGCAGAGAAAGAACTTTCCTCGAGAGAGAGAGAGAGAGAGAGAGAGAGAGAGAGAGAGAGAGAGAGAGAGAGAGAGAGAGAGAGAGAGAGAGAGAGAGAGAGAGAGAGAGAGAGAGAGAGAGAGAGAGAGAGAGAGAGAGAGAGAGAGAGAGAGAGAGAGAGAGCGAGCAAGAGACAGAGAGAGACAGAGAGAGAGGGAGCACAGTATTAAACAGAGGAACACAACTCCCATCAGCCCATCAAAGCGGTGGAGAGCAGAAGAGGTAGAGAGAAAGAGGGAGCGAAGGAATAAAGGAGGGTGAGCCTAGAGAACATTAGCATTGAAGGAACGCTGAGAGGCGTTTATTCTTATCAGTCCTGAATGTATCAGTCACCAGATATGTGGCTGCCCAAATTGCTTTTGTGTCCTCCATCGCTACATACTACACTACAACTACAATTACTTTTAACATTATGTCTTTACTTAAGAGACCTTTAATATGGCTGTTGATGGCAAAACCAATACTCTTTATCCTCAGAAAGACACTATATGCTTTCACTGAAGCGAAAGACCTGTGGTCTTGGAAGCAGGGTTACAGTAATGATTATTGATACTCGAGGTAAGGAGAATGATGGAGACTGTTCTTGTATGGCCTCAATCATGGCAGGAGTTCATAGTTCACCCACATGTAGGCACAGGCCTCCGAAACAGGTTCAATGAACAGCCTGTGAACAGAGTCACCCGTCAAGGTATTTAAAGTGACATTCTCCTGTGTGACTGTGATTCAGTGGAGCAGAGGTGGTGAATCAGACCGTGATGAGAAATGGTCTCCTGTCGTCGTCGTCGTCCCCCAACCCCCCATGGCTTTGTCCTCCTCTGGTGTTGTCTCAACGGGTGAGCCATACATGGAGAGGAAGACGAAGGAGAGGTGGGGAGAGGGGAAGGGGATGGGAAGGGAGGAGGGAAAGGGGAGGAGAGGACAGGAGAGGAGCAGGGGATGGGAAGGGAGGAGGGAGAGGGGAGGAGAGGACAGGAGAGGTGCAGGGGATGGGAAGGGAGGAGGGAGAGGGGAGGAGAGGACAGGAGAGGTGCAGGGGATGGGAAGGGAGGAGGGAGAGGGGAGGAGAGGGGAGGGAAGAGGAGGGTGAGAGAACGAGACTTAACACAAAGCACATACACAAAGGTGGGAAAAGGGACATGGGTAGGAGGAGAAAAGAAAAGAGACAAGGGAAGGGGGATGGATGGAAGAGGGAGAGCGATGGCTTGCTTACCAGAAGAAAAATGGAAAATGTATTTCCAGTTGGCCTCTTTGTCCTGACTTCAAAGGCGCCTCAGCGCTGCACTGCAGAAGTGTTTAAATGAGCTGGAAGATGAGAGTGGTGAGTGTTCGCTGCCACCGGCCTGCAGACAAAGGCACGCACCAAGGCCAACAGGAGAGACGCAGCCCACAGACGAGCTCCTCGCTCTCGTTTCACACCCAGACCTTTTACGTCCCGACACAGAAGCACATCTCTGTGGAACGCTGCTTGAATGCTAAAGGTTCCACCATCAGCGAGGCGGGTTAACCTGCATAGCTCTGTGAAATGACTTTCCACCGTGCACATTTGTAACCCCACCTGGAGGTATATGCTGTGCATGACACGCCAACCAGGGAGTTATGACAAAATATTACCATGTCAACAAAGATTACAGTCAGAGGTGTGTTGATTTTATGTGTGTGTCAGGTTTCCCACAGTCATAGAAAACCAGAAAAGTGTGCCGGTGTGTGTGCCTGCTGTGTGTGTGTGTGTGTGTGTAGAAGCAGCAGACTCCCTCCAGGTCTTTGAAGATGATCTGAGATGTGCTACTGCAGTGTGAGCAGATTAGAGCGCTCAGCAGTGCGCCTAGAGGAAGCCAGCAGATATAAGTCTACTTAAACAATCAGGAGAAGGAGGGAGAGAGGGAACATTGGGACGCAACCTGCCATCTTTTGACAAGAGAGCAGCTGCTGAGAGAGAGAGGGAGGAAGGGAGGTAAGGAGAAAGGGAGGGAGGGAGTGAGGGAGGGAGGGAGAAAGGGAGGGAGGGAGGGAGGGAGAAAGAGAGGGAGAAAGAGAGGGAGAAAGAGAGGGAGAGAGAGGGAGGGATGGAGGGAGTGAGGGAGGGAGGGAGGGAGGGAGGGAGGGAGGGAGGGAGGGAGGGAGGGAGGGAGGGAGAAAGACAGGGAGGGAGGGAGGGAGGGAGGGAGGGAGGGAGGGAGGGAGGGAGGGAGAAAGAGAGGGAGAAAGAGAGGGAGAAAGAGAGGGAGAAAGAGAGGGAGAAAGAGAGGGAGAAAGAGAGGGAGAGAGAGGGAGGGATGGAGGGGGTAAGAGGGGTAAAAGAGATTTGAGAGGCATAGTTCCAAAGACAAGGATAGGTTTGAGAAAAGATAGTGAGAGGAGGCAGATACCCAAAGGTAGAGAGAGGGATGAGACAGAGAGAGAGAGAGAGAGAGAGAGAGAGAGAGAGAGAGAGAGAGAGAGAGAGAGAGAGAGAGAGAGAGAGAGAGAGAGAGAGAGAGAGAGAGGGATGAGAGATAGAGGTTGATGAGGGACGGATGAGGGAATCTGCTTCACTCTGTCGCTCCACTCAGCTGTGTATCAGACAAGGTCGATCCCTGTGTGTGAGTGAGTGTGTGTGTGTGTGTGATAGGGCAGGCTTGTTTTCATGGAAAATGGTGGCCCGTGATATTCACGGTATAAAGTCCTCTTTCACTGCAAATGCATGTGTGCATGTTTGCAGATTGGCATTTATATTTGAGTCATTTATTTGAGAGTGTATACGTGTTTTTAAATGTACCTTCTTGTACTCATGTACGCGTTTGTGTGTATGTGTGTGTGTGTGTGTGTGTATGCGTGTGTGTGTATGTTGCCGGGGAGAACTAAGCAGCCTGGTGTTTATCTCAGTGTTGGTGTATTGTTCTGTGGAGTGTGTTGGCGGCTGATAGCCATTATCAGCCCCTGCCACTTGTCTGACCTCCTGTCCATGCTTTATACTGCTGTTTACCCTCCCATTGCCCCCTCCAACCACCCTCCCCCAGACACCCCACCCCCATCCCCAAACCACCTCCAGTTGGATTGCAGGGGGATGTGTGGATTGTGAATCAGAACTGAGGATTTTTTACATTGCACACTGTTTCTGAGAGACAGGGAGAGACGGCCATAGAGGGAGAACAGGATAGATGGTAGGGGGGTGGAGAGGGAGTGGAGAGGGGGTGGAGAGGGAGATGAGAAAAGAAAGGTAGGGGCTCGTCCTGTCGTGTTCCTCAGGTGTGTGTTCCTCGGGTGTGTGTTGATCAGGTGTGTGTTGATCAGGTGTGTGTTGATCAGGTGGGTGTTGATCAGGTGGGTGTTGATCAGGTGGGTGTTGATCAGGTGTGTGTTGATCAGGTGTGTGTTGATCAGGTGGGTGTTGATCAGGTGGGTGTTGATCAGGTGGGTGTTGATCAGGTGGGTGTTGATCAGGTGGGTGTTGATCAGGTGGGTGTTGATCAGGTGGGTGTTGTCCCCTCCCTCCTCTCCCTTCATCTTCCTGGAAACCGCTGCCCTCCACGCCACTTGTTACCGCTCCGATTTTAGATTACACATGCACGTGCACACACACACGTGCACAGTATCAGGTGAGAGATATTTCTCTGTCTCTCTATTGAGCCAACCAGGCTTCAAATGAAACTCGTCTCCCTTGGGAGGCTCTGATTGGAGCACGTTAAGATTGTGGGAGTGACTCATCACAGCGTCCAATCACAACGCTACACACTCAATTTACACTCCCAACAACAGGCAAGTTGACAGCAGTGGAACGGTCCACTGTTCTGGAGCTGGGTCTTGTATCTCGTAAAGGTGACGTTGTCTTGGCGCCCCAGTCTCACAGTGATACCCAGTTGGGATTCAGGGAGGTTTCTAGTGCTATGTTAATGCATGGATGTAAAGTTTATCTGTGGTTGTCTTTCGGGCTGTCCACATGAGCATGCATGTGTCACAGCTTATTTTGGAGCAGACAGGAGGGTTGGGGGAGGAGGTGGTGGTGGTGGGAGGTGGGGTGGGTGGGTGGGTGGGGAAGAGTGGTGGGGGGGCACAGCAAGGGCCACACTGGCACTGTATACCTTCACAGACCAATATAGACTTGGTTACTGAACACTGCATGGATCTGGTCAGCTGTCAGAACAACACCCTCGCAAACTATATCCCATGAACCATATGGTTGTCTGACAGGCAGGCAGGCAGGCAGGCAGGAAGCTGTGATGTTCATGTGAGGTTGGAGAGGTGCTGGTATTCCCTAAAGGATCGGGGGTGCTGGAAGAGGATTCTTCTATTCTCCCTCACTCTCTCTCTCCCTCCTTCCCTCCCCTGTCTCTCTCTCTCTCTTTCCCCCATTCTCTCTCTCTCTCTCCCTCCTTCCCTCCCCCCCCCCTCTCTCTCTCTCTCTCTCTCTCCCTTTCTCCCCCTCTCTCCCCTTCTCTCCCTCCTCTCCCCCTCTCCCCCACCCTCTCTTTCTCTCTCCCCATCCCTCCCTCTCTCCCTCCTC
>NC_140366.1:16900000-16935000 GCF_054491055.1 Hypomesus nipponensis | reverse complement strand
CACACACACACACTGACAAACACTCATATAAACACACACATACACACACACACACACACTGACTCCCAGCACAGAGTGGATAACAGCCTGCTAATGCACGCCAGTGAACCAAAATGACTTAATTGGCTGACGGAATTACCCTCCGCGTTGTCTGTCTGTCTGTCTGTCTGTCTGTTTGCAACACGATTGTGGAGTGATGCAGTTCCTCCTCGCTGATCATTGCCTTGGTTACAGCAAGGAAGAGTGTCTGCTAGCCTTGTTCAGAGACTCTCAGACAGAAAACATGATTTTGTGGATCGGGGATTTTGTCCTCGGCTGTTTTATATGGGCAGACAGACAGATTGCAAACATTACCATACCAACAGGCTGTTTAAACGCATGTTCAACACTCAACAGAATAGAACTGGTTAAGATGACTCAAGAGGGAACGTGGTTCACATTCTGCAATTTCTACAAGAATTTATCCGACATATTTGTGGCTGATTTCGAGGCTTGCACGGGAAATTCCTGCATCTCCCTGGCCTTTCAACACGGCACGGTCGACCACAGATCTTCACATGCTCTCTCCCTCTCCTGGGGATCTCCCTGGCCCCCCTCTGCTCGGAGCTGGGAGGGGCCGGCCAGGGTCACTGGGGGAACCGTCTTGAATGAGGGGTCACAACGGATAATGATCCTCTACAGGGTCAAATGGGACAATAGCTCTCAGAGGACCAGCGTTAGAGAGAAAGAGAGGTAGAGAGAGATAGAAGATGAGAGAGAGAGAGAGAGATAGAAGATGAGCGAGAGAGAGAGACGGAGAGGGACATAGATAGAAGACGAGAGAAAGAAAAAGGGAGAAAGAGAGAGAGAGAGAGAGAGACTAAAATAGATAAACAGACAGAGAGAGAGAGACAAAGAGTCTATGGAAAAGAAAATACTGGACATTCATGTTTCCCAGTAGAAGCCATTACTGGGAGGGAGAGTGAGGCTCTATGGGTAATGTGAGTGCCTGGGAGACATTTGAGATCATGCAAAAATTAAAGAGAGAGAGAGAGCGAGAGGAGAGAGAGAGAGAGAGAGAGAGAGAGAGAGAGAGAGAGAGAGAGAGAGAGAGAGAAAAGGAGGGGTGACGAGAGAACGAAAGGAGAAAAACGAGGGGTCAAAGCAATGAGAACTGAGGTGGTGTGAGGTAGGCTGTAGAGTTCATATCAGAGAGAGAGAGGGAGAGAGAGAGAGAGAGAGAGAGAGAGAGAGAGAGAGGGATAAAGGGATGAAGATAGGAGAAGGGGGCAGGAACACAGAAAGGAAGGGGGCCATTGCGATGCGACTGGACGCCAAGGACACGTCTGTGGCTCTCCTCATTATTGAATATTTTAAGGAATATTTTCAAGAAATATATTGCAGGCACTCTAAGCAGTTATTTGAGCATGTCATTAGCTGCAGGAACAAAGTGCTTTCTAGCTTTACAAATTGGACAAGTTTGATTCATTGTTACTGGAAGACGTGGTATGTGGGGAATAGAGGAAATGACTGGTAGTGGATGCGAATTGTGTGGTTACAGAAAGGTTTTAATGAACATCAGTTGGACAACGATAGATTGAGTGTGGGTTCAAAAGGACAGATAAAGATTTGAAAGAATTAATATGATTGTCTCGATGGAGCAAAGAGGCCACTATACAGAACTGAGTGGTATTGATTATTTTGTGCTGTGTGTCTCTGTGGTACTGTACTGTACTTACTCACCCTGCAAAATAAACACACACACAGACAGACACACACACACACACACACACACTGCACATGGACTGCTCTTGGAGCAATGTGTTTCCATGCTGCGTGTGGACTGTTGGACGGATTGTGTGTGTGTGTGTGTGTGTGTGCCTTTGCGTGTGTGCGCGCATGAGTACATGCGTGAATACATGCTGTTACCAAGGTAACAAATAATAGGAAATATGAATAAAATACTTCATGAGCTGACTTTTGCAGTGCCCCGCCCCTTATCGATGACATCATTTGGTTGAGTGTCAACCCCTCCCCTGGGGTTTAGTCTGGTCTGTCTGGACCGTCTGTCACCACTGGGCCGTGTAAAAAACAACATCCCAACCACAATCTGAGAACATTCAGATTTTTACATTTAGTCATTTAGCAGACGCTCTTATCCAGAGCGACTTAGCGTAAGTACAGGGACATTCCCCCCGAGGCAAGTAGGGTGAAGTGCCTTGCACACAACGTCATTTTGGCATGGCGGGGAATCAATCCGGCAACCTTCCGATTACTAGCCCGACTCCCTCACTGCTCAGCCGTCTGACTCCCTCTGAAAGAAAGAGAGAAAACACACTCATCGTAATCCTCAGAAATTGAATCTGTGAATCTGAAATCTGTCAAGTCATATTGGTGTAATTTCCCAGGGTGCACTGCAGCTGTGTGGATCCACCACCACACTTTCCGAGCAAACCATTATAATGAGGTCTTGTTGTGTCGTTTGGTTCGATTCTTTCTTCTATCAGCTGCTTGTAAGAGTTCAGGGAACAAAGTGCATTTTTACTGCAAAAGTGCCTTTGGAGGCTGTGAGTAACAGTATTAGAATTCAGTTAGGATGTTCTCTGGCACATCACGTTGCATGGGCAGTATGTCTGACCCTGTTTGACCCAAATAACACCCTGCCCCCAGCTCCTGCCTCTCTCTGGCTACTCAACTGTGATTCATGATTCATGTTCATACACTGACTGCCACACACACGCACACACACACACACACACACACACACACACACAGACCCTCAAACAGGCACACATCAACATACACACCAACACACAGGGAGACGCACACACAAGCGCACACACAGACACACAGAGACACACATACAAGCGCACACACAGACACACATAGAGACACAGACACACAGAGACACACATACAAGCGCACACACAGACACACATAGAGACACACACACATAGAGACACAGACACAAACGCACACACAGACACACAGACTACAGAGCATATCTCTTCCCGGCGTTTCCAGGTGACTGCTGGTAATTAGCATGTGCCCTCCGTCCATCATTCACTGAGATAAGATCAGCCCTGTAC
Organism: Hypomesus nipponensis; assembly: GCF_054491055.1. Classification (NCBI taxonomy): domain Eukaryota; kingdom Metazoa; phylum Chordata; class Actinopteri; order Osmeriformes; family Osmeridae; genus Hypomesus; species Hypomesus nipponensis. Next base: position 16,931,932 of record NC_140366.1, on the reverse strand, counting down.
AGGTTCCAGTCAGCAAGCCCTCCACCGCCTTCCTGTTCCTGAAACACACTGCTCTGAAACCAGCAGATTGAAGAACTCATTTATCCCTGCTGTTAGCAGCCCTTTCGAATAACAGCATGTCATCCATGTTTTTTGTGTCGATTGTTCGCACTGGTGGCTGGTGTGTTTGATTGTTGATGATGACTGTATTTATTTACTGCTGTTTGTGCAGCAAATTGCCCGTCGGGGATAATAAAGATTAACTTGACCTTGACCCGAGCACACTGCCGCAGGGCGAGCCAATCAGCACTCTGTTCTTTCCTGGGCTGGTTGGCTTGTCTGGGAGGAGATTGGCCTGGGTGAGGTTAGGTTGTGTTTGTGTGTTTGTGAGTGTCTAAGCCCCACTAGGTTGGGGCTGCCATACGACTGGTGTTGCCGTGGTAGCAGGAGGCCGTCTGTGTGAGTTGACAGGGATTAGTGGCGTCTGTAGCTCCCTGGCACAAGGCTGGCGGGAGCTCCTCTGACACCTGGGGCTTACAGACTAAGGCCCCGTGATGAAACCTGCTCTTGCTGGAAAAAAAACATCTTATTGAATTGACAATTTGAGATTCTGTCGTTGACCTTCATACTGTGTGTCCTGTGAGCAGAATGGATGCTGCTGGCGAAGTCTGCTCCCCTGGGTTACGGCTTCTGCCGCACTACTCAGTTCGATATTGTCTTGATTGAATCAGGCGGATTAGCAGAGGGAACTGGCTGTTCCTGTCTTCACGAACACAGCCACCATACACTGTTTCCCTGAACATTTGAACTAATCTCTCATGAATATCAAATTTGACCACCAAAACTTCTATCCTACCCCCCTCCTAAAAAAAAAAAAAATGTGTTGGCTCCGACCATACAACCACGTATTTTTCTCACCTACTGCCAGAGGCCTCTGCCTCTTGTTGTCTGGAAACGTTTGTTTTTAGCCCCGACAAGTGCGTGGGGAAGCAGTCAGAATCACAGCGGGGTGCAGAGGTGTCTACTTGGTAGAATGACATGCTCTCTCTCTTTGCCATTCAAAACACCTAAAGCGCTCTCTCTGTGGGAAATCCCAGGTTCCTCTGATCCACAGCAGCTGTCTGGAGAACAGGGTCTTGTTCTGCCTCGCCCTGTTCTGAGGGATTTGTTTCCGGCGTAGAATCGCATTATTTCTTCCTGTCTGTTTAGACTTCCTGAAATGTTTCTGACCTTTCCTGCTTCTAGTCGTAGGTAATGGAGATACTGGATATTGGACTGGATATGCACAGGCTTGTGTTCTGATCTCATTGTCATTAAATGGCTATCCTCATCCCACGCTCACACCCCAAGCTGCTGCCTATCGACACGCCTGCCGTGGCTCCCCGTGTGGCCGGCAGCCTGGCGTGTTGCGTAGCTCCTGTATGTTGCTGTGGGCTGGGGGTGTGCTGGGGGGGGGAGGGCGGGACGACGTAGGAGGGGTGATCTGTGAAGAGCAGCAGGGGGGATCGTGCCTCGTGCTGCGCTGGGCCTCCTTACTGACACAGGCGGCTGGAGGTATGGACAGACGGACTGCCCAACGTGTGATTCTTGTCAGCCTGTCACTACAGGTAAAGAGGCTTTGGAGACACGCTTGTATGAACACGCAACACGCACAAAGACACGTACATGGAAACTGCATGCGAAAATTGACTTACAGAACAGAGCATAAACAGCGGAATTGCATGCAACCACAATCTCTCTCTCTCTCTCTCTCTCTCTCTCTCTCTCTCTCTCTCTCTCTCTCTCTCTGTCTCTCTCTCTCTCTCTCTCTCTCTCTCTCTCTTTCTCTCTCTCTCTCTGTCTCTCTCTCTCTCTCTCTCTCTCTCTGTCTCTCTCTCTCTCTCTCTCTCTCTCTCTCTCTCTCTCTCTCTCTCTCTCTCTGACAAATGCACAGGGACCCACAGAGCTATGCAAACAGGTTAATCATGATCCACCGAGAGGGGAACAGATTGATTTCTGGAGACGTTTCAAAGGGATCCATTACAAAGACAGCTGGGCCGGGCTGAAAGAGCTCCTGTTATCTGGAGAGGAAACACTGGGAGCCAATTCCCTCCGCAACGAGTCACGAAGAAGAAAGTAACTACGGTTAACCCCCATTACCAAGGAAACATCCAGCCACACAGTAGACTGTCCTGCGCCATAACCATGGCTTGACCTGCATGGTTCTGATTTGGGTTTTGGGTTTGTTTGATGTGCTCGCAACACCCTAAGATGAGGGACTGAAGTCTGCTGTCTGATGGAGAAAAGGATTTTCCTGTACTGAATGAGCATATAGCATTTCACAAGGTGAATGTTGCTCTTATCCCCCAGCCCTGGCTACTGTGCTGCGTTGCCCAGGAGAGAATTAAAGTGTCTTCCATCTCTGTTTACGTTCTAAGTTTACACACCAGGGCCCCTGCTAGACACAGAGTGGCTCCTTGTGTGTCTTCAGCCCTGAAACCAGATATAGGAGAGTCGAACAGGAGATAGTATTTCTACAGTAGCTTTCGCTCACACTCTCTCTCTCCGCTCTCCCTCTATCTCTCCCTCCCTCTCTCTCTTTCTCCCCCTGGTCTCCCTCTCTCTCTCTCTTTCTCTCTCTCTCTTTCTCTCTCTCTCTCTTTCTCTCTCTCTCTATCTCTCAATCTCTCGCACGCTCTCACGAGGCTACTGAAAGCAGGCACCTTCGTCAAGGTCATTAACTGGCACAACAAACAAGGGGTCAGATTAACAAAGCAATTACACCTGTTGTAAATGCTGTCAGTCTAAACAAGAGAAGAAAGATTTAAGAAGGTATAGCATATGAATAAGTCAGGATATTCCAATGAAGGGATATGAAGAGGTTCATATTCAGAACGAATCAGTTGTTTTGTTTTTATGGTGCTCTGTTGCACTTCAATGGCACACTCCTCCAGTACCACACAGAGGATCGACCTGCTGCGTGAGGAGGACTGTGTTTTCCGTCCCATCCTAACCCTCCCCATCCTGGCCTCCCTATCCTCCGGGCCTTTCAAGCTCATTGATCCTGGCTGACCCAGCAGGGCCACCGTCCAGTCCCCCCTCTGGGACGCGGCACACCGTATGACGCACATGCTGCTGCTGGTGTGGCCACATACCACGCCACGGTCTGGCACATGGAAGGATCACAGATGACGCATGGTCGAACCTGGAGCCATGCCAGCCTGGGGCTGTTTCCTGCATGTCGTTACTTCTCGCTCTCTTCCTGCCTTTCCTGTCTTTCTTACCGTTACTATCACAATAAAAGGAAAGCAGATCAAATGCAATCGCACCCATTGTTCTGGGTGGGTGTGGCAAAGTCTTTTGTGCTTATTTTCAACTTTGTAATGCAAGACACTTCCTGGTCTGTTATTTGATAACATGGCACTTAACTGGAGCTTCAGTGGAGGGAGCCGTAGAGGTGAACCATGCCCACTGTGAAGACCAGCTAGCCCAGACTGAACCATGCCTGCTGTACAGACCAGCTAGCCCAGACTGAACCATGCCTGCTGTACAGACCAGCTAGCCCAGACTGAACCATGCCTGCTGTACAGACCAGCTAGCCCAGACTGAACCATGCCTGCTGTGAAGACCAGCTAGCCCAGACTGAACCATGCCTGCTGTGAAGACCAGCTAGCCCAGACTGAACCATGCCTGCTGAACAGACCAGCTAGCCCAGACTGAACCATGCCTGCTGTGAAGACCAGCTAGCCCAGACTGAACCATGCCTGCTGTGAAGACCAGCTAGCCCAGACTCCAGTCGACACTCTAATGACACCCTGCATCTTGCAAAGTGGCACGACAGCATGCTAACTACATGGCTGGTGAGGGGGTGTGATTGTTCGAGTGAGCGCTGATGGTCTCGTGAGAGAGGCAGCGCTGATGGTCTCGTGAGAGAGGCAGCGTTGTCTTCAGAGGGAAACACCAGTTGATAATCAGTCCTAATGAGCCTCTCGCTAAGACCACGGCCACAGACGGCGGCGGCAGAATGTCAGTCCTGCGTTGTGATTGGATGACTGATTGAAGCCAGGCCGCTGACTCACGTCCTTATCCGTCGCTCTTAGAAAAGAACAACGTTGGACAAAGGACTCAAGTAGAATATAAAAGACTCCCCCGGTCAAAGTGGAGAACATTGAATTTGTTCATTAGCCAGCAGGCGTGTTTAAACACAGGAGGAAGTAGGGACTGTCTCTCCTGGACAAATCGGCTTGGATTTCATCTACAGCTGTGTGAAAAGTACCTGTCAGTGACAGGGAGGAATATTACTGTCTGTCAGTCGGTCTACGGTCAGACCCAAACAGGACACCCTGCCTCTCATATGTGCTTCTTGGCCCTAGTCACTCATCAGCATCCCCCCACCCTTCTGTTACCGCAGGAACCCACACGCCATCACACTCCCCACCTTGCTGTCACATCGCCCTCCCCCATCCGTCTAACCCTCCGTGCTAGATCAGATCACCTCCCTCTCTGGCCATCTACACACACACACACACTTGGCTTGCATGGGGGGAGGGGCGAGGATAGAGGTTGGTTTGCAGGGGGGAGGGGGAGGGAGGGGGAGGAGATCAGGGCGAACTGGGATGGATTGATTTTATAACAGAAATCAGTGAACCAAGGCTCATCAATCAGAGACAAGCATTTCATTACCGTCATGCATGGCTGTGGCTTCCTTTAACATGCAGTGGAGGTGGAGGAGAGAGAGAGAGAGAGAGAGAGAGAGAGAGAGAGAGAGAGAGAGAGAGAGAGAGAGAGAGAGAGAGAGAGAGAGAGAGAGAGAGAGAGAGAGAGAGAGAGAGAGAGAGAGAGAGAGAGGGAGAGAGGGAGAGAGGGAGAGGGAGAGAGGCGGGGGTGGACAGACACAAACCCCGTTTCTATTTGAATGACACGTTTTGATGAAGGAATTGGATGACGGTTGCTTAGTGGTGGATGAATTCCCAATATGTGGGTCTAGTTAACTCATTTGATCCTGTGGACCAATGGGAGACCAGGGATCTGTCTGTGTGGTCCTCCTGCATTGGGAGTGGCTTGTTGGTGGGCCAGATGAGATGCCCTGTGTTGTGCCAGAGACAGGGGAAGGAATCAATAAATGAATACATTATGGAAATGAAGACTTTAATGATGAAGAGGACAGGGTATGGAAAGTCTGAAGCCATGCTGTGTTACCTGAGACCATGCAGAGACAAGAGACCCCTGCTGAGACCCACAGGAGACCCTGTAGAAGGAGAACTGCCCTCCGCACCCCTACTGTAAACACACACACACACATGTGCACACACAAATTGGATTTCAATTGATCTTCAAAACATACTATTGTTTTCAGACTAACAGTAATGCAGCTGGAAACACGTCTCAGCTCAGCTCTGCATGTCCTGCATCGCGATTGGACGCAGAATTGGACCAGTCAAAGAGAGAAAGACTGCACATGATATCAACTGTATTACCGTTTGATTGGATCACAACCAATAATGAATGCTGATACAATTACAGCCCCCCCCCCCCCCCTGTCTGACCACAACAGCAGACACAACCTAGCCAGCGGAACGAGGAAAATAGCATCACAAGTTTCCTATTGGAAGTCCAGAGACAAAACCAGCTACATTTCCTAATCAAGTTTCAAAGTCGATCAAAGGCAAAAAAAGCAGCACATTTGATGAGTATAAAAGTCAAGGCCTTAGACTGAGCTCTGAATATCTGTAATACAATTTGCCAGTGTGTTCCTCCGTTTGAAGCTGTATGACGTTGTCCGAGTCTATTAGCGCAGCAGGACCTGTGGGGTTAGTCACAGTGTGGTTTTGGGTTCCTCCGCCTCGTGTCTGAGTCACTTGATGCCAGTAATGAAATCTGATGTGACATTTTTGTTGGACAACCAAAGGTTGTGTCAACCCAACTGGAGCTTGTCAAGTAAGGGTGGGTCCCTCTCTGCCATCCCAGTGACTGAATGTGACCAGGGCTCTTCCACTGAGGCCAACACAGGCCAGGTCTGGACTTTAAACACGTACCGTATCTATTTTTAGATCTTAATTAGGCGGATTATCGGAATCAAATGTGTTGTTCCCGGGCCAAGACTGAAGTCGACACACACTGGGATTCCTCGAGTTGCTTCCTCAGGGCCTCACCCAGAGAATGGAGAGGTGCAATACATCTACAGCACAACCTCCAGGTGTGTTGGTTCACTTCACTTGGGGTCACTGTCAATACAGTGACCTGCTGGGCACCCTGTGTTGGCCCCCTGCAGCTGTACAGTCATGACTGGATGTGTTGGGATTCAGATGCCGATGTTAAACTGCTGGAGAGAAGCCAGCTCTTGCTAATGGGCCCCCATGAAGTGGTTTTATTGTTTATGTATGGGGAGAGTGTGAGTTTCCCATAGCAGCTTTATGTGGTGTCCTTGTTCGACTTGTCTTTGTTATGCTCAGAGAGGTATTGTGTGGTACAGGGCCCCTACATAAAGTCAACTTTCCCATGAAATTGAATTTAACTTATCAACAGTAAATCTCCATGCTGTTGAGTAATTGTGTTCCCTGTTTCATTGATGTGTGCGCACCTGTCTTAATACAACTGAGCAGTGTGACTGCTGGACTTTGAATAGAGAATCTTCAGAACCACCCACGCACTCTGTGCTCATAGACCGAGCACACACACACACACGCACGCACACGCACACACACACACACACACACACACCAGCTCGCAGGTGAGTGGGAGGAAGGAGGGTGGCGGTCCAGCTCGTCCACCTGTTGCCATAGAAACCTAAAGGAGGAGAAGAAATCTGTGTGGAGTTAACGAGCAAGAAGAAGTGTCTCTGGCACGCCGTTCACTGATGTGAGCCTCTCTCTGACAGCAGAGCACCAGAACATCTCTTCTTCATCTAATTCTGCCACCACAAGCCCACTTGTTTTACACACACCATGACAAGACTTGTCTACCCCGTCCTGCCCCACCCCGCCCCACCCCACCCCACCCCTCCCCTCACCTCCCCTCACCTCCCCTCACCTCTCCTGTCCTCTCTCAGCTGTGAAGCATGTCAGTGTCAACTGAGTTAGTTTGTGTGACTTCACTAATTGGAGGAGCATTTGCTGTGCTTCGTTAGTTCTTCCAGATGTATGAGGACAGGCGATGTTTGAGGACGCCACTGGAAACAGGATCCGTTTAGACTGACGCTGATAGGCATGGCTGCCGGTAATTTGCTTGACTCAACTTTGAGTTGTTCAGTGAGCTTTGCACTCATCATGGCAATTGCAAGATTGTGCACAATGTCTTTCACCACGGTAACAGTGACGCTGTGCTTCCGCACGCTTTATAATTTGTTTATCCAGCAGGAGCCTTTCAATATGGAAATGGAAAAGCCAGTTTCAGTACATACTGAGATATGGTTATTCGAAGTTCAGTCACATGACTATTTCCATATCAAGGCATTCCAACTCAGAACCACATGATGCAAAGGTGCCTGATGAATGTCCTTGAGTGTTACTCTTCCATATTTAGCTGCCTACTGTGCCTGCTCATTACAGAGGACATCAGCACAGGATGGCTGGAATACTTTTCAATCACAGTTGCTCCCTTTTAATATCCTATTACACCACTGAGGACTGGGGTCTGTCCTTAGGACACAGCATGAAAGGAGATTTGTGTGTGTTCACGTGTTGGTGTGTTTGAGAGCATTCCTGTGTTTGTGTGACTGTGCGTTGTGCGTGCGTGTGTGTGTATTATGGTCTGAATCGTTTCTAAGGGGGGAGGGAGCCAGGCGACCTTTCTGGCCCCCACATCGAGACCAGCCAAGCGCACCGGCAAGCCAAAGGCTTAATTGGTTTTCGATAGTAAATCTCAGGAGAGTCGGGGCAAATGATTCCTAACGCGACCACTCAGAGAGCAGCTAGCGCTGCGCGGCCATGTGGCGCTCCGAGAGGATCCCAGAACAGCACACAGCTCCCTTCTCTCTTCCCCCTTTACTCACCACACGTGCGTTTTTTAAATTATCTTCCTGTCGAGTGATAGAAGTACAAACCCAGCTCGGGATCCTAGTTTTGTACTTGCCTCCCCCCCCCCCCAGCCCACATCTATGGCCCGCTCTCCAACCACCCACCCTCTTATAGAACTTTTCTTCCAATATTTTGTTGTTTCTTTGTCTTGAGGTCTTTTAGCAAGCCCTTCTGCTGCCAAACGATTCCCCCGGTTGGCCGGAAATCCCCCATTGCTTCTTCCTTGACGCTCAGCAGACGAAGTCAAACTGTCACTTCCTCCAGAGAGCCTGGCTGCCTCGTCCCAGCCCAGCGTCGACGGTTCGTACTCCTGTGCCGACCTGGTGACTCAGCTGAGGCAGAGCGTTGGATACAGACAGAGAGATGGATTCAAAATGGACATTCGAAAAAGAGTGATTGGCACTGGATTCCCAGAGCCCAGCTTCAAGTCCAGCCCCAGTCCAAGTCAACCTCACCTCATCATGAATCGGCCCTCCTGTGCTGCCCGCTCCACTGAATTCAAGAGGCCAGAAAAGGAGAAGGATGAAGCCACTCAGGTGTGTCAGTTTGAAAATGGCCTCCATTTCTCCAAAGACTCAATTTAGACAAGTTGGCAGAGCTGGTAGGAGAATCTGTTATTTTTAGCTTGTGCATCAAACCATCAATCTAACACTGAAGGAGGCACTGCAGCAGGAGAAAGGACAGAGCTAGCATTGTATACATGCTGCTAATTTTGCACTCACTGTTTTGGACTCTGATGTCATTTATACACACACACACACACTTACATGCCAACAAACACACACACACACACACAGTGCATGGTAAGGGTACTACCGCCAGGGCCTCTATCATGATTCACCCAGAACTTTGTGAGCTCCTGACAGTCCTGCTTGCTGGTGCAGACAGGCAGGCTCCTTGGCCAGTAGACTGCCTCACAGTCCTGCTGGCTGGTGCAGACAGGCAGGCTCCTTGGCCAGTAGACTGCCTCACAGTCCTGCTGGCTGGTGCAGACAGGCAGGCTCCTTGGCCAGTAGACTGCCTCACAGTCCTGCTGGCTGGTGCAGACAGGCAGGCTCCTTGGCCAGTAGACTGCCTCACAGTCCTGCTGGCTGGTGCAGACAGGCAGGCTCCTTGGCCAGTAGACTGCCTCACAGTCCTGCTGGCTGGTGCAGACAGGCAGGCTCCTTGGCCAGTAGAATGACAGTGTGCTGCTAGCATGGATCACTCTGCTGCTAGTCAGTGCCCAGGACTGCCTCCTTGTGGCTGCGTCCACCAGCAGACACAGGACCTCTCTGCTTTCCAACTGGACCATCATCCAGAGGCCGATACGGTGAGCCGAATGTGCCCCCAACACTAGACATCAGAATGGGCTACTTCAGGGCTATTTCGAGATCTCTCCCTCCTCTCAGAAGCGTTGGGTACAAGTAAACAGTCACTCAGTGTTCGGTCCTGTGATTGGTTTATGCAATTTCAGAGTGCATGACACCGATGCAGTGATGAAGCCACGACATGACTCACAGTAGCTGTCTAAACGAATATCTGGGCTTTAGCTCGGGGGGTTAGCGTTGGGTGGATGTTTGAAGACCAGCTCAGGGCCCCAATGACGCAGGGTTGTGAAGTGATCTGCTCTGCAGCCATCTGCCTGTCTGTTACCGTGTCTTGTTAACACAAAGACCAGATCCTCCATTAGGCAGGGCGGGGGAGACGGTGGCTAATTAGATGGAGATGAGGGAGAGGTGCGGGGTGTCCGACACAAAACAACTGGGCCCATAAGAGATCTCTAATGAAGTAGTCACGCAGATCAAAGCCTACCAGCCTGTTCCTCATAGGTTATGTTTAGCATTACCAGCTTCATTAGCGCCGCAGTGTCGCCAACTTCCTCTGATGGGCGAGGCCTCTATGCCAACACTCGTCTGAGCCCGGTAACTCCAGCATAGGTCGTGCTATATGAATACGATCACATCGTTTTGTTTAAACATTCGTTCATCCTGGCAGTTGGCAGATCATCGGAGCACACAGATGCCACTCCAAACGAGTGTGTCTGAGGGGTGTGAGTTTGTGCCTGCCTGCCTATTAGAGGGTGGTGGTGGTTGGCATGTTTTGGCTGGGCAGATGGGCTGGGTATGTCAGGACAGCAGGGTAAGGGGTGGCTCTACTAAGCTAATGATGGCAGAAGGCTAAATGATGAGAACAGAAAGCAGACAAATCATAATTATCACTGCATGAGGCTCGCTGAGTCGTTTGCTTTGAGGTTTTGGGGCCTCACTGGGGGTGTTGATAAACATAATTCATATCTCGCTTCAGTGAGGTTTTTTTCTTTGAGGGAAAAACAAACTGGTTGCACTCCAACTGGCCCAATAGTGAGGTGATTCTGTAAGTTTAAGTCTTTATTTTCCCGATTGTTTTCATTTCTCCAAATAAACCTACCAGGCTCTCTGCCCCCCAGTACTGTCAGTCTCTCACGGCTGGAAGGCATTTTACAGTCTCTCTCGTTGCAAAACCTGCTAAATGTTCTGGAGAAACCTTTCCCAATAAACCCCCCCAAAAATAGTCCTGGTCCGGATTATTAAAGATGTCCTTCGAGGCTGGAATCTGCACTGTGTCCTGCCGCACTGCTTTGTTATGTCATGTTCTGCGAGGCCGAGGGGGGGCTGGAGGACCGGGGTATGTAAACAGCCCCGAGGGGGCCATATGTCTCCCAGCAGCACCCAGAGAAGAGCTCCACACTGGGGCTCCGAGCACTGCTAACGGTCAGGCCCTCCTAACATCAATGATTCACTGCTGGTCTCAAATGGAACAGTCATGGCTCCCCAGGGATGCCAGCTGCCCCAGGGGATCCTGGGAGGCTCTGGCTGGGGGCCAAGGGGGAACCAAAACCTCCAGTTCTCCCTCCCTGTATAGTAAGACACCCCTGGTGTAGAGTGACTGAACACAGGCCTCCTCGGTGGAAAGGCATTCTCAAGGGAAGCGTGTGTGCGTGTGTGTGTGTGTGTATGTGCACGTGTGTGTGTGCGTGTGTCAAAATTGGGGATGGTGTTGCTGCTACTTTGCAGGTCCAGAAATAAACGAAGGAGCTGTCAGCAACAGGTTTGGATGAGGTCAGCTGTAGAAAGACAAGCTGGACAGACACCAGCTAGCCAGCCAGCCTCACCACCAATGAAGGCTTTGCTCCCAATGGCTAGCCCTGCATGGCTTAGCTATACTTACACTGCCCATGTTATTTCGAAGGTTTTGAAAGGCCTGACAGTGATTATAGTGGGTAGCTGTACCTGCCTGCTTGTCATCTGTTTTTAGAGCCTGACACAATGTTTGATTGACAGCTGGAACGAGACATGGTTCAACTCACCCCTTCTGATTAACGCCAGTGGATGAGTCAGTCAGGGACGTGGGCGAGGGAAAGGGACATAATACCTGGAACATTCCGGTAGGGAGTTCACCCACACAACAAGGAAAGGGAGACCATTTCCAGTCCAAAAATTTGATTTCCTGATTCCAGTCGTTTCAAGAGTTCACATGGTGGCTTAATGTTGAGCGGGGTTCCTTTCAAGTGAGACGCCAGCAAAAACTTTCCTTGAAATGTCTCAAGAATACATGAAGGATGATGGGCAACCTTTCCTCTCCAGGGAATAATCTGCTTCTCTGACAGGAGCTGTCACGCCCAAAACTGTCTTAGTGCCAAAAACTGTCCTAGCTGACGTCACAATGCCTATCGGAACGGCATTTTGGCATTAGGACAGTTTTTGGCGTGACACAGCCAAGGTTGTTGTTCTCTGCCCACCTCTTTCTCAGGTCAGCACATATCTTCTACTGTATCTGTCTACATCTTTTCGATTTTCTCCACCCTCTCTCCCCCCCCTCTCTCTCTCTCTAGCTGTCTGACCAATGCAGGCATGGCCAGATGAAAGCATGTGTGCCTGGATTGCTTCCGCCTCATCAAATCTGCCCACTGCCCTTTCCATCTTCCCTCGACTATTACTTTGCCCCAGCACATATGCACGCATACCAACATGCACACACATACTAACACACACAAACCTTCCAACACAAACGCACCCACACACACCCGGTTTGTTGGAGCAACGAGAGAAAAACAAAAGATCAAACGAGTACTGTAGTAAGAATTGGGGATTAGGGTGTGCGCGTGTGTGCGTGTGTGTGTGTGTGTGTGCGTGTGTGTGTGTGTGCGTAGCCAGTGTGGTGGGAGGGCCCTCTGCAGGCAGGGCCTGACCTGTGCTAGGCTAACCAGCCACAGGGAGGTTCCAGTGTGCTAAAGCCCCCAGCCCCCAAGGTGTAATTATCCCTGTGCTTCTCTGCTGGTGTCTGTTCTGCTTGATCCAGCCTGGCAGACAGTCTCCTCCATGACTGTCAGTGTGGAGCGGCATCTGCTCTCTAGTCACTGTGTCTGCATCACCGTAGTGGACGTCATACGATAAGAACCACTGTCAGCGGCACTCCCTAATGTTTTCCTTTCAGACTCTGATGTTGCTTGGCTGAAGTGGTCATCTTTAGCTCTGGGGATGTTTTTGAGTCTGTGATTTGGCACACTTTAGCTAACGCTAACTGCTCAAGATTCTGCTGTTTCCTTCGGGGTCTGGTCGTTCAACACAGAGCCATGGTGGGACACGGCTGTTAAGAGAGATATAACTCAACACTCAGGCCAAAATGTTAGTGTCAGTGCCTGGTACCGCTGGAAATAGCAGTGACATGGTGGTATTAACAGAAATAGCCGTAATTGTTGCCTTTCAGTCGTCTTCTCTCATGACCGCTAAAGTGGAAAGTCATCTCAAACTTGGTAAACTGCATTCGCTCGTATCCTTGCCTCGGGTGTCAGAGAGAGACAGAATGGAAATGTTTCCTTCAGTTTCCAGTTTAATCTGTCCCACTTGGTAGATACCATTCTACTGTGTTCTGCTAGCTGTCAACCATCTTGAGTTTCCCTAAAAAAAGATTTGATCGTGGAAGGGGCAAAACGATGCATTTCAAGATGTGTCTCGTTAGGGCGCTTTGAAATTCCCTGAATAAAGTGATGGAAAATTCTAGATTTTGGTCAAGGCCAGAGTTTAAGCATTTGACATTCACAGAATGAAAAGTGAGGCCTATGCATTTCACTTGCAGAAAGTCAAACCATGCCAGAATACAGAACGCAGGGGCATTCTATTATGCGATATTCCTTGAGAGGATTCTGCAAGACAGTCACAGTAAACCACCCCCCTCCCCAGCCCCTGTCGGCCTGGGGGACATTGCCCCTTAAAAGATGAGGTCGCAGAAATACGCCGTCTTCGGTGGTGGCGACGGCGAGGCCTCCTTGGTGGCCGATGTTTTGTGACAGCGGCTGACAGTTATGTGAGATGATTTAGAGGACGAGGGTGATGTACGGTCAAAAGCTGTCAGCGCTTCTCTTCGTTTCAGCCCTTCTCTTCGTTTCCTCCTCAGAATGTGTTTTTTTGTGTTTCTCAATGACAAGATGACCCTCCAATGAGATGGCAGGGATGTTTTATGTGCAAAGCGTGCGAGGCGCGCCGGCGTGCATCTTCTGTGGAGCCGGGTGGCAGGCCAATTTAGGGGTCGTCGCTGCTCTCCAGGCCGCGCCCCCCCCCCCCCCCCGGCGCAGACCAGACTATCGCTTCTGAGGAGGTGTCGGCCCTGAAGGAGGCTGTCAGGACAGACATGGATAGAGGCCAGACAGAGAGACCCCACGGTGAAAGACAGATCTCTAGAACCATGGAGAACGTCGGAGAAACCTCTGCAGATCCAGCACACGCCCAGTGTACGCAGAGAGAGGACACCTACAGTAGCGTGTCGTAGAACATGATGGAACCTTCCTCATGCTCTTCAGACAGCTCCCCCTCCTTCTGTATTTCACGGTTCACGGTGTAGATTGATGGTTCCTCCTGGGGTCATGACTCCTCCTGGGGTGAGGATGATGATTAGCACCATGTGTGAAAGTGCAGCCGTTACCCCGGGACATCCAAATAGGAATCTGTCGCCGTGCGTTATGGTTTACGTCCCGACCTTTAGGAAACGGCTCTGTATTCCCTCCTCCTCCCCCCTCCTGTCACCTCTCCCTCCTCTCGGGTTAATGAAACACTTTAGTTGACGAGTTGATTTGAGTGACTGTCAAACCCTCTGTCTTAACCCCAGAATAATTTATGTTCATCGTGCCTGTTTGGATGCTTTGAAATATAGCTCATGCAAACTGTTCATTGACTCGGACGGCAGATATACAGTAGAACTATGCAATTCCGATCCTTGATCTTGTCCTTTTACTTTCAATGTACTATTTGCTCTCGCTTTGGGAAAAAAAAACGTCTGCTAAATGAATGAAATGTAAAATGTCTTCCCCAGCCTGCCTGTTTGTCTGGCACCCACACATACAGCCGTCATGTAGACTCACATATGTGCAGTCTCACGTCCTCCCACACAGAAACGTACACACACACACACACACACACACACACATACACACACCTCAAACTGTGGCCGGTAGAGCGTTACCTGGCCAATAAAGCGCTGACCTTTCATTCTACGCTTCATGGGGGATTCTCTGCCTCATGAAACTGTGGGCCACTGTGTCCACCACCTCCATCAGAGTACCCTGGCTCAGACCCACAGAGAGAGAGAGAGAGAGAGAGAGAGAGAGAGAGAGAGAGAGAGAGAGAGAGAGAGAGAGAGAGAGAGAGAGAGAGAGAGAGAGAGAGAGAGAGAGAGAGAGAGAGAGAGACAGGGAGAGAGAGACAGGGAGAGACAGGGAGAGAGAGAGAGAGAGAGGAGGCTGGGGGGGAGAGAGGGAGCTGGGGTAGTGATAGAAGAGACAGGGAGGTAGAGAGATGTGACGGGTATGTAACAGCTGTAGCCACGCTCCGTCACAACAAGGCTTCGCTCACCACTCAGGGGATACGAACGCACGATCTCCGACTTGCCAAGCGTGACAACGACCAGCTACGTCAAAGAAAAGCTAGCTCTTCGTTGACGCGGGTGGCCTGCTACATACCTGAGGAGCGAGTTTCACGGCTCTCACTCCGTTACAGAGAGAAATGGCGAGAGACATAGGAAAAGTGGGAGAGAGAGAGGCAGGAAGGAGACAAACAGCGAGAGAGTTAATGCTTCAGGTAACCTACGTTGACCCACCTGCACCCCACCACCACACCCACATAGACACAGGAGATCACCATCTCCACCCAAACACTGCTGCTTCAGCAGGCTCCTGATTCCAGCTTCACACACTAATAACCCACACTAAGACCCACCAGGGCTGTAGTCTCTCAGCTGAGGAGCTTTAAAGAGGAGAAGTGCAGAACCAGAGGAGGGGGGAGAGAGATATGAAAGGCTGCAGGAGAGGGGAGGGGGGGTTGGGGGGGGGGGCGCAGGGTTGGGGGTGGCGCGGGGGGAGCTTGAACCGGCTGTTTGATCAGCAGAAAAGCTTTAAAGCCGAGATAGTGAGAGTGGACTGGAGCACTAAAGCTCTGTAAGTTAGAGGGTGTGTAAGAAAGTGTGTTTGAGAGATTGATGACGTTCAGCCTCAAAACACTATGTGTTGAGACAGGGAGGGGGGGGGGGGGTAGAGAACGAAAGAAAAGGGGAGATCAGGGCCCTGGACCCATCATGCTTTGATGTTGCTGTACATGAGGATCAGGGAGAGAGAGAAAACAAACTTCCTGCTTGAGTCACTGAGAGCTCTTCAGCCATGTGCTTCTGCAAGGCCAGAGTATTGATTACTGCAGTGAAGTATCAAACCCTGGCCAGCCACTGCAAACCAGACTAATCTGTGAGACAGAAAGGGACCACAGCTGTCTTATTACAGCCAGCTTGTACCAGAAAGGGCGACCATTCAAGTACACATTTCAGAAAAGGCCAGTTCATGCCATGGGGACATTGTCGCTTGACAGGCGGTCTGGAATGGATGTCCAAGAAAAAGAGTGTTATCGATCAAGGAGCTGCGTTGTAGAAACATATGTTAGTCTCTATGGTTCTTCTGTAGAGACACATTTACAAGCAAGGCACACATCTCTTCTTCAGTTATGCATAGAGAAATGTTCCACCACCTTATCCTCCTTATCCAACTCCAATAGATCTTTCTATCTCTCTTTCTTTTTCTCTTTGTTTCTTCTCTCTCTCTCTCCCTCTCTCCCCCCCCCCTCTCTCTCTCTCTCTCTCTCTCACACACACACACTCACACACACATTCACACACACACAAGCCCAAACAAATCTCATTCATTTTCACATCCCTCATGCAACACAGTGCAGAGTAAACCAATGTAAAATAACAGGCAAGATAGCTTAGAGCTATGCTAATGGAATAAAGCAATGCTACCTAGCTGCAATAAACAAATTCAACAATGACCGCTACCTCACGGCTTAGGAGGATGTAAACAAAGAAGCTTAATAAAAATAACTATGTTTCTTCCCCTGCAGTGGTTTCTGTCGATCTGCCCATAGTCTTACTGCCACCACATCATACATAATCTTGATCTATTTTAGCAGTAGGCCTAATCAAAGATGGCACACGCATCCTTCATTCACGTAGAAGTACAGATACTCATATTTAAAAAGACTAAGATCGAATGAGAATTAACATAACTGCAAGTTGTTGACTTGCGTTATGGGTCCAAAACAATTGAAAGCGTAAAACTGAATATAAACGCGAAATATAGATTTGTATCTTCAAAATCTTATTTTCAAAAGCGCACCAAAGATTTGAATCTTTGAAACGTGATTTTCCAAAGAAATTACTTATATATTGCGTCATCCAGGTCAACAACTTCCGATGGCTAGAAATTATATTCGTTCTCAGTCTTACACAACATGCAAGGAGTTTGGTTGATCTTCCCAAAATGACAATTAACAATATGCATAGGATTCTAAGTTGCTGCCCTTCAAGCAAGAGGGAAAAGAGTTTCAAATTGTACGTTTCGAGCTACATTGACAATTACGAAGGTAAGGTTTATCTAACCCACGCAGTAAAAGTAGCTAGCGTATCAATGAAATACAAATTGTACTTCGTTACCTGCCAGTAACGATTTGTCTTCTGCGACAGTTGTTTCATCGTGTTCTTGTAACGATTATTAAAAAACCTCAGTCAATTAGGACGGAGTCCTACAGCCAGCCTGAGATGTGATAGAACACATGGTGAGCTAATGTGCTCCACCTTTTATCCACAGCTTACTGTGAAAGAAAAGCACAGAAAGCGAGAGAACATGTATATTTCTTATGCTATATTACTGTACATGTACTGTTTATTGCTTGTGTAGATGTATGTACATACATATTACATGTTATTTGCACAGTAGCCTTGTGATAAAGGAGATCCAATCTGACTTCTGCCTAACAGCGTAACTTGGCAGCTGAGCCATGGTGTATCACCTTGGCTGGCGACACAGGTGGCAGGAAGTAAGTAAGTAGGAAGAAAATATACCTGCTACCCAGCCTGCTGGCACAAACTGATGTAGGCTTGTAGTCTCGGACTGTGTCTGTGTGTGTGTGTGTGTTCGCCTGTCTATGGGTGTGTCTCGTCTGTGTGTGTGATTATGAAGGTCGTTTGCGGGAAATGGACTGGGTAAGTCTGGGCCCATGGTTTTAATGGGATCAGTGTATGGCTGCTCTCTCTCTGCCTGAGCAGGCTGTAATGTGGCTAATGTTTAAAACATGCTCTGCAGCTGTCTCAAGACCCTCTTAAATACACCCCTGCAATGGGAGGGGAGGGAGTCGTTTCAGGATTACCGTGAAGCGTTGCGTTTCCTACTGCCTTCCATGTACTGTACACACTGGTGCAGAGTTAAACACGGAGAGAGACACAGCAACACACACACACACACACTCATTCAACTATTCACATGATCAAATATTCACATGAAAGTCATGCATATAGTGCAGTTAAAAATGGGTCCATGGAATCTTAGGGAGGCTGAACGAGCACACTCCCTCCCTCCCTCCCTCCCTCCCTCCCTCCCTCCCTCCCTCCCTCCCTCCCTCCCTCCCTCCCTCCCTCCCTCCCTCCCTCCCTCCCTCCCTCCCTCCCTCCCTCCCTCCCTCCCTCCCTCCCTCCCTCCCTCCCTCCCTCCCTCCCTCCCTCCCTCCCTCCGCCTCCAGCATTATTACCCATAATTCCCTCTCATCTGCCCCGGGCCCCTTCTGTCCCACCAGCTCTCCGCTCTGCTGCTTAACCAGGCTAGCCAGCAACAGGACCTAGCTCTCTCTCTCCTCTTGCTCCTCTTTCTCTTTCTCTGTAACTCACAGATGAAACATGATTCATGATTAAACTAGAAAAAAGAGTTGAGAAGAGTTGAAAGAGTTTGAAGAGATGCTAGTGGAAAGCTCAAACTTTCTCTGTCTGGGTGTGTTGGGGAGCAATGGCAGGGGGAGCAATGTAAGGGGGGTAGATGTCACCTTAATACAGGCACTTACTCAAAGCGGGTGTATTAATGGATAATGAAGGGAATTAAAGCAACATGAATCACTAGATCAGGATTTCAGATAGAGCCCGTGAATTAAGTATTTATGGGGACAGAAGGTGGGAGAACACTGAAATCACCAGACCAGTTCCCAAACTGTGTGTGTGTGTGTGTGTGTGTGTGTGTGTGTGTGTGTGTGTGTGTGTGTGTGTGTGTGTGTGTGTGTGTGTGTGTGTGTGTGTGTGTGTGTGTGTGTGTGTGTGTGTGTGTGTGAGATACCTAGGCCCACTTCTATCTACTGACTGAAGTGCTAAATAACTGAGAAATGTTCCCTTACTGCAGTTTTCATCGGGCACACAAGCACACACACTCCCTTACACCCACACACACACATTCACGAGCACGCAGAAGTCATATGCTCTATCCAGAAAGGTAGTCGTGAGACCCATACTGTATCGGCGCATACAAATCACACACCGCACACACAAACATACTGTGGCCTGAAGGTTTTGGCACGCACACCCACATAAACACACCACACACACACACACACACACACACACACACACACACACACACACACACACTGGCCCCTATTTGGCTCTAAATCTTCCAGTGCTGCGGCAACAGGGCCCTTAGGCACGCCTCCAACTGCTCCCACAATGCACCAGCACTAATTAAATCTCACTCTCAGGGCTGAGTCAGGGCTAGGCCCCCTCCTCTCCTCTTTTCACTTATTCCATCCCATCCCTTTCTCTCCTCTTTTCACCTCTCCTTTCCTCCTCTCCTCCTCTCCCCTCCTCTCGTTCTAACTCCACCAGACGCCAGATAAACCCTTCTCCCTGAGATGTTTCTTCACAGCAGCATCCATTCTCGATGAGCCAGTAGAGGAGCGGGCTCTCAGCCCCTCTGGGCCCCGCCCAGGAAGCAGGACACCCGGAGAGGAGCCTTCTCATTGGCTACAAGTGGCCTCAAAACGATATCAGAGGGGTTCACTTTTCAAAACGGAGATCAATGAAATATGCATCAGCTTCACCACTGAGTCTTCGCAGGCCTCTCATACGCAGACTTCAGTCTCTCACGAGGGCACTTTGCAGATGTGTGTTTTGGTAAATTGAAAGTGAATTTTCATCCCTTGATTGATGGCGCTGGTGCCATTTTGCATATCTAAGTGCAGGGTGATTGATTGCCGTTTAAATCAGCACTTTTCAGCCTATCGATCTGTGCTGGGGTGCAGAAATGCAGTAGCACCCTTTCCCCTCTCTTTGTTTGTCTCTCTCTCTCTCTCTCTCTCTCTCTCTCTCTCTCTCTCTCTCTCTCTCTCTCTCTCTCTCTCTCTCTCTCTCTCTCTCTCTCTCTCTCTCTCTCTCTCTCTCTCTCTCTCTCTCTCTCTCTCTCTCTCTCTCTCTCTCCCACCCTTTCTATCCTCTCTCTCCCTCTTTTTCTCACACTTCTCCCATGTTAAGCAGAATGTCCCTCCCGGGTTAAAAGGACATATTCTTTGCTGCCATAATATATAGCCCTATATTCCTTGTGGTACCTCGTAGAAACTACCTACACCTGCCAGGGGGAATTTGGATTCAACTCAAACTCCTCACCTTTGAATCTGAGACAGACAGACAGACAGACAGACTACAGAGGATAAGCTCAGTGTCAGAAGAATGGGCCTCTAAGCCGTGCAATTTGATTGGAGGGAGTGGGGGGGGGGGGGGCGGGGGTAAGGGACATTTATCAGTGTGACACAGGACACAATGCTCTTTGTTTGATTGGGTGAATTAGTAGGAGCTCATTTGCCTGGACTGTGAAATCCTGTACAGGGCCGTTTTGTTGTGTTAATTAGGCCGGAGGAAGCACTCTGTATGCTGCCCAGATATGGGACACAGGGTTTGAGACCTGAGAACAAGGTCATTATTATTCCTCTCTGGTGCCTCACTGGCAGTGCTCAATGCCTTCTCATGGTTTGCATCGACCGTGACCATGATGTGCGCACAAGCATGGATACCATGTCTCTAGACTGGGTTAAAGCACTGAACTAAAGCCTCTAGGACTAGGAACCGACTCTGAAGCTTAAAACCAAGTTATTGTGTGTGTGTGTGTGTGTGTGTGTGTGTGTGTGTGTGTGTGCGTGTGTGTGTGCGTGCCAGGACGCCAAGCTGAGGGAGCTGCTGGAGGTGAGCACCAAGGTGGGGAAGCTGGAGAACGGCATGGTGACGGTGGTCAGCGGGCCAGACATGGTCAACATCACCTACCTCAACTTCATGGCCTTCCAGGAGGACATCGCCAAGGTAACGCCACGGCCACACCACTGAAGCACCGCAGCGTCAAACGATACTGTGCCCCTGTAACACTATTCAGTTTGTTGACTGATCAGTGAGTGAAAAGGACACAGCTGTAGTAATGACTTGGTGTGAACTTTGAGAGTGAGTTCCCTTCAGGATGTGGACTAGACGTTCCATAAAGCATCAGTCTTCTGGGGATGATTATGAGGTCTGGTGTGGGGGAGGTGAGACTCCCACCTCCAGTCGAACCTCACAACTGTGTTGTTCCCTGCGACCGTCACCGCGCGTGTGTGTGTGTCTTTTCTGGTACCAGGAGTGGGCGGAAGAGCTGTTCAGCCTGTCGTCTAACCTGCTGGCTCAGAACATGTCAAGAGAAGCCTGCCTGGAGAAAGTGTAAGTCTATGAACACACCACACACACACACACACAGACGTGTACACACACAGACTTTCTACACACGCGTCTACAAACACGCACGTCCACTCGATTGCTATCTTTAGAATAGGGTTTATTACACTGCCAGCTTCCTGCAACTTGAGACCCTGCCAGTGATGAGTGGCTGCAGACGCCCTATGAGAGAGCACATGATTCATATATCTGACATGGGCCCTCGTAGACTGGCAGAGCTGTGTTCACGCTCCCCTCGCCGTCTGACAGAGATGGACCGCGGCACACACACACACACACACACACACACACACACACACACGGAGCAGTGCTGTTCTCACTCAGCAGTCCCCCTGGACAGCCCCGGGGATGCAGAGTGGATGGGTCACTTTGCACGTCTTCACATTGTTGCATTCCCAGGGTAGAGAGAGACAGAGGGAGGGCGAGGGAGAGAGAGAGAGAAAGAGAGGGAGAGAGAGTGTGTGTGTGTGTGTGTGTGTGTGTAGACCCCTATAGCACATTCCCTTCTCTCAGTAACTGCAGACCTGTGACTGGTTCTATAGATAGATGTAATCATTGACTGCTAGCCGTGTTGTGATTGCCTTCTCCAAATGTTAATGGGAGATTCTGCCATGACTCCATTGGTTCTGGACCATTACATAACACTCCCAGCCATCCATTCTCTGTCTCTCTCTCCTTTCCCTCTCTACCTCCCTCTCTCTCCGTCTCTCCCTCTCTCTCCTCTAACCTATGACTCTAAACACACACAATAACTCCGTCCACCCAAAAGATCTCTGAATTTCAACTGGGTGAAAGCCAACTGGCGTCTCAACTCTGTCGTCCATGTTGGCGGTGGGTCTGTTCTACATATCTCCCCACCGTTCAGATGCTTATCAACCCCTAACCCTGGGCCTTCGCTCCTAGATAACTCACTTTCAGCCAGCTAAGTGGCGTGGTTCCCTTACCCACGCAGGGAACACAACCCAGACTGTCCTGCCTGCAGGACAGTGACCTGCTTTGTGGCTGGGAGAGTCGCAGGAGATGTCCCCCCCATGGCGTATAGCGTTTCACCCAGGGATACGTGACCTACAGGGGGACTGTGAGTGGGACCTGAGACCGTGGTTGGCCGCAGAGCTAAAGAGCCTTATGAACCCTGAAGCAAATTTACTTCCGCAGTAGACCGAAGAAAGCGTTCTAAACTGCCCTTAAATAGCTCCCTGTCTGACAGGGAACATTTGGGAACAAATGTTTCTTTTAGGATTTAGTTGGAAGAGTCAAAGTGAGGCGTGCTGGAGTTGGTTTAGTATTAACCAGCCGTGTCAGGTCTGGAGTACAGCAGGTCAGGACTGGCGTGAGAATGGCAGGGAGAAAGGCAGAGGAGACAGGGACTTTACACGAGCTGCCTCTTACTGTTAAACCTTACTGACTTCTTATAAATCATTTGCAGTGAGAGGCAGGGAGAGAGAGAGAACTGCTAGGTGTTTTCCCCCTCCACTCGCTCCGTTCTGCGTCTTCCCAGTTCAGTTTCTCCTCATTTCATCAGAGTAGGAAGTAGGTGAAGGCAGGAAAGAGAAATGTTCATTAAGGCTCAATTAACTATCGGAGGCGTGACTTTGCTGGGGGGTGTGCGCCCTGCGCTGCCCTTCCAAGGTCAACGCTGTGAAGACGATTCATTGTTGGTGAGCTGCCTCTTGTGGCTGCAGGGATGGCTGTGTGTGGTTATTTCTAGATCAGTGTAAGCTGTGGTCTGCCTTTAGAGCTTCAATGTGAATAATCATTAGTACTGGAGGCAGTGCCTGTAATGTAAACACAGTGCAGTGCCTGTAATGTCAACACAGTGCAGTGCCTGTAATGTAAACACAGTGCAGTGCCTGTAATGTCAACACAGTGCAGTGCCTGTAATGTCAACACAGTGCAGTGCCTGTAATGTCAACACAGTGCAGTGCCTGTAACATAAACACAAAGAGAAGCATGCATTCAGTCTGCAGATAGAACCCTCGTCACGCACACACACACACACACATATTTACAATGTGTCTGTGTGTTGTACATAGTGCACTCACACACACTCTAGCGCTCGCGCACACACACACATACACACACACACACACACACTCCAAGTGGAGGAGGTCAGGGGCTCTGAGATGACTGTGTGTTCCTGTCCCACAGGTACGCTCGGCTCAAACTGCAGCTAACCTCAGAGGGATGCATCCCTGTCAAGAAGTAAGTCTGGCTGACTCATCCCTCTGTCTCATCTCTCTCTCTCTCTCTCTCTCTCTCTCTCTCTCTCTCTCTCTCTCTCTCTCTCTCTCTCTCTCTCCTTCATCTCCATCACTCCTGTCTTTGCCATCTATGCCGTCTATCTTTGCATCAATCTTCCCATCAATCTTTACCCCCGTCTGTCTTCCTCCCTACAACTCCCCCTCTTTCTATCTGTCCTCTTCCCTCCCTTATTCTCAGTCTCCCATCTCTCTGCTCACCTGTCGCCCTTTTGTCCATTTTCATCCCCTCCTCCTCCTGTCTGTCTGTCTGAGTCTGTCTGTCTGTCTGTCTGTCTGTCTGAGTCTGTCTGTCTGTCTTAGTCTGTCCGTCTGTCTTAGTCTCTCTGTCTGTCTGAGTCTGTCTGTCTGCCTGTCTGTCTGTCTGTCTGTCTGAGTCTGTCTGAGTCTGTCTGTCTGTCTGTCTGTCTGTCTGTCTGTCTGTCTGTCTGTCTGTCTGTCTGTCTGTCTGTCTTAGTCTGTCTGTGTGGTCCGATCTGAAGTGGCCAGCAGGGAAATCTGACCACAATCACCAGAGAGAGACAGCAATTATCAAGGAGGGCTCTTCAGCAGCCATACCCATCTCTACCTGAACCCCCTCCATCAGCCTTGAAGGCTGTGTGTGTGTGTCCCAATATGTACGTGTGTGTGTTTTCACTTTGGCGAGCCTGAACCCCGCTGTTCAACATCTGAAATGCAATGGTGAACTCCAGTAATGAACCCAATCACATCTGTGATGCAGCCACAGAGTGTGACATGGGTGCAGCCACAGAGAGACTGTAGACAGCTCTCGAATTGTAGATTCTGTACTTGACCCAGGTGTCCCTGATGGCTGCTGGCTGGTAGCTCTCAGGGCAGACGTGGACTGATGGACCAGAAGCGCGTCACACCTGGAGCTAGAGGAGGTGTGAGTGGATCCAGGCCTGTGAGGACTGACTTCCATGAACAGCTCTCACAGGTGTCGCTAACAGTGTCTGTGATGAAACCGTCTGTGTGTGTGTCTCTGCAGTATCTTTAGGATGTTCTCGGCCGACAGGAAGCGCGTGGAGACCGCCCTGGAGAACTGCAGCCTCCCTTCTGGCAGGGTGAGACGTTCTCTCTGTACCTCTCTCTCTCTCTCTGTACCCTCTCTCTCTCTCTCTCTCTCTCTCTCTCTCTCTCTCTCTCTCTCTCTCTCTCTCTCTGTACCTCTCTCTCTCTCTCTCTCTCTCTCTCTCTGTACCTCTCTCTCTCTCTCTGTACCTCTCTCTCTCTCTCTCTCTCTCTGTACCTCTCTCTCTCTCTCTCTGTACCTCTCACTCTCTCTCTCTCTCTCTCTCTCTCTCTCTCTGTACCTCTCCCTCTCTCTCTCTCTCTCTCTCTGTACCTCTCCCTGTCTCTCTCTCTCTCTCTCTGTACCTCTCCCTCCCTCCCCCCTCTCGCGCTCTCTCTCTCTCTCTCTCTCTCTCTCTCTCTCTCTCTCTCTCTCTCTCTCTCTCTCTCTACTCTTTCAGATTTTCTGTTATTTATCGCTTTTTCTTTCTTTGGCTGTCAGTGTTTCTCTGTGTGTCTCTCATCACTCATCCACCTGACCCTCAATCCATCCATCCACCCCCCCCATTACAGAAGTAGTTCCCCCCTAGTCTGTCATGTTCGTGGTTGCCGCATGAGGAGAATCTGTTTGTTTGCGTTCATCCATGGTGGGTTTTTACATGACTTCCCTCTCAGTGTTTTAATCTATCTTCATGCAAATGAGCTTGGGGGGTCGTGGCAGGGGGTGGCCAGCCGCCAGCCCTTTCCCTCATGCCTCGGGAGAGACATCTTCCCACCCTCCACTGTGCCCCTTGTCACACGGAACCAGCACCCTCTGCAAGGAATAGCAAGCAATTAGTACTCTCTGAGGGGGTAAATCCTTCTAATGTCATCTGGAACACAAGTAACGCACACACACAGGAAGACACACATCTAGCATACAAGCATACAAACCCCTGATTGCTTGTTGAGTATTTTTGCTTGTCATTTGTATTTTATTTAACCTTTATTTAACAAGGCAGAATCCTTAAGAACAAAATTCTTATTTACAAAGATGGCCTGGCAAAAAGCCAAAGCTTTGAGGGAGAGGTGAAGGGGGCTAAGGAAGAAAAATCTGGTTAAATCAGTTTACTGTAAAAAGTACAACGGCACACAACCACAGCAGTACAACATACAGAAGAAAAACAACAACAAATCAACAAAAACAAGCAGGTTAAACAAAGCAGGGCATTTGTACATAGGGAATTATCCAGTGCTTACACATAATTGGTTGTTAAGGGTGTTTGAATTGCACTGGTTTGAGTTTACTTATCAAATGTGTTTTCTAAATGACATCATGGTGACAATTGTGTCTTAATGTGAGACGTGTGTTCAGACCTTTGCAAAGAAGTGTGAATGAACCTGAGTAATGTGTCAAAAAGAGTCAATTGTGTTTAAAGACTGGGGTACATGGTCTTTCTGCTGGGATTTGGCAAAATGGTTATGTGGGGATGGCTTACGCTTACCATTTGTGTGTTAGCAATCGAGAAAAACTGTAACACAAGCATAGAAGCACGAGAAGTATCTAGCTGCACCTGCACACATACTTCTATAGACACACAGGTGCATACACATAACAATACATTATAATGTCACATATAAACACCAGCATCCTAGACATAATACACACACAGTACATACAGACACACAAGAGCACACATGACTCATACATGCCAAAGCAAGTTGGACTTGATCAGTGCAAGGTGAGAAGGAGGGAGAAGTAGGAGGATGAGAGAGAGAAAGGGAGAAGGAGGAAGTGAGAGACAAAAGAAGGAATTATGGAAGAGAAGGAGAGAATGGAGAATGGTGAGACGGAGAGAAGGAGGAAGGGAGAGAATGAGGAAGGGAGAGAATGAGGAAGGGAGAGAATGAGGAAGGGAGAGAAGGAGGAAGGGAGAGAAGGAGGAAGGGAGAGAAGGAGGAAGGGAGAGACGGATGTGTTGCTCTCTGAAGGTCTACTGGGGCTTGTTGTTGCCAGTTGCGAAGCGTAATTAATTACAGCTAAATGTTAGCACTGCTAATCCCAAACACACACACACACGTACACACAGACTCGTTGACTACAAGGTCTTAGTCAGTCTCATTAAGTCTCGACTGGACTACCTTCATCTCAACATCGTCCTCATCTCCTTCTTCTTCTTATTTCTCCTCCCAAACAGATTGTTGTTCTGCTCTGTTTATCCTTGGCAGTGAGACACTTGGCTCTGTTGGCTTCATGCAGAAGCCTGGCAGCCAGTGTGGATTGTGAGCATGTGAGGGAGAGACAGAGAGACTGCAGGCAGACATGTCTAGGAAAGAACTTGAAGCCTAACCCAGTAGGGCCTCCAAAGAGATCCTGCCCTTGTGTTGACAGTGTTTTCAGCGCGTGTGTGTGAGTAGCCTGTGTTTGTGTGTTCTCCAGAACGACTCCTTCCCCCAGGAGGACTTTACTCCAGAGGTGTACAAGGTGTTCCTCAGCAGCATCTGCCCCAGACCAGAGGTGGACCACATCTTCTCTGAAATGTAAGGACAACTCAGTACTGTCTCTCTCTCTCTCTGTCTCTCTCTGTGTCTCTCTGTCTGTCTATCTCTCTCTGTCTGGAAACCAACTGTTTCATTTCATTTACATTTAGTCATTTAGCAGACACTCTTATCCAGAGCGACTTACAGTAGGCCTAAGTACAAGGACAAGTAGGGTGAAGTGCCTTGCCCAAGGGCACAACGTCATTTGGCACGGCGGGGAATCGATCCAGTAACCTTCTGATTACTAGCCCGACTCCCTCACCGCTCAGCCATCTGACTCCCGTTTACTCAATAGACACCTAACCCATTTTCAGTTTCGGAATCATTTTTATGATCTCGCCGACACCTATCATCTACCCTGAACTATCCGCCTGGTACAGAGCTAGTCTATCAGGGTAGTCTCTATCCGCAGCACCACTTGTGGACAACATTTCTAGTGGAATACAGTGCCTTGCAGTCAGTGTGTGTAGGTGCATGTTTTGAAGAAAGGCTGACTTCCCTGTCTATGAATGAGGCTGTCTGCCAGCAGAACCTTCTAGACTGAAATGAAAGTCATAAATCCACATTTTAATTATGCTAAAGTGATAGGCAGTGCGAGGAAGGTGGAGATGAATGTGATATGTTCCTGGGGAGACAAGACATGGGAGAGGCTTTTTAATCAAATCTCCTAATTTACTTAACACAGCATTTGATCCCCTGTTATGTCTCTCCTTTCCTCTCCTCCCCTCTCCTAATTAATCCTCCTCCCTTCCCTCCTTCCCTACTCTTTGTCTGTGCTTTTATCTCGTTCATCTCCTCCCATCCCTTTCTCCTCCCTCTACTTGTCTTCCCTTGCCTTTTCTCTCTTCATGAAACATATCGTCCCGCTTTGAACCGCCTTCATACTCCGTCCTTGTTTCTCTTCCTCTCCTCCTCCCCATCTCTCTTCCTCCACATCTCTCCTCTCCTCCTCCCCATCTCTACTCTCCTCCTCCCCATCTCTCCTCTCCTCCTCCCCATTTCTCCTCTCCTCCACATCTCTCCTCCTCCACATCTCTCTTCCTCCACATCTCTCCTCTCCTCCTCCACATCTCTCCTCTCCTCCTCCAAATCCTTCCTCCCCCACATCTCTCTTCCTCCACATCTCTCCTCTCCTCCTCCACATCTGTCCTCCCCCACATCTCTCTTCCTCCACATCTCTCCTCTCCTCCTCCACATCTCTCTTCCTCCACATCTCTCATGTCCTCCCCCACATCTCTCTTCCTCCATATCTCCTCTCCTCCCCCACATCTCTCTTCCTCCACATCTCTCCTCTCCTCCTCCACATCTCTCCTCCCCCACATCTCTCTTCCTCCACATCTCTCATCTCCTCCTCCACATCTCTCCTCCTCCACATCTCTCTTCCTCCCCATCTCTCCTCCTCCACATCTCTCCTCTCCTCCTCCACATCTCTCATCTCCTCCTCCACATCTCTCCTCTCCTCCTCCACATCTCCTCTCCTCCTCCACATCTCTCTTCCTCCACATCTCTCCTCCTCCACATCTCTCATCTCCTCCTCCACATCTCCTCTCCTCCCCCACATCTCTCTTCCTCCACATCTCTCCTCCTCCACATCTCTCATCTCCTCCTCCACATCTCTCCTCTCCTCCTCCACATCTCTCCTCTCCTCCTCCACATCTCTCCTCTCCTCCTCCACATCTCTCCTCCTCCACATCTCTCCTCTCCTCCTCCACATCTCTCATCTCCTCCTCCACATCTCTCATCTCCTCCTCCACATCTCTCCTCCTCCACATCTCCTCTCCTCCTCCACATCTCTCTTCCTCCACATCTCTCCTCCTCCTCATCTCTCCTCTCCTCCTCCACATCTCTCCTCTCCTCCTCCACATCTCTCCTCTCCTCCTCCACATCTCTCCTCTCCTCCTCCACATCTCTCCTCTCCTCCTCCACATCTCCTCTCCTCCTCCACATCTCTCCTCTCCTCCTCCACATCTCTCCTCTCCTCCTCCACATCTCCTCTCCTCCTCCACATCTCTCCTCTCCTCCTCCACATCTCTCCTCTCCTCCTCCACATCTCTCCTCTCCTCCTCCACATCTCTCCTCTCCTCCTCCACATCTCTCCTCTCCTCCCCCACATCTCTCCTCCTCCACATCTCTCCTCTCCTCCTCCACATCTCTCCTCTCCTCTCCCACATCTCTCCTCCTCCACATCTCTCCTCTCCTCTCCCACATCTCTCCTTCTCCACATCTCTCCTCTCCTCCCCCACATCTCCTCTCCTCCTCCCCATCTCTCCTCCTCCACATCTCTCCTCTCCTCCTCCACATCTCTCCTCTCCTCCTCCACATCTCTCCTCTCCTCCTCCACATCTCTCATCTCTCTTCCTCCACACCTCTCCTCTCAGTGGGGCTAAGAGTCGTCCTTACCTGACAGTTGATCAGATGACAGACTTCATCAACAACAAGCAGCGAGACCCCCGCCTCAACGAAATCCTGTACCCCCCCCTCAAAGCTGAGCAGGTTCAGATCCTGGTGGACAAGTACGAGCCCAACGTCTCGCTCGCTCAGAAAGGTCTGTGGCCCGACGGCACACACACACGCACTCTCTCTCTCTCTCTCGCTCGCATTCTTTCTTTCTCTCACGCACGCACACACACTCAGATGATCTCTAACAGATACTGTGGGTCTACACCTCAGTCTGTCCTCATTTACTTCAGTTCTACTCACTCAGTATCTCTCTCTGTATAACCTTGAATATTCATTCCTGTACAGGATTCTGCATGACTGGCATAGTGATTCTGAACAGTGTATTATGGCCGTGTGTTACTGCACACGAAGTGAGAGTTTTCATGTGTTCATGAGAGCCAGTGTTTTCAGAGTACAAACAGAGTACGTTTTTGTATTATTTTTTTTTGGGGGGGGAAGCGGGAGTTTTCAGTCCTCAGTCTCCCCCTCCAGGAGGGCGCTGAGTTTGGCAGGGGTATTGCCATAGAAACGGCTCAGCTACATCGTGTCCAGGGACCGAATAAGTGAAGAGTCGTAGCGGGGTGCTAGGGAACGGAATGTTAGCCCGGCTGCACACTGCTCACACAAAACACACACACGGTACAGTTCAGTACCGACCAGGCATACAGTCACTCACACACACACACAAGTTCCTCTGTGAGGCAGGGGAAGCTGTCTGCCTCTCAGTACAGTGTGTGTGTGTGTGTGTGTCTCTCCCAGGAGGGCTTTATGGAACAGCATCTGGAGAGCTGAGTACTCGACACTAAGGAACGACTCGCAGCCAACCTGTTCTCCTGCTCCCACACAGAACTGCTGTCACACACACACACAGACACTCACTCACACAAACACGCACGCTCTCTGTCACACGCAACCACACACACACACACACCCATGGAAACACACACTGTCTTTGTCTCTCAAACGCACCCACATGCAAACACACATAGACACAGACTAGTATGTTCCACCTTCCTGCTCTTCACTCTCATTCCCTCCTGTGGTTCTAGTTATTCCTGTCAGGAAACATCTCCATACCCAAAGTTCCCCTCACTATGGTCTACCTATAGTTTCATCTGCTCCAGTCAGAAAGAACACGGTTTACTTTAGTATCTCATTCCAAGTATTTATATCAGTTTCAAATCATTTCACTTCCTACATGTCTTCCCTGCTCTTCTTCAACATTAAAAGCTTTTAGACAGAGCGCTGCGATCAGTTGTATCCTGGAAAACTCTCTTCTTTGCCAACAGATTTGAATTGAGCTGTGTAGCAGTGTTCTGTGGTGTTTCAGACGGTATGTGTGTCTCTGGAAGTTTATTTGACTGTGTTTCTGTTACAGTTTTAAGTAACACTAAGCTGCCGGCAATCCATCTTGTTTCTCTAAAACTCTGCACTAGGTGTGGTGTGTGAGGCGTTTCTGGGGCTCTGTGTGGTGTGTGGCTCTGTAAGGTGTGTGTGGTGTGTGTGTGTGTGTGGCTCTGTAAGGTGTGTGTGGTGTGTGTGTGTTGCTCTGTAAGGTGTGTGTGGTGTGTGTGTGGGGCTCTGTAAGGTGTGTGTGGGGTGGTGCGGGGCTCTGTGAGGTTTGTGTGGGGCTTTGTGAGGTGTGTGTGGGGTGGTGCGGGGCTCTGTGTGGTGTGTGTGTGGGGCTCTGTAAGGTGTGTGTGTGGTGTGTGTGCGGACCTTTGTGAGGTGTGTGTGGGGTGGGGTGGTGCGGGGCTTTGTGAGGTGTGTGTGGGGTGGTGTGAGGTGCTGTAGCTAAGGCTGTTTCTGGGAGCTTGTGTGCCAGGGAGCCATTCTGGAAGCACCAGATCTCCCGGCGTGCAGTATTTATCTAGCCTGAGGAAGTACGGCCATCTGCTCGACTGAGAGCCCCAGATTCACACACGCACAGACACACACGCCAACATGTCTGTCACACACACACACACATGCTCTATTGAGGCTCTCATGCTCACACAGAAATATTGACTTACACCCCCCCCCCCCCACACACACACACACACACACACACACACACACACTGTGGTCCCAGATTGTGGAGCAGGGTCGAAGTGGACCACAAAGGGTACTTCAGGTCTACCCCAACAGGGTCTTGTATCATTCAGGAAGAGGAGTGGAAAAACAGATGATCTCTCTCCCTCTCCTCACTCTCTGTCTCTCTTTCTATCTTTTGTGTGTCTTGCTCTCTGTCTTTCTCTTTGTCTCCCTCTATGTCTGTCCATCTCTCTCTCTCACCCTCCTACTCTCTGTGTTAAATGGGGCTCTTACAGGATCAAAGGTGTGTTCTCCTTCAGAGAGCCAACAGACAGCTTGCCCTGTGTGACAGATAGCAATGACACTTTCTGAAGACACGTGTATACAAACCTTAAACCTCTCCAGAGGGTCTTCTCACCAAGCTGTAATCAGACCTTGGTTTGTGATCCCACTTCCTGGTTCCTGGTTACGACGCAGTAGTACTTACAGTAAATACAGGCAAGTAAGGTGAAGTGGACACAACTTGCCCAAGGACCATTTGGCATGGCGGGGAATTGATCGGGGAATTGGCGGGGAATTGATCTGGCAACCTTCGGGTTACTAGCCCAACTCCCTCACCGCTCAGCCATCGGACTACCTGTAATAAGAGCAACACTGAC
>NC_140366.1:16797500-16895000 GCF_054491055.1 Hypomesus nipponensis | reverse complement strand
GGGAGAGGGAGAGGGAGAGGGAGAGGGAGAGGGAGAGGGAGAGGGAGAGGGAGAGGGAGAGGGAGAGGGAGGAGGGAGAGGGAGAGGGAGAGGGAGAGGGAGAGGGAGGAGGGAGAGGGAGGAGGGAGGAGGGAGGAGGGAGAGGGAGAGGGAGAGGGAGAGGGAGAGGGAGAGGGAGAGGGAGAGGGAGAGGGAGAGGGAGGAGGGAGAGGGAGGAGGGAGGAGGGAGGAGGGAGAGGGAGAGGGAGAGGGAGAGGGAGAGGGAGGAGGGAGAGGGAGAGGGAGAGGGAGAGGGAGAGGGAGAGGGAGGAGGGAGAGGGAGAGGGAGATGGAGGAGGGAGGAGGGAGGAGGGAGAGGGAGAGGGAGAGGGAGAGGGAGGAGGGAGAGGGAGAGGGAGGGAACAAACACATTTCTGTGTGCGAGTGAATGAGCCCTTGGAGACGGGGGGGGAAACCAATGCCAGCATCTCTCACCAGCATCCAGTCTCTCTCATTTGCTCTGGAAGATGAGTCATCAGGTAGGGGTGCTTGGATATGGTCCTCTGTATGGAAGGAGACTGCTACAGGGCCTGGGAGTAGCGGACTGGGCTGACTGGAGAGAGATCGAGAAGAGCTGATGCCTCAGAGAGAACTTCAAAAGAATCAGAACGATAAAAGAGGTCAAAAAACGGGAAGCTATACAGCATGTTCACAGACAAGCTATGAGTTGTATCACATATGAGCTGGGAACTTTTGTGGGGCATGTATGTGTGTGTGTGTGTGTGTGTGTGTGTGTGAGAGAGAGAAAGTGTGTGCGTGTGTGATGGTCCTGTGAGTTTCTTAACAATGCATTATTAATAGCCGTAAACACTGTGATCCAAAAGCAGTGTATGCCATGAATAAATGAGCTGTGTGCCTACTGGCAGGCAGGCCCCTGGGACTGTGTGTTGGCGCATGTGCTCAGAGTCCTCCTCAGGGACCCTCACTCAGCTGTCGGAACAGAAAACTCCAGACTGTTCCCCCACCAGCACCAGGACACTCCCAGCTACTGTCCGCCACAGTGCAGGACAGACAGCCTTCCAGCTCACGTCACTAACGCTTCTATTGGGAGTCAGGTGGCTGAACGGTGAGGGAATCAGGCTAGTAATCTGAAGGTCGCCAGATCGTCGTTGTTTCCTTGGGCAAGGCACTTCACCCTACTTGCCTCGGGGGGAATGTCCCTGTACTTACTGCAAGTCACTCTGGATAAGAGCGTCTGCTAAATGACTAGATGTAAATGATTGTGTATACTACTACTACTAATAATAATAATAGTGTACTCATTCAGCAGATACTTGAATCCAGAGTGAGTTGAGGGAGGCATGGTTCTCCTCACACCCAGGGTCGGGGGCTGGTTAGGTCCGACTGCATGGGGCTAGGCCTCTTACCTGGGTTGTTCCTCCTCAGATTCCCAGTATGGTACTAATCCATCCCAGCACAGGTACATGGACAGAATGCTTAAGATGTGTCTACACAAGCCCCCCTGCTGTCGGATGCTGCATTTTTTATGGTTGACCCTCTCACTCCGACCCTCACTGTGTTGACAGTGGGATACTGAGCTTACAGTAGGCTTACAGTAGCCACCCTAGAAACACTATCTATACAGACTTTTTCACAGTTTTGCAATCTCTCTCTCTCCATCTCCCTCTCTCTCCCCCCCTCCATCTCCCTCTGTCTCTCTCTCTCCCCCTCTCTCTCTCCATCTCCCTTTGTCTCTCTCTCCATCTCTCTCTCTCCCCCTCTCTCTCCATCTCCCTGTCTCTGTCTCTCTCCCCCTCTCTCTCCCTCTGTCTCTCTCTCGCCCCCTCTCTCTCCATCTCCCTGTGTCTCTCTGTCTCTCTCCCCCTCTCTCCTTGTGTGTGTGTAGCTGGAGCCGGGTGTCCCTCTGCCCAGTCCCATGGATCTTCTGGGGAAGATCCTGGTGAAGAACAAGAAGAAGCACCACACTGCTGAGGGTGGCAGCAAGAAGAAGCTGTCTGAGCAGGTGTCCAACACCTACAGCGACTCCTCCAGCGTGTGTGAGCCCTCCTCCCCCAGCGCAGGTACACACACACACACACACACACACACGCATGCAAGAAAACACACACATGCGTACCTAGGCACATGTTCACTGTGACACACACCAACTCTGCAAAGGATCCTTCATGCTCGCTCCTAAGGCCATGATGTCAGATCCACGATGAAGACCAGCCTGTATTATTTATCAATACTAGCCTCGCGCAGTCAAGTCCATCATCACAGCTGGGAAAATGGCCGTCTGTTCTGTGGATTAAACTGCTGTGACAGTTAGAGGGAACATGCCTGAAGTCCTGTGTTCATCATTTTCATGAGTCTCTCCATCAGTCTGACAAATTATTGAATCTTTCATCCAGATACTCCTACTCAGACTTCTAGTGTCATAATGTCAGTCACTGGGGTGCCCTAAACACTGCTGTGTGTGTGTGTGTGTGTGTGTGTGTGTGTGAATACAATTTGTTATGGCCTCCAACTTGCCACAGGGTTTCAAACCCCAGGGCTGTGTGATTGTGTGTGTGTGTGTGTGTACCGGGCAAGCAGATATCAAGCAAAGCGGGTTTTCACACAGAATCATCCGATGTCCATCCTCAGTGGACCACAGGGGCTCTGAGAGCAAGCTTAGCTCACACTGCCCCCTGCTGGTACAGAGAGACACTGACACATGAGTGGACCCAGCACCACCCACCAACCCTAGCACGCCTCATTCTGTAGCTCACCTCAAAATTAAGACATTAAGACATCATATTTACATATGACATGAAACAGTCGTATCCTGGCGCTGGAGACGACTGAAACCGCACAAAGTCGATAGATACACACGAAGGGGATGGTTGATGAGCGGTTTCTGCTCCTAGGCTCCACCAATCAGGAGATGGCAGAGCCCTACCAGCCTCCAGATGGCGCTGAGCTCAGCCTCAGACCACACGGCAGGAAGTCCATTGGTGAGTCACGCAGTCACTTCCTGGTTGGCGGCCAAACTCCAAACTCAAAAGTAACGCACCTTCTCTGGGCCGGTGGGACGATGTTTACCACTAACCTCCAAACTAACCTCCTCCCCTCTCCACTCTTCCAGGAGAGGTGGAGGCTGAGAGTGAGGATGACGATGACGATGATGATGACTGTAAAAAGGGCTCCATGGATGATGTGAGGGTTTTTTCTCCCCCTGCTACTTCTTATTTGGCGAATGCCTCCACCGCCCCCTAGTGGCTGGTCTTGGTTGTCTCAGGAGACTGATCAGTGTTGGCGCTGTTTTTCAGGGGATGGTAGGCAGGGAGGCGTTTGCCACTGAGGAGATGTCTAATCTGGTCAGCTACATCCAGCCTGTCAAGTTCAACTCCTTTGAAGCTTCCAAACGTAAGATTCCTTCACTGATTCTTTGAACATTGCAACACCACATGATGACGTGCAGGGGATTGAGTGACAGCTGTGAAGAGGTCATGGTTTCATCATACACACCCAAGTCACACGATGAATCTAATCCACGTGTGATTGGTTGCTTGTCTTTGCCAGAGATGAATCGCAGCTATCAGATGTCCTCCTTCGTGGAGACCAAGGCTCTGGAGCAGCTCACCAAGTCACCAGTGGAGTTTGTCGAGTATCCTTGAGCTGCATTCACTGTCTGGAGGGTCGGGTTCCAGACAGAAGTCAATCTTAATCCTGTACTTCTCCCCACAGAGAGATATGTCAGTCTCCCTCCCCTCTACCTTGTATCCCTTAACTCAGCCTGACAGATACAACAAACAGCAGCTGAGCAGGATCTACCCCAAGGGCACCAGAGTGGACTCCTCCAACTACAACCCGCAGGTGTTCTGGAACGCCGGCTGCCAGCTCGTGGCTCTCAACTTCCAGACAATAGGTGAGACAGCCACCCCGGGCTGTGAGAGGGCCCACACTGTAGCCTGACTCCCTCACTTCTCTCAGGAAGGACCTGGTAAAAGCATGGGCTTTCTCTCTGGAGGAATGTGGTGAACAAAAAAGAAAGTGGTTTCTCTCTGGAGAGATCTAGTGAAAGCGCGGTTTTCTCGTCTGAAGCACGTTGTAAGAGCCCACGTTTCCCTCCTGAGGGACTTTGTAAAAGCCTGGCTTTCAGTGGTCAAGAGTCCGTCTGATTGGTCATTGATGGCTGGGTGTGCTTGGCCCCACAGACGTGTCTATGCAGCTCAACCTGGGCATGTATGAGTACAACGGCAAGTGTGGCTACAGGCTCAAGCCCGAGTTCATGAGACGGCCAGACAAGCACTTCGACCCCTTCACCGAGAGCACCGTGGACGGAATAGTAGCTAACACACTGTCCGTCAAGGTGAGCGCGCGCGTGTGTGTGTGTCTTTCTATCTGACGACACGTGTGAACACACACCCACTAGGTGTGGTGACTGATTGTGATGTCTGTTTCATAGCGACTGCCTATACCTGCCTGTGTTTAGATCATATCAGGCCAGTTCCTGACTGACAAGAAAGTTGGGACGTACGTGGAGATCGACATGTTCGGCCTGCCGGTGGACACTCGCAGGAAAGGCTTTAAGACCAAGACGTCTCAGGGCAACGCAATCAACCCTGTCTGGGAGGAAGAGGCTATCGTCTTCAAGAAGGTCAGACTTCCTGAGGGGCCTGACTGCGCTCAATCTCTTATATATGTTATTATATATTATTTATCATCATGTTTGACTAGAGAACCTACTATCACAGTGTAGGTGAAGAAATATAGTGCCGTATACAGTGCTAACTGTGGTACTGATGTATTTATGTGTGTGTGTGTGTGTGTGTGTGTGTGTGTCAGGTGGTTCTACCCACTCTGGCGTCGTTGAGGATAGCTGTGTTTGAGGAAGGAGGGAAGTTCATTGGCCATCGTATCATTCCTGTGTCTGCCATACGTCCAGGTAAAGAGCCGCCCCCTACTGGACACTGCCTGCGTTACCTCATTACACAGCACGGGCCGTAAGAAACGTGTGTGTGTGTGTGTTGCAGGTTATCACTACCTCGGTCTGAGGAATGAGAAGAACCAGACGCTCACCCTGCCTGCTCTGTTTGTCTACCTGGAGGTGAAGGACTATGTACCAGACACCTTTGCAGGTAACACAGCCCACAAGCAGGAAGGAGCTCTTCCTCATATCTACCTGGGGTTGTTAGTCCGGTCCGTGCTCTGATCTAGGCTCCTTTCTGTTTGTGTGCTGGGCTGTTCTCAGATGTGTCTCTGCTCTGTGTCTTAGATGTGATCGAGGCTCTGTCCAATCCCATCCGCTATGTCAACCTGATGGAGCAGAGGGCCAATCAGCTCGCTGCTCTCACCCTCGAAGAGGGAGCAGAGGAGGAGGACTCTAAAGAGGTGTGTGTGTGTGTGTGCGAGTGTTTGTGTGTGCTTTTGTCTGTGTTTTGGTCTGTTTACTGTTGAATGCATGCTTGATTTTGTGTGTTTGTGTTGATGTGTGTGTGTGTGTGTTTGTATTGACGTGTGTGTGTGTGTGTGTGTGTGTGCGGAGTGAGCATGACTGACCGATCAGTAAGAAATCAATCATAGAGTCCCCAGTCAGGGGGCTGCTCTTCTGTGTGTGAGAAGCTGATTGGGTGAAACCAGAGGGGGGTGGAGGGAGGGAGGAGGGTGCAGGCAGTCAGCGGCAGCCATGGCGGGAGATGGAGGCTGGGTAATGGAGCCTTGGATGGAGGCTGGGTAATGGAGGCTTGGATGGAGGCTGGGTAATGGAGGCTTGGATGGAGGCTTAGATGGAGGCTGGGTAATGGAGGCTGGGTAATGGAGGCTGGGTAATGGAGGCTGGGTAATGGAGGCTGGGTAATGGAGGCTGGGTAATGGGCTGTGATGGGTTGGCAGAGAAATGTGGAGCTCCAGCAGGAGATTCAAGGGGAGGTTGTAGATAAGAGGGGTGACAGACTGATGTAGAGAGAGGGAGGGAGGGAGGGAGGGAGGGAGGGAGGGAGGGAGGGAGGGAGGGAGGGAGGGAGGGAGGGAGGGAGGGAGGGAGGGAGGGAGGGAGGGAGGGAGGGAGGGAGGGAGGGAGGGAGGGAGGGAGGAGAGAGAGGGGGAGAAGGGGAGAAGACGGATGGAGAGAGAGGGAGAGAGAGAGAGGTATAAGAAGAGTTTCACAGGGTGGGTACTCCGGCCCTCTTTCTCTACTGATTTGCCAGTTGAACTCATCTCAGACAGGGCCAACCAATCCTGAGCTGCTTCATGCAACCTCCATGGCAACGGTAGCCTAGTGATGCTTTGGGTTTACCCTGTAGTGGCTGGAAATGAGAGACAAGAGTCCAAGAGATTGGCGGAGAGGAGGGAGTGGAACAGAGAGGAGTGCAGATTGTTTACTAGGATTTCCTCCAGTCATCTGTAGGGAACGTACGTCTGGGTTAGAGGTGTTGAGGACAAATAGAGATAAAGTTGGGAGGAGGTTTTGAGTGTGATGGTGAGTCATGTTGAGAGTGGGCTACCAGAGTTATGTCTACAAGGTCTCCTACAGGTCACAGGTATGGCACTCAAAGCTGCTCCATTCTTTATCTTCAGGTGATGTTTTCCTGTGTATTTATAACGAGAGTTGGACTTGAATGAACTGGAATTTATTAGGTTTGAGGTGTTTGTTAAAGAGGCATTGGATTAATTAAGCTATTACATTAGGCTGAATCAGTTTGGATGCCTGTTGTGCTTTGTATGAGAAAATCTGTATGTTTGTATGAGAAAAAATCTCTCCAAATGAATCCTCACCACTCAACCCTGCTCTCAGATACGGTAATGCTGACTAATCCTGGGATGTTGTCTTTGTGTTTGTCTTTGATTGGCAGGTTGATGCGGGGGGCGACGCCCCCTCGGAGCCTAGTGTGGACCCCCCAGGACTCAGCCAGACCCCCAACGGGCAGAGCCACACCCCCATCATCACCCCCAAACCCCCCTCTCTGGTCAGCCACCAGGCTCAACCCACAGGTACACACCCGCAACCTGGCAACCCACAACCTGGCAACCCACACCCTTCACTGATAGACACGATGTGCAGGCTCGATCTGACAACTGACTCTTTTCTGGATATGCTCAGTCGATGCCCTCTCATAAACAGGGGCTTCAATGTAGCAACCAACAATGACACATTGCTCACAGTGCAGCGCTGCTAAAACCCGGGTTGTTTAGACTTGGTGTTATTTATAGTGTGTGCTATTTAGATAATGCATTATTAATAACACTCCATGTGTCATTTTAAAATGTTATTTACAATACGGGACATTTACAAAACGTGTCGCTGACTCCTGCGAACAGGGCCGGTGAAGTCAGCCGCCAAGACCGAGGACATCATCCAGAGCGTCCTCACAGGTACGTGTGGCTGCTGTCGCCCTCCGCTCTCACACACGCACGTCCTCGCCCCCGTCACGTGCCGCTGGCCGCTGAATCTCCGGGTCACGTGCCGCAGCCGCGGGGCTGGGGGTCTGGGGGAGAGCCTGAGCATGACCGCTGTTCCTCCTCCTTCCCCTCTGGGGGTCTGGAGGAGAGCCTGAGCGTTACGGCTGTTCCTCCTCCTTCCCCTCTGGGGGTCTGGAGGAGAGCCTGAGCGTGACGGCTGTTCCTCCTCCTTCCCCTCTGGGGGTCTGGAGGAGAGCCTGAGCATGACGGCTGTTCCTCCTCCTTCCCCTCTGGGGGTCTGGAGGAGAGCCTGAGCGTGACCGCTGTTCCTCCTCTGTCCCCTCAGACGTGGACGCCCAGACGGTGGAGGAGCTGAAGCAGCAGAAGGCCTTCGTCAGGGAGCAGAGGAAGCAGTACAAGGAGATGAAGGAGCTGGTGCGGAAACACCACCGCAAGACCAGCGAGCTCATCAAGGAGCACACGGCTCGCATGGCAGAGCTGCAGAATCAGCACCAGCGCAAACGCTCGTCCATGCAGAAGAGCCTCAAACGAGACGGTAAGAAAAGGTAGGTAGCCCTGCTCCTCCTCCTCCCACTGCTCCTCCTCCTCTTACTGCTCCTCCTCCTCCTCCTCCCACTGCTCCTCCTCCTCCCACTGCTCCTCCTCCTCCCACTGCTCCTCCTCCTCCTCCCACTGCTCCTCCTCCTCTTACTGCTCCTCCTCCTCCCACTGCTCCTCCTCCTCCCACTGCTCCTCCTCCTCCCACTGCTCCTCCTCCTCCTCCTCCCACTGCTCCTCCTCCCACTGCTCCTCCTCCTCCTCCCACTGCTCCTCCTCCTCCTCCCACTGCTCCTCCTCCTCCCACTGCTCCTCCTCCTCCCACTGCTCCCCCTCCTCCTCCCACTGCTCCCCCTCCTTCCACTGCTCCTCCTCCCACTGCTCCTCCTCCTCCTCCCACTGCTCCTCCTCCTCCCACTGCTCCTCCTCCTCCCACTGCTCCTCCTCCTCCCACTGCTCCCCCTCCTCCTCCCACTGCTCCCCCTCCTTCCACTGCTCCTCCTCCCACTGCTCCTCCTCCTCCTCCCACTGCTCCTCCTCCTCCCACTGCTCCTCCTCCTCCCACTGCTCCTCCTCCCACTGCTCCTCCTCCTCCTCCCACTGCTCCTCCTCCTCCTCCCACTGCTCCTCCTCCTCCCACTGCTCCTCCTCCTCCTCCCACTGCTCCCCCTCCTTCCACTGCTCCTCCTCCCACTGCTCCTCCTCCTCCCACTGCTCCTCCTCCTCCCACTGCTCCTCCTCCCACTGCTCCTCCTCCTCCTCCCACTGCTCCTCCTCCTCCTCCCACTGCTCCTCCTCCTCCCACTGCTCCTCCTCCTCCTCCCACTGCTGCTTCTGTTCCTTCTTCTCACCTCACAGAACTGGTGGTTCTGCTGGAGGTCTGTTTCTAGATCAATCTCTTTCACTCTCTCTGTTTCTCTCTCACTTTCTCTTTCTTTCTTTCTCTTTCTCTCTCTCTTTTGCTCTCTTTCACTCTCTCTGTTTCTTTCTCACTTTCTCTTTCTTTTTCTCTCTCTTTCTGTTGTTCTTATTTCTCTTCTTCTCTCTCTAATCCACTTGCAACGCTCACACTGCATGTTATCCCTGTTGGAGAGCCTGTCAGGGCTGGCCTGTGTGTTGAATCACAATGAGTGGATTAGATCCCATTAGCTCTGCACCTTAGAGCTAGCGGAGTCAGCGCTCTGAGAGGGACACACACAGCTTCCAACTCAAACAATCCCACACACACACACACACACACACACACACACACACACAGACACACAGAAGCGCAGAGAAAGGGACACCCATGCTGTATGTAAGTTGAGCTCAGTGTGTGACTGTGTGTGCGCATATGTGTATGTATGCCCGTGTGTGTGTGTGTATGCCCGTGTGTGTATGCCCGTGTGTGTGTGTGTGTGTGTGTGTGTGAGCGCAGCAGGTCGGAGCACTCCCTGCCTGCTCTGGAGCAGGAGCTGCAGGACCTGGAGCAGGAGAGCATCCAGAGGGTCTCAGAGCTGAAGGACCAGCAGCAACAGCAGCTGCTCACCCTCAGACAGGAGCAGTACTACAGCGAGAAGTACCAGAAACGAGAGCACATCAAGCAGGTACACACACACACACACACACACACACACGCGCTGCTTGCTCTCTGAGTGTCCTGTGCTCCTCTAGTGCACAGAGTCTCATCAGCACCGATTAGAGATGATCTGCTGACCCCAGACCTGCTTACGTTGT
Source organism: Hypomesus nipponensis (assembly GCF_054491055.1). Lineage (NCBI taxonomy): Eukaryota > Metazoa > Chordata > Actinopteri > Osmeriformes > Osmeridae > Hypomesus > Hypomesus nipponensis. The sequence goes on along the minus strand of NC_140366.1, from coordinate 16,885,361 downwards.
CCCCAGTGTTTGTGTTGTGCTGTGAGAGGTGGAAAGGCCTCATGGTCGCTGATCTGGGAACAGCTGATCTGTCAACAGCTGACTTCTGGACTTTTGATGGAGTGCTGCTCAGCTGTATTTCTCTTTCCCTCCTTCACTCCCTTTCTATATCTCTCTCTTCTCTCTCCCTCTGTTTCTCATGGTCTCTCTGTCTCTTCTTTCTCCCTCTGTTTCTCATGGTCTCTCGGTCTCTTCTCTCTCCCTCTGTTTTATCATGGTCTCTCGGTCTCTTCACTCTCCCTCTGTTTCTCATGGTCTCTCTGTCTCTTCTCTCTCCCTCTGTTTCTCATGGTCTCTCTCTCTCTCTCTCCCTCCCTCTGTCTCTCTCGGCAGCTTGTGGAGAAGTTGACCACCATAGCAGAGGAATGTCAGAGTGCCCAGCTGAAGAAGCTCAAAGACATCTGTGACAAGTAAGATCACCTGCTGCATACACCCACACACTCCACGTGCACACACACGTGCACACAGGGGATTACCAACATGCACAAAAACACTCTCTCTCTTTTTCCTTCTAAAGAGAGAAGAAAGACATAAAGAAGAAGATGGACAAGAAGAGACAGGAGAAGATAAATGAAGCAAAATCTAAGGATAAGAACGTGACTGAGGAGTGAGTGTTCGGGGGGATAAAGAGAATGTTGCAATACTACAGCTGACCACTGGATGTCAGTAGCAGATAAAGCTACATTGTGGGGGCGCTGTCTGAAACTGAGGTCTTCTTCTTTCCTCAGGGAGAAGCTAGAGATCAACAGGTCATTTGTCAACGAGGTGGTGCAGTACATCAAACGGGTACGGACGCGGGTGGAGCCACCCTCACTGTTATTTTTGTTGTTTGTTGTATTTATGAAAAATCTAAATTGTTTGTATGTACAGTGATTGAGGCATTGCTTGCTGTAAAGTTTGGTTTGAACCCAGACCCTGACCCTTCCCCCATCACTGACCCTGCCCCCATCACTGACCCCATCACTGACCCTGACCCCATCACTGACCCTGACCCTGACCCCATCACTGACCCTGACCCCATCACTGACCCTGACCCTGCCCCCATCACTGACCCTGACCCCATCACTGACCCTGACCCTGCCCCCATCACTGACCCTGCCCCCATCACTGACCCTGCCCCCATCACTGACCCTGACCCCATCACTGACCCTGCCCCCATCACTGACCCTCCCTCTGTGTGTTCAGCTGGAGGAGGCTCAGAGTAAGAGGCAGGAGAGACTTCTGGAGAAGCACAAGGACGTCCGGCAGCAGATCCTGGATGAGAAGCCCAAGGTAAGAACCCCTGGCTCTGCCTGGAGGATGGGTGAGGCTGGAAGGTGGGTGAGGCTGGAGGATGGGTGAGGCTTGAGGATGGGTGAGGCTTGAGGATGGGTGAGGCTGGAGGATGGGTGAGGCTGGATGGTGGATGAGGCTGGAGGGTGAGTGAGGCTGGAGGGTGATTGAGGCTGGAGGATGGGTGAGGCTGGAGGATGGGTGAGGCTGGATGGTGGGTGAGGCTGGAAGGTGGGTGAGGCTGGAGGATGGGTGAGGCTGGAGGATGGGTGAGGCTGGATGGTGCGTGAGGCTGGAGGGTGGGTGAGGCTGGAGGATGGGTGAGGCTTGAGGGTGAGTGAGGCTGGAGGAGTGTGTGGCTGTAGCCTGGATCACGGCTGCTATACCTGCTGCTCCACACGTGCCGTGGGTTGTGGCTCAAAGTCCTAGATACAATATACAGGAGGATGGGATATGGCTAACAGTGCTAAATACACATTAGGCTAACTTATGGCTAACAGTGCTAAATACACATTAGGCCAGGTTATGGCTAACAATGCTAGAAATACATTAGGCTAGCTTATGGCTAACAATGCTAGATATACAGAAGGCTAGCTTATGGCTAACAATGCTAGATAGACATTAGGCTAGCTTATGGCTAACAATGCTAGATATACATTAGGCTAGCTTATGGCTAACAATGCTAGAGATACAGAAGGCTAGCTTATGGCTAAATGCTTGCGTGTGTACCGTGAGAGCATCACAGACGTTGTCACTGTGATTGTAGGAAGACGGCTGTCGTGAGGAACAGGGTAAGACATCTTCTCCCTCTGTGTGTCTCTAACACAGTCTTGACCTGGCAGCATTAATACCCCAGCTTCCCAGTCCAGCCTCACTGGACCATAACACCAGGATATGAACTCTGACCTCTGCATCTAGGCCTTCTCTGACACCCATGTCTCTGTAAAGAGCTCCAGTAGAAGCTCTGGCCATGCGCTGTAGGCCCGCCTCCGACAAGCTTTCAATGTACCCTCTAATACACTTACTGGACTCTGCGTGACATCACTCGTCAACTTAATTGCTGTCTGCTTGTGTTATTTCTGAGCCATATGAGCCAAAGTTATGTACAAGCGTGAAGTGAAGGGCTTTTTAGCGGTTTACCTCAGTGAACTCCTTCTTTGTAGCCTATGAGCCATGAGGTCACGCTAACCCGCATGCAGACAGACATGTTGAAAACGGCACTTAACTCGGCCCTACCGGCAGGTTCCGGAACAGCATGGAAGCTTCTTCTCATTCTTCTCTCCTATCTTCTCCTCCTTTCTCCTCCCCTCCTGCCTTGCCTGCTTCCTCACCAACCTCACACACGTGTGATATAGTCCTTTGTACTAAACGCAGCTTTTGGAATGCACTATAAGCATCGTTCGCCTTGTGAATCACGCCCCCCCCCCCCTTACTCCAGAATCAGACCGCCGCTCATCCCTTCACCACTAGAGGGCTCTCTAGCTCACAACATCCCACGCTACGACGCCAAACAAAATCGTATCCTGGAGGTTTGTACCGAATACGCCGTTCAAAAACACGAGCTGCAGGCGTGCTCTCTGGAGCGGAACGCTCTCGATTCCTTGGCAGTCGTCTGAGGTGTGTGGGTGCGTGTAGCATACATTCTACATATGTCACCTCTATCCTCATCACACCATACCACAGCCGCTGTCTGCCATGACACCCCCCACACAGAGAGCCCACGTAGCCACGGCAACGCTGGGACCGTGTCGGCGGTCTACGTTGTCGCACATTTTACTGCACCTTGGAGGGAAATCAGGACGGAGAGGAGGAGAGGAGGAATACAGGATTCTGGTGTACTGTAGAGTGTACGGGACAAACCTACGGGTGCAGCACTCAGTCCGGGCTGTATGATACACAGACACACACAGACATTGATACATATTTTATACTGTATAGCCCCCTAAGCTCGCACACACAAATTCACACACATACAAACACTCACACACACTCACAGTACAGTACACACACACACACACTCCGTCCTGACCCAGTTTCTCCTATGGGCTCCGAGCAGGCACTAATGGACAGCTATAACCATCCCTGGTCTGTGGAGACCCTGAGCTCTCTGTGCAGCCTGCCTGGGTCACTTGCATGCCGTGTGTGTGTGCGCACGCGTTCCTCCAGTCCAGGCCAGCTATCCCCAAAGTCCAGAGGAGACAGACACGACAGAAAGCAGAGAGTCTCATGTCCAGTTTTAACTCTCTAACCCATTTCCTCTGGCTCCGATGGTCATCTCCCACGCTCACCAATGAGTCTGGACGTTTAGGAACCTGAGGAGACTTGACAGGCTGGTGGAGTAGTAATGACAGTAATGAAACAGGAGATTGCACATCGTGATGTGGTCAGGGGAGAGGTACTGTATCATTTGATTATGGAAGAGACCAGGGGACCTCCATTAGCTGGCTCTACATGCAGAGCTGACTGGGATGGAGGACGGGTATTGGGTGAAATGGAGAAAACCAAGATGAGAGGAGGAGGAGGCCGTGTGGCCGGATGGAACGAGAGTGCAAGAGACACAGAGACAGGAAGACTGAGCGAAAGAAAGAGAGGGTCAGAGAAGGAGAGAGAAGCAGACAGGAAGTGAGAGGAAAAGAGAGAGGAGGAAGAGGAGAGGAAGAGAGCAGCAGAGGGAAAGAGGAGGAGAGGAAGAGAGAGACAGGCTGAGAGAAAGAGAGGAGAGGAATAGGGAGGGAGGGAGGGAGGGAGGGAGGGAGGGAGGGAGGGAGGGAGGGAGGGAGGGAGGGAGGGAGGGAGGGAGGGAGGGAGGGAGGGAGGGAGGGAGGGAGGGAGGGAGGGAGGGAGGGAGGGAGGGAGGGAGGGAGGGAGGGAGGGAAAGAGATATCCTGTCTGTCTGACATTCCTCTCAGTGTGTGTCTTCAGGTGTCAGCGTCCTGCTAACGGTCCAATCAAAATGGCCCGCAGGAGTTCTCTCTACGCAGCATGGCCACGACAGCATGGCCACGGCCTTAATGAGCATCAGCACTCCCCGCATCTCAGCTAGCCTCCTCCTCCACCAGCCTGGCAGGGTCTCTTCAGGAGACAGCAGGGAACTCCCGCTCTTTTAGGTTTCTGAACCTTCTGCGTCGCTTGTTCTTCGTTCGTTCGGCCATCTTTGTGGCTTGTTGGCCTCTGAGCGAACATGACGCGTCATCGCGCTTCAGAATGTAGAATGCATGAGACACTTGGTCAAGTTCTCCGCGCATGTGGTGTTTATCATCAGGAGACAGATGGCTGAGCGGTTAGGGAATCAGGCTTGTAATCTAAAGGTTGCCAGTTCGATTCCCGGCCGTGCCAAATTACGTTGTGTCCTTGGGTAAGGCACTTCACCCTACTTGCCTTGGGGGGGAATGTCCCAGTACTTACTGTAAGTCGCTCTGGATAAGAGCGTCTGCTAAATGACTAAATGTAAATGTAAATCTAAATGTTTAGTAGCACATTCACACACACCCGCTCGAGACAACGGACCGATTTCACGTCATCACACACGCATGCACACGTGAGCCATGTGATATTCAGGCCAAGGCTGTTTCTGTTCTAAAGAGAGGGGGAAAAAAACCTGGTGTCCCCTAGTGCGTGGGCCTTGACTCAGACACACACACACTCACTCGACAGGCAGGAGTCCTCTACCGTCGTCATGGAAACTCGTCTTGCCCCCCCCCCCCCCCCCCCCCCTCCTCCCCATCTCCCCTATCATCCCTCACGACTCTGCAATCTGTTCATTTAGAGCTGAAGCCTGATGATGCAGCCCAGGAATGGTTACTGGTGGTCGGGAGAGAGGGGAGACAGGCAGGGGGGAGGAAGGGAGGGATGGCGGCGGGGGGGGAGGGGGGCGTTCAGAGGTAGGCTTGGGGGGACAGAGAAGCTGAGAGGTAAACAGCTCCCCGACTGACAGATTGAAAAACATCATGGCTGAATGGAGAAAGCAATGCCAAAGTGTTGCTTTGCCTGTTTCTCTTCCTCTCTCTCTCTCTCTCTCTCTCTCTCTCTCTCTCTCCTCTCCCCCTCTCTCTCTCTCTCTCTCTCTCTCTCTCTCTCTCTCTCTCTCTCTCTCTCTGTCTCTCTCTCTCTCTGGGTGGTATAGTGGCGGCCATGGCTTCCCTCATCACAGTCTTTGATCTGATCTCTCTCCACTCTGCAGGGTCACATCAATAATACACACATAAAACACACACACACTTACCACAGGAAGAGCAATGTCACTCCGAGTGGAAACCCGAGGCAGTGAGGCCAGGACCCTGTGTGTGTCCCTCCTGGATGCACTCTTGCATTAGCGCAAAGGTTGCTGTTTAAGCTCAGCAAGCTTGTGTGCGCACGCGCATGTGTGTGTGTACTCATGTGGGTGTTTCTAGGTTTGTGTTGGCAGTCTCCTACAGGTCGTTCTGTTGGAAACATTCTGTTGGTGGCTGTTTTACAGCTGGCTGTCTCTACTGTGAGACAGCCCCATACATCATCAGGACTATGAGAGAGGGGGAGAGGACGAGGGGATTAAGAGAAAGAGACAACAAAGGAAGGGATGAGAGGTAGAGGGGGGACATAAGAACAAAGAGTGAGCGAGGTGGGGTGTACTTCAGAAGAACACTCTGTCCACTTAGGGAGGACGGCAGACGGAGGAAGAGAGGGTTGAAGATGAAGAGCGTGAAACCTGTCCCTTTTCAGGTGTCCCCTCTCTCTCTCTCTCTCTCTCTCTCTCTCTCTCTCTCTCTCTCTCTCTCTCTCTTTCTTTCTTTCTTTTCTGTCTCTCTGTCTCTCTCCCCTCTCCCTCTCTCTCTCCCTCTCTATTTCTGTGTGTGTTTCTCGCTGTTTCTCTCTCTGTGTCTCTCTCCATCCCTCCTCTACCGTGGACTGCATTTCATTTCCATAGTTATGGGTGTATAGTGGAATAAATGTCAGATGAGCAAAGTGTTGCTCGCTCTCTCTCTCACACACACTCTCATATATTGTCTCCCTCTCTCACACACAAACATTCATAAATGAACAGAACACACACACTCAGACACACAAACACACACACACTCACACAGCCCTGTGCTCTGAGACAGTGGACATTACAGGGCGCTGGCCCTGGTCTCACCTTTTAATGTTATTGGTGCTAAGATGGAGACTAATTGGACGGTGTTTGGACACCTCAGGGACATGACAGAAGCGCATGGGGAGTCACACACACCGTGCAGACTTTTGGACACCTCAGGGACAGGACAGAAGCGCATGGGGAGTCACACACACCGTGCAGACTTCCAAGAATGATCCATGGGTTGTGAGGTCGGCTTGTTTGTTAGTTTTTTTTTTCCTTTCAAAGTGTGAGTTTCCATGTTTGATCTGAAACCCAGCCGGTTTGCTCCTCAACAGGTGAGAAGAATCTTCCTGAGGGGTGGATGTTTGTTGTAGCTGTTGTCTCAAGCCGTTCCCAGGCTTCAGAGTCAGAGTCTAGCGTGCTGCGGCAAGGCTACAGCCGTGAATTAATTTGGATCTGAATTGAGTTGGGAGGCCCTCTGCTCCCCAGAATGAGGACAGATGATGAAGAAGGTCACTGAGTGAAGTATTTTAGGAAAGGCAGAACACTGTGTGTGGTTTTGTTGACAGATGACAGGTCTTTAGAGATGAGGGACACGTGTAAAAGGCTAGTTGGCCGGCTGCGCTCGGTTTGTGCCCAAACGGAAACTGGACCTCATGCATGGACACACACACACACGGAGTGACTCACACAGAAGCTGACCGACACACTCAGAGTCACAGTGTGCCTCACTGCTTTCTGAACTTTCAAGGACAGTTAAAGTTGAGCAGTCAGAGCCTCCCCCTGGTTGACCATTGACACGTTCCTCTGCACATCTGACAGAATGAGAGAGACACAGTATAAGAGAGAGATAGATGGGTGGGGTGGGGGGGGGTGAGGAGAATAAGTAACAGCAGTTAACCAGTCCCATCTCACATTCACGTTAGGTGGTCAGATAGTGTGGAAATGTTCAATGGGTGGCTGACTGTTATGTCCTGTGTCTTAGAGAGAAAGGTCCTCTAGGGAGATTTGGATAATTGATAACTCTTGTGCTATAAACCCTCCTCTCCTCCTCTCTCCCCCCGTAACCGTCTTCTCCTCCCCTCCAGTACACCTCCACACCTCCTCTCTCTCCCGTAACCCTCCTCTCCTCCTCTCTCTCCCCGTAACCCTCCTCTCCTCCTCTCTCCCCCCGTAACCGTCTTTTCCTCCCCCCCAGTACACCTCCACACCCTCTCCCGTAACCCTCCTCTCCTCCTCTCTCTCCCCGTAACCCTCCTCTCCTCCTCTCTCCCCCCGTAACCGTCTTCTCCTCCCCCCCAATAACCCTTCACACCTCCTCTCTCTCCCGTAATCCTCCTCTCCTCCTCTCTCCCCCAGTAACCCTCCTTTCCTCCTCTCCCTCCATAACCCTCCTCTCTCCCTCCGTAACCCTCCTCTCCTCCTCTCCCCCCGTAACCCTCCTCTCCTCCTCTCCCCCCATAACCCTCCTCCCCTCTCCTCCGTAACCCTCCCCTCTCCCCCAGTAACCCTCCTCACCTCTTCTCTCTCACCCAGTAACCCTCCTTACCTCCTCTCTCTCCCCCGTAACCCTCCTCACCTCCTCTCCCCCGTAAACCTCCTCACCTCCTCTCCCCCTCGTAAACGTCCACACCTCCTCTCTCTCCAGTAACCCTCCTCCCCTCTTCTCCGTAACCCTCCTCCCCTCTCCTCTGTAAGCCTCCTCTCCCCCCCCGTAACCCTCCTCTCCATCCCTCCATCTCTGTGATTTTGAATGACCCCAGCTGTCACTCCGCCCCCTGGGTGATAACGAGGTGCTGCCTTCATCACACATCACCCTGTCTCTGACAGCCTCCCCTCCCCATCAGCACAGAGCTGCTGATCACACCTACACACACACACACACACGTGCGTGCACTGACTTCCGTCTGCATCTCCATCCTCCCCTGCTCACACCCCTCCTTCCCCCTGGGTAGGAACTCCATACATGGGGGAGAGATGACAGATTTAATCATAGGGTGTTGTGCCTTGGCTGGCAATAGGACTGGGTACAGACTGCAGACACAGAGACACACACACCTCCACACGACACACACACACACACAGCAGACCTTCCTTCCTTTAAGTAGGTCATGCATTGAGCGGCTGCAAAGCATCTATAGCCATCTGTTCACAATGGCGCGCTTCCTGTCTGTGTCTGCCTGTCTGTCTGACTACCTGTCTGTCTATATACCTACTTACCTGCTTGTCTGCCTGCCTGTCTTTCTGTCCGTTTGCCTACCTACCTACGTGCCAGCCATCTTGCCTGCCTGCCTGCCTCACAGGAAGGTGACATTGGAGTGGGCGAGTGCAGGCTCAGCCAGACGATCAGACACTCAGCCAGGGAGCGTCAGGTGCCGTCCGTACCCTGAGAAACACAGGGAGCGTCAGGTGCCGTCCGTACCCTGAGAAACACAGGGAGCGTCAGGTGCCGTCTGTACCCTGAGAAACACAGGGAGCGTCAGGTGCCGTCTGTACCCTGAGAAACACAGGGAGCGTCAGGTGCCGTCTGTACCCTGAGAAACACAGGGAGCGTCAGGTGCCGTCCGTACCCTGAGAAACACAGGGAGCGTCAGGTGCCGTCCGTACCCTGAAAAAACAGGGAGCGACGTTCAGCATCACGTGGTGTCGTCCTCCTCATCTTCACCCGCTGAGAGCCGCTCTGAAGGACATCTGCTGTCATGTTGTCTTCCAGATAAAGCATCAGCAGTTTGCCTAAGATATTTCATTCCTCGACTGCAGAAGCCGTTCATATTGCATTCTCCTGGGGATGTGTGGAGTGTGGGGTCCTCTCGTTGTATCTAAAGGCACCTGAGGGAGAGATGTTGTTGTGTTGGAGAACAGGGAGGCTTCAGGAGTATCCAGCTCTTGACCTTCATCCCAAGTCCTCTCCTGTCTCCTCCACTCGGTCGTTCTCTGGTGGATAAAGCTCTTCACACAATATCCCACTTGACTCTCTCATCCTATCCACAAGCGGGGCCTATAATTATCTCGACGCTAGCTAAACCTGTCTCTAACGCGAGTGTTTCTGCGTACACCTGGGGCATGTAGGTCAGTGTTTAGAGAGGTGTCGCTGAGACACCTGCTTCCCAGGCAGGGGAAGCTGAGAGGAATTTGTCAGTGATAGTGTTGACCTCTCCCCCAACAATGAATGTTAATGTTAAGATACGGTACAAATGCATGGACTGGAGAACGTCACCTGACTCACGACGGCGGTACATCCGTGCTTCATCCTCATTGTAATCATTTTGTTCATTCATGGAAACCGTGAAACGTTCGCACTGACCCAACGCAAGGCTGTGTGACATGTAGTGTCTGAACTTTGTGGGAGAGTGGATAAACAATAGTTAAATGATACGTCAGAGATGCTTTTGATTGACGAAAAGGGGAAGGAGTTACCTGATTGGCCCTCTTGAGCACGCCCACCGCCAACAGGAGAGTGTGGAGCTCCAAGTCTCTGACACCCGCGTCGTTGCTGCTTTTCTTTAATTATGGCTCTCCCCCGGGAGCTCCCCTTAGTTAAACAGTGAAATCAGCATTAAAGCAATTATTGGATCAGAATGAATACAATCCTGTCATCTGTAATCATTGAGGGCATCTATGCCTGGGAGAAAAACAGCTTCCCTGGCTCTGTGTGTCTGAGAGAATGGGAGCTCACAGCACAGCGGGCTGTAGACCTTCCTAGTGTCGGATACACCTTTTGGATCATGTAATACTAACAAACATCTGTGATTGGTTGTTAACTTGTTGTTGTGTTCAGTTCACCCACCCTGTGTTCAGTTCACCCACTCTCTGTGTGTTTCCTCCACAGCTGCAGAGCGAGCTGGACCAGGAGTACCAGGACAAGTTCCGTCGGTTGCCCGTGGAAATCCAGGAGTTTGTGCAAGACAGCAGCAAGACCAAGCTTAGTGACGACAGTCCCCACGGCAACATCCCCGTCTCCTCGACAACCGAGAGGCTCAACCACAAGGCATCCCAGTCAGAGGATGACACCGAAGACGGTTCCTCAGAAAGGGTCTATGACACGCCCCTTTAGAGACTAAGCCCCTCCCTTTCTTCCTAACTGGGCCAATTTGATTGGTGGTTCTGGATCGGAGTAGGTTCTGCCTCCAACCACAGTCAGACTGGCCCCTTTCTCCAGTCATTCCCTTAACCAATAGGAGGATGTAAACATGGGATCGTGTCTGGGTGAGTAGAAGTGACCAGCTCCTACTCTCCAGTTCTGCCCAGACAATGTAAATACTTGTTTTGTATTTGTGTCATGATGTTCAAACTCCAGATGGGTTCAGATCATTTCTTATGATCCACAGGTTCTGTATGTGTAACTAGGCACTAACTATGCGAGGAAGTTACTTACTTGAACTACTGCACAGAGAGAGTACTTTGTTTTTATGGTTTTAACATGTACAATGTCGATTGTAGTATAGGTCAGTCAGTGGTGCCAATTCTGGAGTTTTAGTGTGCACTTAACGTCATTATTATTGTAATATAGAGACATTGAGTTATATTGCTCATAGTTATGACCAAGGGGATGTTGAAGTTGTTGCAGTTTATTGTGTATGCAACGCAACCTAATGGCATTGCAAGTCCCTCATAAAGGTCACTTATCATCCAACCACGACAAGCCCAGCTTACGTAAAATGGTCATATTCTTCCCATTGATTTGCACTGAAGGATTTCTACACTCCTTCCCACAAGCACTGGTGGCTTGCTGGGTTTTCATCTGTCCTTACAGATTGAGGCCTGTGTGTTGCTGCTATACTTTGTTTTAGTTGTGTTTTTACTATGATTCACTTCCTAAGATACTGGCATGGTCAAGTTATGAAGTTTATCTTTGTACATTTTTTTTTTTTAAACATGTTGATGGTGAGATTGTTTATGAACAATTCTGTCAAATGGCAAAGGTGTTTTTCCGCATGATGTTGAACAATTGTACGTTACTGTCGCCTGGTAGCAGAAGATTGCTTTATCTACTTCTTGTACAGTACCTCTTAAAAAGACCCTCATCTATCTTTAACAGTAACCTGCCATATCTGCACGATAGGCCCAGTGTTACGTCCTATGTACAGTACTATAGTGATGAACTAGAAACAGATGTTATACACACACTATGTTGGAATGATGAACAGGAATCACTGCCCCTCAACATAGACACTGACTATAGAAAATGAAAACACACACACATAGAAATAAATGACTTTCTAGAGTAGATCCTGTCTCTAGCTGGATCCTGACATGCTAGTCATGTAATGTCCCTCGTCAGATGTCCCCAGTAAGTGCTCAATGAGGAAGAAAAGTGTGTTTGTCCCCGAGAAACACTATGCTCACAGAGAACCTGTGAGTGTTGATCTGTGTTGTTAGGGAGCCAGACTCCCCCCCCCCCCCCCCCCTCCCCCCCCTTAACTGAGACCGCGGTTGTCAGGAAGACAAGGATAGAAGGACTAGGATGTTTGATCTGGTGTTGTTATGACGACCACCACAACCATATCTAATGTTGTTTAAACAATTGCTCGAGATTGTTGTATTTGTGAAAATGACCGAAGGAGGCTGAAGCCCCTGGATATGAGCAGGAACCGTTAGCCCGTTCCCTTTGTCGTGTACCCATGTATGATGTCCATCAAAGCCCCTGGATGAGGCGACGAGTGTGTGTGTGTGTGTGTGTGTGTGTGTGTGTGTGTGTGTGTGTGTGTGTGTGTGTGTGTGTGTGTGTGTGTGTGTGTGTGTGTGTGTGTGTGTGTGTGTGTGTGTGTGTGTGTGTGTGTGTGACTATCCAACCTGTACAGTGCCATTTGCCACACGGATATGTCATTTTCACATCAAAGGTCTAATTCAATTAATTGATTTACTTGAAATGTGTTTTCAAAGTGACTGATTTCCTGAAGTGTAAGTTCAAAAGTTAAAATGTAACCATTTTTCGAAAAGATGACAAATCCTATAGATGTGAGAGTCCTGTGCCTTTGAATAGGTTTGCCTTGTTTGATGTTGAATGTCTGAAATGCTCCTTGCGTTAATGGCCACTGTATTCTATGAAGCTGTCTGTTATTGAATAGACTGTGTGCACTTTTGCAACCTTTCCACTACTGAGTGAAGCTTGTGAGCAGTATTTGAGATGTGTCTCATAAAAACACTAGCCTTTGTCTTTTTTTTTACTGGTTTTTTTTTTTTTTGGGGGGGGGGGGGGGGTCTTTAACAACTTTATTTATGAGTCTCTGTTTAACTCATCAACTTAAGTGTAAGTATTCTTGAGTTGTAAATGTGTGATGTGGCGTAAATGAAACAAACACAGAGAACATTATAGAGTAGTATGTAAAGGGAATTCGCTTGTAATTAAAATAAATGTGGCTATTGTACATTGCTGAAGCAACGTCTGAGTGTGTTTTGATTGCAAGAAATAATAAGGAATGATGGTCTTGTCGGCAAAAACACCTTGGGCACTGAAACACCACAGGCAGAAAAACACCACAAATTGGCCTCAATCATCAACATACCGTCAGCTACTGTTGACCACCACCCCTGTCTGCCTGTGGGTCAAGTGAAGATGACACCTTCCTAGAAATGCAGCCTCACACTGGGTTTTCTAGGACTGTAGGCAGCAACGTGTCCACTGGGATGGATGGAAGGGGGGAGGGAGACAGAAATAGAGGCGAGAGGAATTGAAGGGAATATTCAAAAGAGATCCTTGAGCCAATATGTATCTCCCCTGATGGTGTGTTAAGTTCATTTTGAATGTTTTGATGTGACAGTACCTCTCCACTAAGGGGGTCTGGCAGCACAGACCTCTGGAGTTGAGGTGTCCACAAAAGTTAGGACATCTGTGGGAGAAACCATTTTACAACTGGGCAGAGTCCATACAGTACTGCATATACTTACAATATACTTACACCGTATGTTGGTCATGCATATTCTGAGTTAGTATTTGTGTCATCTTAGGTTCACCTTAACACTGCCAAAAGGCTGCAATCAACTTTGTATCTGTTGCTGTGCCTCATCTTCCCTAGATCGTTCTAGAAGTCTCTGCTACATGCGACCCATCTCTCTCAGCGGTTGTGCCTGGTCTGTGCTGATAAATATGTGGACTTTCAGAATCCCTTCTTAACCACAGCGGGTGATGATAATAGTTCATCCCATTTTTGTTGTTGTTTTCAGGCAGAGGTTATGAAGAGTGAGTGTCTGTGCTGAGAATACCTCAGCCTTTTTATCAACAGGACTCCAGCAGAATTCTTACAGCTAGCAGGAGATAAGGCTGGCTGGTTGCCCTTGACAACGTCTGTGGCCACTGAGGAGCCTCCAAAAGCCTCAATGCATTCCAGCAACCAGGAAGTCCTCTAATTAACCCTGCGCTGGGTTCAGGACGGAAGGAGATTCACTTTTTAATAAGATTCTGCAGCTTATATAAACAGTAACACCTTCCCCCTCCCCATCCTGGCTCATGTTCCAAACACCCAGGAATATTGCTGTGAATGTGTCTGTCCATCTGTGGTGAGGGCCAGCCAGTGTCACATTGCTGCGCTGTAATGAAACACACCAGAACAGGCTGAAGCTAGGTGGACAAAAGCTGGAAGCTTCTGAGTTTGAGTTCTTGTGTGCGTGTGTCTTTGAAGTGTATTTCTGTGTTTGAGTAATTGTGTTTCTGTAAAGTTGATTTCTGTGTTTGAGTGATTGTGTGTGTCTATAAAGTACATTTTTGTGAGTGATCCTGTGTCTTTATAAAGTATATTTTTGTTTGAGTGTGTGCAGGAAAGAAAAAGACGGAACGTATAACACACGCAGGTTGGATATGAAGTATTCACCTTGTATACATTTCAGTGGACCGCTTTTCAAACCCAAATGGATACACTGTACAGTATGACTGTTTTCAGTTAGTTTAGTTATGTCTTAATGTGTGTTCTTTAGTGTTTCTGTGTATTTATATTCATTGTTGACACTTTGTTTTTCAGGGAACAAGATTTGGCGCAATCTGTGAAAGGTTGTTCGAGTGTACAGACAAAAACATGCATTTTTTAAATCCAACCCTCTAATGCAGCTGAGCCAATACATCTGAATGACGAAAGATAAGTCATGTCCATGTTCTGAATGAGTACAGCGTTATCCGCCTCTGTTACTACTACCTACGACTACACCATCTAGGCTACTACGGAGAAGGGAGGGAATTCACTCGATGACTCACTGCCCATGACAACCCCATATCCCGTCTGAACTCACACTGCTGTGTGCGCGCACACTCACAGAGACACGCGCGCTCTGAGAAGGGTTCCAAAATGTACTGCAGCGGGCCGTTCTCCACTGGAGGGCGAGTGGTACAAGAGGAGAGGGCTTGTAGGGAGGGACGGATAAAGAGAGAGGGAGATAGATAGAGCAGCTGGAAGCAGGAGAGAGAAAATCCCGACCCGGCCTCTGCAAGCATCATTTTTACATCGGATTTAATCCGCCCCCGTCTCGACCACAATTTCACGTAAGGAAAATGCAATATTTCGATATTTTAAAACGCAAAAGAAGCATCGAATTACTGTGTTGAGCACCACTTTGCACGAAGGGACCATATTTGCGTTGTAGTTGTGGAGAACGTCCTGACATAGCTTGTATCATAACGGTAACGTTGTGAACGAGACTGGATCCTGAACTCCACCATCACTCGCTCGGCCGGAGGTCAGCCACATTCTTCCTATCGTCCAAGATCAAACGACAATCCAGATTTGAGTGTCTTCGAATAGTTTAAGCTAACGTTAGCGTTTTCCACTTGTTTATAACAAGACCTACGAGCATGGCCAATGGTGGGCTACCCTGTTTAGCAGCGGCTTCAGAACATGACAAATACATGGAGGGAAATACTGATGTTTTACTAGCCGTCGTAGCTAGCTAACGTTGGAGCTGGTTCCATCAGGACACGGTGCAGAGGCTAGCAGAAGACAGCTGGGTTCATCTTCTCATTTAAGTAAACTAGCACACTGTATCTCGTGTATGGATGCACAATTTCCGACCTTTCTTCTGCTAGCAAGTGCACGTTGAAAGCAATATACTTGGCTTATTGAGATAGTTATTGTTACATTAACCACACATACTTTTCAACAACGATGAAGGTTAGCTAACGTTAGTGTTGAAAATGCTAACTATATCTTTTGCAGGCAGATACGCATCATAATGTTCTAACTAACGTTACTGTATGCTTAGAGTTGTCATTCTGCGATGTCTACATGCATCTACTCTTCACATTTCCACAGTAGGGGATCTATTAGTAATGTAGCTAGCTGTACCCTCGACAGAACGCAACTTTTCCAGTTTATTAACAATTGTCTAGAATACTGTTATTGTACAGGGTTTCAAACGTTGGTATACAATGTGACATTTTTGCTTAAAGCGAGATGTTATATCGCGTGCATCGACCCTGTCTCTTGCGCACACCTGGCGCGAGGTGCAGGTCCGTAACACCTGACTTGTTCTCTCCCGGTCTATGGTTCTCGCTAACCTGTGCGCGCGCCGTCCTGACCGATAGCCTCCTTGTCCCAATTTCAACAAATTGTTTTGTTAGTGATTGTTTCTTGGACAGATTATTAAAAGGATTGTCCTTGAAACGAAACGCCGAATACTGTGTACAGTGAAGTTGGATAAAGAGTCATAGATTATTTACAAGAAAGTTAGGCTAAAACAACGCTCCCAGCATAAGATACATAATGGCATGTCCTAAGATAACTTAAGTCTTTGTTAAAGTTTTCCTTTAGTCGGGTAGTCTACCGGTTCAGATGCTGAGATCTCGCAATTGTGCAATAAAACAAAGTCAGGTTTGGGTTATTGACACTGTGATATAAGCACCTCCGAGGTGATTACAGAGGCAAACATTACCCTCCCTTGCACAAAAACAATCCCCTACCTGTAGCTTACACCTTCACCGTGAAGCAGTTTGATGAATAGAGGTGCGCTAAGAAGCTTAAAGGCTAACCACGGGTGTGTGGGGGTGTTTTTCGGACCAGAGGGTACGGTAATTGTTATGAGTTCAGCTTAAAAAAACAATTCAGCATGCTGATTGCTTTGTCTTGAGGAGGCAGATTACGCCACCGACAGCACTGCACCATATTGTACAGAATGTACCCGTTACACAAAGTGCCGTCTCTGGCACTGTAATGGTTCGGGTGGTGGTGCGACACTTCCCTCCAACCTGCAGCAGTCTTGGCTGTTCAGTGTGGTCTCAGAGAGTCGGTCTGTCTGACACCAATTCATTTAGTTTCTTTGAAGGGTAAAAATGCAGAGGTCAGACTTCCAGTAAAGGGTCCTAACGCAGGAGCATGTAAAAGTTATGTGTGAAGAACAACAAATGCCTTTGATGTTCTTAATTAAATAGGCTACTTTTCCCCCCAAATGACCCAGGCACAGTTATATGGCTGTAGGACAAGGTGCAGTAGACAGGTGTTCTGTTAACTGTACGAAATGGGGAAGATTGTAGATTTAAGAACCACTAAATCCACCCAAATCCTGACATTTAGTGTAGCCTGGCTAACCCACAATACCAACTTGCTATGAGTCACACAGGGAAGAATAACAAATAACAAGATGTGACTCCTGTTTGATACTGATTCGGCAGAGCAGACACTAAAGGTGGGATGCCACAGTTCTGCCACATATTTTTAGATTAAAAGTCTGCAGTTTGTTTTGGGTGTTTGTCATAATATGAAAATACCTTCACTAGTTTGAAACGTAATGGTCTATCAAGAAAATTGTCTAAAGTTTGGCTTAAGATTGATGGAATCAACTGAATTTGACTTTCTTAACGTCAAATGATCAAACAATCAACTGATGGAGAAAATGATGCGCATCCTCCTCGGTTTGTAGCTACAGATCTGTGAGATCCTTTACAAATGTTACATGTTACAAAGACAGACTGTCAAATTTCGACGTTCGTTATTTTATTTTCACTGACAAGGTTTTTTTTTTTGAAAGAACATTTTGAAAAAAAAAAATTATGAAAGAAATTGGAGCATGCCTATATAAAACAATGTACTAATAGTATTAATAATTTATTGCACAAACATCAGCATGTCTGAAGCACTTTGACAGCTGTGATCCTGTGTCTTAGGCGACTTTAACAGCTGGGTGCTCTGCAAACATGGGAGTTCCCTTCTCTGCTGTTTGTATTGTGGGTATAGCTCAGAAATAAAGTCTGCCTTTTGTTGGTTTCTGTCTGTTCATCTACAGTATCTGTCTCTTTCTCCTTTCTTTCTCAGTCTCTCTTTATCGCTCCGATTCTCTCCCGCACTCTCTCACAAAGACACACTCCAGTACACACGTAGCCCAAGGCTTGTTGTCCCTGGAGAGGTTTGCTGTTGTGGTCCTGACCTTTCATTAATTCAATGCTATGTTTGTTTGTGTTTGGTTAGAGATCTCTTTTCCCTTCATATTGACATGCTTATCGAAAAATTGTATCGTATTAAAGCAGGGGTCAGGAGTTAGTTAACTGTGGGTGGGAACCAGAAAACTTGTTTGCTGCTCCATTGCTGTCTTTGTTGCCTGTTCACTCACTCAGTCACTCACTCACATAGGCTGTGTACAGTAGTCAAACATCAGACTCAACACTGGATTGCGTTGCTCAGAAGGATTCAGCCTACATTAGCTCATCTCCCAAGTCTTTTGTTTTGACAGAGGTATCAAGTTCATCCCAGCCACTCTGTGCCTATGTGCGAGAGCGGGCGGCCATGTTGTTTCTGCGTAGCCGTCAGTCAGATGGACATATAAGGACTGAGAGAGAAACTGTGGAGGATCTAGACACTGGCGACCGACAGATCCCATTCTCTGATGAATAATGCCCACCATTGTTTGTTTGGAAACATGTTGAGTCACAGCCTTATTGTTGCAGCCAGACGAGCAGAGCCCCCATGCTGCTGTCAGTCGATATTGTAATTTACTGGCTGTTTTGCTTGGCAGGAGAGAGAGGGGCAGAGGTATGTGTCTGTCTCCTCCAGTACATCTGAGGACTACATGTCCAAAGGATGGGACAGCCACGCATCCTGCTGCCTAATATGACCACATCCTGGGATCTCCCTGGAAAATTGAATTCTCCCTCTTCACTTTTTTTTTGTTTTGTTTCTACAGGCCAAGAGAGATGAGTTTCTCCCTCTGAAGTAGGCTAACTTCATGTTGAACTGGTAAGTTTACACCACAGCTGATAAAGTGCTCTCTGTGCAGTCAAGAGCCAAAGAGCACACACTGCCCTCCATGTCAAGTCATTCATAAACATGTGAATTATAATACTTAATATGACACGCGATAGCTGATGATATACTGTGATGTATATCATGTATATATATATATATATACAGTATATATATATATATATATATATATATATATATATATATATATATATATATATATATATATATATATATATATATATATATATATATATATATATATATATATATATATATATATATATATATATATATATATATATATATATATATACATATAAATGGCTGAAGACTTTGATACCGTGTGAGAGTTAGGCATATCAGTCAACCAATAAAATGTGCCCTTTTTGGTCTCCTACTGAAGGCCAATTGTAGGCTACACAAGGTTATGTGTGTTTTTCCTCCTATGTTGTCTGCATACACTTACCACAGCTTACACAACTGTTGTTGTGATGGAAAGTCATTTCTGCAAATAAGTGCATGACTCATGCAATGAAGCCCTATGTAATACTATATCCCCTTGTCTGCTAACTCTGATGAATATGTAGCATGTAGCAATGCTAGCACTGCCATCGAGGACTAGGTGGCACGCGCAGTTCCAGTTTCCCGTTTTTATTTTATTTTTACAGGTAGAAAGGAGTAGTGGAGATCTGATTTGGCCTTCAGTCTCGTCCTTTATGTCATTCCTTTGTAGAGGAAGAATTTACGACCATGTCGGGGCAACGGCACTGCCTGCTGTCATTCCTTATTGAGCTTCCCATGTATGACAGATGTGCTGTGTTTTTCTCAGGCTTCGACGGCATCACTCATTGATAAGCAGCGTGTGTCCTTATGCTGCGTGTGCGTGTTTTAGGGACGCAGTCATAAACTTTAATGGCTCTGAAATGCGGAGTGGAATACAAGCAGTGATGTAACGTGGGCTGTGTAGCGTGCAAGCAGGCTGTCGCTAGGACTGATTAGCCCCCGCATGATTGGTGAGGGTCAGATTTATGGTCCGGGGCGGCGCCCTGGCGCGGTGGGACCGTGTGCCACCATCTGGGGGACAGGTGGAAGGTCGAGGTCAGAGCAGGTCCTGCCATTCACCATCGCCGTGGAGACGGTGACAAGTCTAGCGGCGGTCGTTGAAACACTTTATACTCAGAGGATCAACCACTCGACGTCTTGGGACTAGATCAACAAGCAGTGGCGTGCTCCAACTCCATCCTTGTGTTGTGGGTAGTGAAGTAGGTTCTGAACTGCAGTAGACCGCTTTGCTGAGCATGGCTTTGCTTATGCTGAGGTTATGAGCTGTTGATTGTAATGGAGCTAAACTTCCGTTTTGAAGAGAGAGTTTTGGGTTGCGCTGTGATAGGTTGAGAGGGTCTGGAAGGGGAACAGAAGTACACTTCGTAGATCTCATACCTTACCCCGGGGAAGGGGGGGGGAGGTGGGGAAGAGGTCTGACAACGGAAAGGGAGTGGGCTTTCCATGAACAGATGGATGGTGCAAATTCATCAAGTCAATATTTACCACTTCTGAGCAAACATTTAGCAGAATTAGCTTAGCTTATTTAGTAGAGGCAGGCTGGCTTAAGGCTGCATTTACCATTCACGAGAAAAACCCTCTGAAAGCACAGACTTTACTTGGACTGTGCGTGGCTCTAAAAATACACAGTAATGAAAGGAAAAGCTATTAGCTACTATTAATTCCTCCCTTAGAAACACACACATGCACCTCACACACAGGTCGAGTCAGAAACACATCCATCACATGCACGGCTTAGAAACACACACACAGATCTGCACTCACATTCAGTCTACCCATGGCTCAATCCACTATGGGGATCTGTACAAGCGTAATTTGCTCTTCCAATTAAACTGTCGACCTTCGCTCCAGAATGCATAACGTAACTTGGTAGCATCCTCTCCTGGATAGCTATAATTACTCTCTCTCTGATGGCTCGGCTCACTGAGTCTAACACTTACGAAGCCTGGCAGGTCAGCCCTCTTACTGCAACACTGCCCCCACAGCCCTCTTACTGCAACACTGCCCTCTTACTGCAACACTGCCCTCTTACTGCAACACTGCCCTCTTACTGCAACACTGCCCCACAGCCCTCTTACTGCAACACTGCCCCATAGCCCTCTTACTGCAACACTGTCCCACAGCCCTCTTACTGCAACACTGCCCCACAGCCCTCTTACTGCAACACTGCCCCACAGCCCTCTTACTGCAACACTGCCCTCTTACTGCAACACAGCCCTCTTACGGCAACACTGCCTTTTTACTTCAACACTGCCCTCTTACTGCAACACTGTCCCACAGCCCTCTTACTGCAACACTGCCCCACAGCCCTCTTACTGCAACACTGCCCCACAGCCCTCTTACTGCCCCACAGCCCTCTTACTGCCCCACAGCCCTCTTACTGCAACACGCAGCAAGCCCAGGTCAACTGGAGCAGAGCTCAGGTAGCTCAGATCAGGCCTTGCAGAGGAAGGGAGGGAGGGAGGGAGGGGGAGGGAGAGAGAGAAAGAGGGAAGTCAGACAGTCAGTGTTGTGTGTGTGTGTGTTGGGGGTGGGTCTTTTATTATAGAGAAGCTTTGTGCGATCGGAAGTTTGACCAAACAAGCCTGTTTTCAAAGTGTAGAGGAGCAGAGCAGGGCTAAACATGCTTCACTCTCAAACACATGACTCGCTACTGAGATCAGATGACTAGATAAACAGGAGGAATTCTGCTCCTTTCTTTTACAACAGTGCTCTGAGGAGGGGGAGGGAGAAATACATGAATAAAAAAAATAAAAACACATTCTAAGACAGCTACAGTGTTCAGTTGTAACTGATGAGATCACACAGTGACACGAATGTAAGTACCATTAATTATGCAATATTTGCTCCCCATCTCTCATCTATCTGGAAACAATTAGGATAACGTTGTTAAAATCATGTTCTTTCGCTCCACTTGTTTCAAAATTAATACTTTAAGTTATATCTGCTTAAACCTTGATTATAGTGTTAAATATTGCTGGTTGGACAACAAACAGAATGTGTAAACATGTCCTTGTAGAACTCGGGAGCCTTGACTGGCCTACAGTCCTCCGGGTGTCCAGTACAGTCTCTGGGTGTCCAGGACAGTCTATGAGTGTCCAATACAGTCTCTGGGTGCCCAGGACAGTCTATGAGTGTCCAATACAGTCTCTGGGTGCCCAGGACAGTCTATGAGTGTCCAGTACAGTCTCTGGGTCTCCAGTACAGTCTCTGGGTGTCCAGTACAGTCTCTGGGTGTCCAATACAGTCTCTGGGTGTCCAGTACAGTCTCTGGGTCTCCAGGACAGTCTCTGGGTGTCCAGTACAGTCTCTGGGTGTCCAGTACAGTCTCTGGGTCTCCAGTACAGTCTCTGGGTGTCCAGTACAGTCTCTGGGTGTCCAGTACAGTCTCTGGGTCTCCAGGACAGTCTCTGGGTGTCCAGTACAGTCTCTGGGTGTCCAGTACAGTCTCTGGGTCTCCAGGACAGTCTCTGGGTGTCCAGTACAGTCTCTGGGTGTCCAGTACAGTCCTACTGGGTAGGCTCCAGACCCCCAGTGCTGTCATAGGCAGCCTGTCAGACACTTTAACTCCTGGGCTCCTCCACAGCCGTCTTTACACAAACACTCAACACATAAATCTGTCCAGGAAGATATCATAACACAGAGGAAATGTTATTTAGAGTTGACTGAGTTACTGAAACTAAAGCAAGCAAAATCGAGTGCACTCTAAATCAATTTTTGACAAATGTTTGAAATCCACAGTTTTTTTTGTATTTTCTAATAAAACATAATCTAGTCTTGGTATTAGTACTGCTGCATGCAGAGTAACAGACAGACTGATAGACAGCAGAATGATAGACATCCATAGAGTTACATCATATAGCAGTTACACAACAACAAAGCACTGTGCCCGATTTTGACACACACATAATGGACAAACTGCTGTATACACTTTTACGCGTAATCATTGGTTCTCACAGTTGCACACACACTCACCCCCTCACATACACACACAACACAAACATTCACCCACACACCAATTTATGGGTTGCAGTTCCCTGTGCTGGAACCACCCCCAAGCCAATTAGCTGTAGAAAGCCACCCAAACACTGGTTTGAGAAGCAATGCCTGTCGCCTTTTGTGTGTGTGTGTGTGTGTGTGTGTGTATACACGAGTTGTGTTTCAGTGTCGGTATGTTCCCACAGATCCTACAGTCTACTGTACACCTGATTTAAAAGATGAAGGTAGAATTGCAATAGCTTGATCTAGCACTTACCTACGAAAACAGGATTTCCACAGGATTAATTAAAACAAGGTTGTTGGTTTGCATTACGTTGAACAGAATCATTGTTTGAAGTTGCCGCCGACAGTGTTGCATTCTCGTGTTACTAAGTGTCACTAGGCCGGTTTCACAGCAAAGAGGAAAAGAAGAAGTGCTGTCTGTTACCTATCAGGTCACTGTGGCACCCTGAGTCCCCCTGAGCTAATCAAACCTGCTAATAAGATGTGTGCGTGTGCATGCGTGTGTGTGTGTGTGAGGGGGAGAGCCCCAGACCTCATTTCCCCTCGTTAGTGACAGTCTTACCTGAGTCTCCGAGGGACAGGGAGTGATAATGCTTTCTCGAGAACATCTCTCTCTCACTTTCTATCTATCTATCAGTTTGATCTCACTTTCTCTCTCTCCCTGCTTCTCACACTCACTCAATCTCTTGAGTTTTCTATGAAAGGGTAACAGTAAAGGATGTGGTTTTACATTGACAGTCTACAAGCTTTCAGTATGAGTGCACATCCTCAGTGGAATTAGCTATTAGAATAAGATGATGCCCCACCCAGCAAACAGGATCTGGATTCTTCCAGATACTGAAGTCTGGCAGCTTTTGTGCTGAGAATTATATCATGTGAGCTTCTGTGTGGGTATCTTGAGGTAAACCTTTTATCTCCCCAGACCCTCTACAACTGAAACCCAGCGCTGTGATGCTGCCTATAGTGTTCTTTAGTGTTCTCATGTGTTCAATATTGTTCTATAGTGTTCTCATGTGTTCTATAGTGTTCTCATGTGTTCTATAGTGTTCTCATGTGTTCTATAGTGTTCTCATGTGTTCTATAGTGTTCTCATTTGTTTTATAGTGTTCTATAGTGTTCTCATGTGTTTTATAGTGTTCTATAGTGTTCTCATGTGTTCTATAGTGTTCTATAGTGTTCTCATGTGGTTTATAGTGTTCTATAGTGTTCTCATGTGTGCCTCAGCCAGCGTTCCTTCTGCAGGTGCTATAAGGAATATCAAATTATAACTCTTATTAAGATGACTCCCCCCCCCCACCCAGACTATAGCAGGCTCTGATAGAAACAGCCCCTACCCACCCAGACTATATAGCAGGCTCTGATAGAAACAGCCCCTACCCACCCAGACTCTAGCAGGCTCTGATAGAAACAGCCCCTACCCACCCAGACTATAGCAGGCTCTGATAGAAACAGCCCCTACCCACCCAGACTATAGCAGGCTCTGATAGAAACAGCACCTACCCACCCAGACTATAGCAGGCTCTGATAGAAACAGCCCCTACCCACCCAGACTCTAGCAGGCTCTGATAGAAACAGCCCCTACCCACCCAGACTATAGCAGGCTCTGATAAAAACAGCCCCTACCCACCCAGACTATAGCAGGCTCTGATAGAAACAGCACCTACCCACCCAGACTATAGCAGGCTCTGATAGAAACAGCCCCTACCCACCCAGACTCTAGCAGGCTCTGATAGAAACAGCCCCTACCCACCCAGTAGCTGCTGCAGTGCAGGTTTATCTGTGTCATCCTTAGGATGCTGGGTTGGGAAAGAAAGCTTGAAGATGCTATCCAGAGGAGATAAGCAGCCCTACGTTGGTGTTCACTACCCAGAGCCCAAACTGTAAACATGGCTGTCGTAATACCAAGTCCACTTTAGATCCCTGACAGATTGGGTAGATGGAAGAAGCCTCTTCGCTTGTGTCCTGTCACCCTCGACACACAAATGAACTCCAGCTGCTGAGTTGTGTGACTGCCCGGGAGAAAGGGTGAAAGGATGTGTTGAGAGAGGAGCGCGACCCTCTCACTTCTCCCTCCATCCCTCCCTCACGCGCCCACGACTCTATGTTTAGAAAAGCAATATTCAATATGGTGGCCCGGTGACCTGGCAATCGACCTTCTCACAACCCTGGCTGTCCTATGGGAAGCTGCCACCGGGTAAAGGGCGGGTCGAGGGGCTCTGAGTTTCTCAGAGCAGGGATCCAATTGGGAGCTTGCGTAAGAGTTCCGCAGAGGGGATGTCGGAAGATCAGAGTTCTGATTGCGCACTGTTTAATGTGAAGCTATTCACACAAATGACCCAGTACGCTTCTCTGACCCTTTGTTGTCATCTTTCTCGAAGTATTTGTGTAGATGGTTAGAGTTCTGGAGTGACAGTCACTCTGTCACAAGGCAGTGAGTAGCAAGCAGCCTCTACATGTCCCTGTCTCTCTCATTTACATTTATGCATTTAGCATACGCTTCTATCCAAAGCGACTTCCAAGAGAGAGCTTTACAAAAGCATAGGTCACTGATCATAACAACGAGGTAGTCCCAAACACTGCAAGCAGCCAAAACATGAAGCATACGTTGTGAAAAACTAAACAAGTGCCAAAGGGAAGACCCATAAGAGCATGCAGTTATAAAAGTTACAAATTAAAACAACAAAAAAAGTGCAAGACTGTACCTGTAATAGAATAATCAACAGTAAAATATTTCACAGCGAGTACAAGAGTTCAAGAGTTAACTTTGTTATTACTAACCTAGCAACAAGTCTGTCAATAAGAGTCATTGTGATCCTGGAGGAAACTAACATCAGGTCCAATCAATCAAGCATTCCTAAGTGCCGTTGTACTCCCGGAACAAGTGCGTCTTGAGCCTTTTCTTGAAGGCGGGGAGACAGTCAGTGTGCCTGATGGAGGTGGGGAGCTGGTTACGCCATTGGGGGGCCAGGCAGGAGAAGAGCTTGTGTTGGGACCGGGCAGTCTTGAGCGGTGGGACCACCAGGCGGTTATCTGAAGAAGACTGTATGTGACGGATGGGAGTGTAAGGATGCAGGAGAGACTTGATGTAGTCGGGTGCAGTCCCGTCCACTGCTCGGAAGGTCAGTACCAGGGTCTTGAATCTGATACAGGCGTTGATGGGTAGCCAGTGGAGAGAGATGAGGAGCGGGGTAACATGGGAACGTCTCTCCCTCTCTCTCTCCCTGTTTCTCTCCCTGTCTCTCTCCGTGTCTCTTTCCATGGGTCTTTCCCTGTCTCTCTCCCTGTCTCTCTCCCTGTCTCTTTCCCTGTCTCTCTCCTTGTCTCTCTCCCTGTCTACCTGTCTCTCTCCCTGTCTCTCTCCCTGTCTCTCTCCCTGTACGGGACAGTGTGACGGCTGTCTCGGCTGTCCCTGTGTGCTCCCATGATTAGAGCTGCTTGCTACTCCCTCTCGTTCTCCTCCCGGGTCTAAATCCACCAGCAGGATTAGCACGCTCTTACCTGCTTCCTCAATCAAGGAAATGTCTGCCTCACTACTGGATGTCACCTGGAATAACACAGGGAGGGGAGTCTAAAAATACACCATGTTGATTGAGAGAGAGGGGTGGGGGTGGCCTGAAGCGAAAGATTCCCCAATCAATCTGGCTGAGTGTCACCCCCTAGCCCTGGCGCTTGAAGATATTTTCAGTGTTTGATGTGCGGTACGCTGGAACTGGTTCCCCATGGGGTTCAGACCTTTGAGGTATGCAGTGTACCAGTCAGGACACCCTGCAAAGCTGTCTGAGCTGGTGTAAAGATAGTCCGCTCAGTCTTAATGTCATACCCTCCTGAGAGCCAGCATTGTCCCACGACATCTCTCTCTCTCGCTCTCTCTCTCTCTCCCACCATCTACCTCTCTCTCTTTCTCTCTCTCTCTCTCTCTCCCTCCCACCATCTACCTCTCTCTCTCTCTCTCCCACCCTCTCTCTCTCTCTCTCTCTCTCTCTCTCTCTCTCTCTCTCCCACCATCTACCTCTCTTTCTCCATCTCTGTCTTTCTCCCACCCCATGTTATGGCTCTGTGCCGTGTTCCCACCAAAACACTCTGTGTAACATAAATATGTTCCTACACCGGGACATTCCTGCCCTGTGAGGAGCAGCACTCCAGGCCGAGTGGAGAATCCACTCAGCAACAACGCTTGACATGTTGAACATATCCAGTTGTCCCTGCCCTGCAGGAGGACAGAGCACCGTTGACCACACAGAGAGCGGGCGCGCAGGAAGGAGAGAGAGGGAGGAGGGGAGGGGGGAGAAGGAGAGAGAGAGAATGTGAAGAGACGGGAGAGGTGGAGGTGCAGGGGTGGAGAAGACCGGAGTGGTGGGTTGTCTCGCCTGCTCCACTCCCGTAGACACGGCGTCAGGTGACTGATGCCCCCCCCCCCCCTCAGTTCCAGCAGTGTGTGAGCCAGCTGTCATTCATCACGCGAGCCAGGCTTCCTATTAAAAGTTTACTTAGCAGGAGACAGACGTATGATTAAACGTCTGCAGCCCACAGCGCGTAGGAGGAGTGTGTGTGTGTGTGTGTAGTTCTGATTACACCTGACGGTGTAGTGTCCCCCTGGGGGCAGCACAGTCATCATCAGTAATGAGAAGTGTTATTACAGTGATAGAATAGCTCTGCATGGGTATGGGTATACAGTGGATCGGCACAAATCACACCCATCAACCGCCCCTCTCTCTCTTCTCTTCCCTCCCCTCCTCCTCCCCCCTTACAGAGTGGCCCAGTGGTGTCCTTAGCTCCCCCCCCCCCCGGTTCATAGCTTCTCCGTATATCTGGTAAGATGGAGACCTACACACTGCGCTCTACAGCGTTCCCACACACTCTAGAACATCGATGCACAGAGAGTGCCCCACTCTCTCTCTCTATCGATGACCACAGAGGCAGTCTGTCCTCTCTTTCTATCTCTCTCCCTCTCTCTCTCTCTTTCTCTCTCTCTCTCTTGTGTAAAAATCCTCTGATGGATTTAGGCAGGCGGGCAGGACCACAGCAGGCGCCCGGCGCCCAGCTGCGTACGTATCACACACTGCTGGCCTCGCCGCAGCTGGCCTTAATGCCTTAGCTGCCCGCTGAGCCACAGCCGCCAGAACCACAGCTGCCAGAACCACAGCCTCCAGGCTTGAGATGAACCTCTTTAGTGATGCATTGATTGCCAATCTCCATCAGGACACATTTTGAGAGGGATAATGTACTGTGCTGTACACACCACGATCCCCTGGACGCTGTGGAGACAGAGGTTCTCCCGCCTGTGTGCAGCCTTGCTCTGTGAGCTTGGTTAAGCCTCACTGCTGGTCTTGTCGGGGGGGGGAAACGTGTTACTGGATGAGGTACAAACACGTCAGGAGCTGGGGAACATAGAAGCATTCATGTTCAGTGGCTGCCCTGAGACAGGAAGCAGGTCCCATTGCTTGTGTTTGATCCATGTTGATTGGACCAGATAGAGAGACTTGTCGTTGTGGAATCCTACAGTCACAACTTGAGAGAGTTCCACTGTAGTCCCTACAGTCACATTAAGTGCTTGCGTGGTTTACGGTCTTAATCAGTCAGGATGTGGTGTGGTGTATGTATGCGGTGTAGTGTAGGTTTGCATTGAGTCAAGTTTGAGAGTGCGTTCCTTTCAACTTTAAGTTACTAGTCTTTTTCACTCGCACCCTAAATCGCTTTTATTTTGGAAGTAGAGCGCGCCTATCCTTACAAGTGTGTGTGTGTGTGTGTGTGTGTGTGTGTGTGGGGGGGGGGGGGGGGTACTTTTTACATGGTGTGATGTGATGCTGATTTTATCGGTTTTCCTTAGTCTGCCTCGACCTGTGTGTGTGTGTGTGTGTGTGTGTTTGTTTAAGAGCTAGGCTCCTTGTCCCCTTGGTTGGGAGAGAAAACTCCCTAGTGTGATGGGCTCTATAAATACACTGGGATCCCACTCTGAGTACTGCTACCAGGAGACTGGTGTGTGTGTGTGTGTGTGTGTGTGTGTGTGTGTGTGTTTACTGTATGAGAGAGAGAGAGAGAGATGGATGCAGCCAATCAGTCCCTGTGGCTAGGTTGAGGCAAGCAAGGGGCTATTACTGGCTGGCGGGGTTGCTATGGAGACCAGTGGTGTCAGAGAGAAGCAACATCTGTGCGCTGTTTGTTTGTTTGGACTTTAAAGGTTCACCCTTTATCTCTCTTTCTCTCTCTTTATTTTCTCTTTCCTCATTCATCCATTGCCTGTTATTATTTTTATAAATAAAAATGATGATGACAGTCATGTTCTCTTGTTTTAAGTGCAACTAAACATCGGTAAACATATTTCTGATCTGCTGAACTTCTGTGCTACACATAATCTCTCTGGTAATTAACCAGCTCCAGACACCCACATCAGGTCACTTTCCAGGGGCTCTGGGTCTGGGTTTACCCCAGCGGATAGCTCAGATTCTGGGGAAGCATTTAACCCCTGCCCCCTCTCTCTCTCCATCCGCTCGCTGTCCCATCTCTATAAGGCCATGTTCTATTTCTGCGGCTGGAAAAATATGCTCTATTCTCCTGGCTGCTATATCTGCAGGTCACCAGGGCAAAGTCAGCTTTTTGGCCAAGTCCTCTTTCATAGGTACTTATTTGGGCAGCGGGGTGAATTCTGAGCTATCCCCGTCTCTCTCTCTCTCTCTCTCTCTCTCTCTCTCTCTCTCTCTCTCTCTCTCTCTCTCTCTCTCTCTCACACACACACACTCACACAAGTCCTTGTGCCCCCTCAGCCGGTGTGGGGGAAGGCCTGTGAGCGTCCAGTAGCAGGCCATAGCATGACTGCTCAGTGCTCCCTGCTATTCTTAGTCTGTCCAATAACACCCAGGCCTGTGTCAGACCCTCTAATGACTGTGCCT
This sequence comes from Hypomesus nipponensis, assembly GCF_054491055.1. Lineage (NCBI taxonomy): Eukaryota > Metazoa > Chordata > Actinopteri > Osmeriformes > Osmeridae > Hypomesus > Hypomesus nipponensis. The sequence goes on along the minus strand of NC_140366.1, from coordinate 16,855,887 downwards.
GGGGGTGGCCATGCTGGGACTATCTGAGGGATCATGAAATCCCCCTTCATCTGGAATTCAAACTGGTGGACCAACTGTTTCTGCAGGGTCAGGGATGCCAACCAGCTTTCCCTGTGTGTGTGTGTGCGTGCGTGCGTGCGTGTGTGTGTGTGTGTGTGACTGGGCCTGTGTGTGTGTATGTGTTGTTAGATAATAAGTTAAGCTGTATGATGCCTACATATTTCCTACATATTTACAGTAAAACAGAGCCACATGGTGCAAGAGTCTGCATTCCGAGTGAGGCTGAACTACGGTCACAGTTGAGGTGGGGAGTTTGGCTGGTGTTCACAGTCAGTGCTGACTGAATTCTTCAACTGAGAGAGATGCCCTTTATCGCGTACAGTCGTTTAAAAATAGACTTTTGATTGGGCCAAAAACCCATAGAAACCCCAAGAAGAAGGAAGAGGAAGAAATGAGAAGGGAAGTTTGGAGTTTGTCTTGTCCTCTGTGTGGTGGCGACCCCAGACCGAGCAGGCAACAGATACTGGACCTGGATAGGGTCCTCATGGTCCTGGTCATGGTACCAGTCCTGATACCAGAACCATGGAGCTTGTGGTGAACCATGGGGGGGGTGTCTGTCTGTCTGTGCCAAGATAACTCTTCTCACACATTAGACCAGGCCTGTTTTCCCTCCTTTACTAGGAATTATATAAAGTGTAGAGTCAGGGGGATAGGAGTCTGAGATGGCTCGCTAGGTTTTGGCCATGTTTGGGCAGGCTCAGTCAGGAAACATAGGCCTTAGTGTGTGTTCCAAAACCTCTGCCCCGTAATCTGCTCTAATTGAGACCATTAGAGAATGTCACACAAACACACACACACACACACACACAGAGAGACATATGCATGCACGAGCGCACACACACACACACATACACACACTTAGGCACTGTTACACATGCAGTACTACCACAGTGGAATTTCTCCCCCCCCCGCATTGCTTTAGAAGATTCTTAATCTGTTCCACTTCAAGTTGGTAGATGAGAACGTGGTGGTGTTGTGAGGGTAGTTGTGAGAAAGAACGGCTCCAGGGAAGTTGACGGATGTTCAGTGTGTGTGTGTGGTGCGGTAGCTGCTGTTCATGCTGGAGGGAGTGTCAGCGTTGGTGGAGTTTGGACCTAAGGCAGGTCAGAGACGGCTAAGCGTGCTAATGTGCTGGACTGACCTCTCATTACACCAGGGGAACTCCCTGTCCCTCCAACTCACACAGCACTGGAAACACATACACACACACACACACCATTCTCAGAGGTCTGTAAACATGGCTGATACGGAATGCAGATAGCCTGGGGACAACCCTCCACACTCCACCCCTGCTTTCACCCTCCTCCTCCCCTCTCCCACGTCCACTCCTCCCTCCTTCCCTCCTCTCTTGCCCTCCCATGGAGTGGCCTCCCAGGACTCTGTCTGTGCAGGGCTTTGGGCCAGACTCTCACACTGATCTGTTTACCGCTGGCGAGACAAGGCCTCTCGTGAACAACCTATACACACATGCACACAAGGTACACAAGTGACACGCGTGTGCAAAGACAGGGACACGCTCGCACACACCCACAGACACAGGACACTGTAGCTCATGTGAACAGCCAGCTATTTGGCGGCGGCTAATGTCTCTATGAAAGGCCTGTCTTTTAGGCCATGTGTTAAGTCCTTTGTATAACCCTCTTCTGCTGAGGCTGAAAGTGAATGGCTATATATAGACCTCATAAAGGGAGGGAGAATGGGAGGGGGGAAGGCTGTGTGCTCTGTCTTTATGAGTTCATTTGCTCTCTTCGTCTCCTGAGTCATTCAGTGCTTTGGTCTGTGTGTGTGTGTGTGTGTGTGTGTGTGTGTGTGTTCACTCATTCAGTATGTGTGCGTGTGTACTGGAGTTACACTTGTATTATCTTCAGTGTGTGACCAATGGACTGCTACTTTCCATAGCAGGGATGATAGCTGTATAAGGAAGTCATGACACTACTTTAGCAAAGAAAAGTTGGCTTAGGAAAAAGTCTTTATTTTGGTCAAGGTCAACAAAACCCTCAAGGTGAAAAAACGTTTTGTTCTTGTTCCAGCTCATAATACGTTTTATGCGATTTAGCAATTAGGCCTACTCATCCGAGTACTTCAGAGGCTGGGAGCTGGTTTCGAGGATAATACAGCAGTCCATGTTAACATGCAGGTGTAGGACTGAAGGACACCATCACAGATACAACGGTCTTACTCTACATAGAGAGTATGTGCGGTCTGCACCTGGTCTCAGTGGAGCTGACATCCCCTTTTCACTCTTAACCTTGGGGGAATTCTCTAAGGTGCTCTCTGTCCCAAAAGTAGGCTTTGTCTGAGGTGCGTGTAACAGAGTTAGAACCGTGAAACTCGCTCCTCAGGTATGTAACAGGCCACCCGCGTCAACTAAGAGCTAGCTTTTCTTTGGCGTAGTTGATAGTGGTTGCGCTTGGAAGTGGAGAAGTGGCAGGTTCGACTCCCCGTGGGGGTGAACATTGGCCAGATACCTCTGACGGATACATACCCGTTACATGCGCACACACCCACACAGAGATGGGTAGTCTAATAACTTCGAGTAGGCTACTTATCGCATAGTGGAATATAGTGTCATAAACATAAAGCCATGTCAACAGTTTGGGTGATCTTCCCAAAATGACAAGTAGGCTAACGATTTACTTAGGATACTATGTTGCTGCCCTTCAAGCAAGAGGGAACATGGGTTCAAATTGTAAGTTTCAAGCTACATCGACAATTACGAAGGTAAGGTTTATATAACTCGCAGAGTAAAAGTAGCTAGCTATCACTAGCTATCTAGCTAACGGATTTGAGCAGTAACATCAGGCCTGTGGTTCTGAAAGTGGGGTCCGTGAACCATAGTCATGGGGTCTGCAAAATAATTTGCCATAAATTATAAAATAGTAAAATTATGCAGTATCATTAAAAAGTGAAAACATATAAGGCAAAAGAACCACACGGATCATACAAATAGTTAGATTTAAAAAGGAGAGGAGAGGAAGCTGAAAATTATTATTTTATATTCGCTCGACCCCCCCACCCCACACACACACCACGACCGCACACCATCCCTTCCCTACTGTTTGACTTGCATAAACCGTCACATGAACAGATGCAATGCAAGCCCTGTAAAACCGGGTGGCTCGTTAGCAACAAGTTAAACACAGTGACGGGCTAGGTCACCACACAAACACATTCACACATCAGGTACAGGATATCCTAGTTAAGTCGTATGTGTGTAATACTGATGTGATGGGCATTCCGGCTCTTTTTCGTGAGCCGGCTCGTTTGACTCAGCTCACTGAAAAGAGCCCGCTCTTTTGGCTCCCAAACGGCTCTTTAAAAAATACATGTTTTATATGTGTGAAAACAATTCGAATTAAATTATTAAATGAAATCATACTCCACCTTAACCACAATGGCCGGGTTTCCCAGATTCGTTATGAAGCTCTTAACGCTGAGGTCTTGTTGGGATCTTAAGATCTTAGAGATCTTGCTGTTCTTTGAATTAGTCAATTATTTTAAATACAATTAAAATTCATTATTTAATATTTCATAATCATTTAATTTGTATAGGATATGTTAATGTATACAAATAGAGTCGGCTTTTCAGATATCCAGCCAGCTCCCGATGTTCACCTACAAGAGCCGGCTCTTAGAGCCTCTACGCAAACGACCCATCACTAGTATGTAAGAGTGTGTGTTTACTCTGGTGTGTAAGTGGATATATGCCCTTTCCACACTCTGGTAAAGTGCCTAAATTACATACATAAACAGAATCTACAGACAGGTACATTGATTTTAGGGGCATTTACAGATTGCTCAGACACCGAGATCTTATGGGAGCCATAAAAACACATTTGAATCTCTCATGTGGTGCTCGAGAATTGGTTAACCGAGCAATTATGACGCAAGGTGGTAAAACCGGCGTTTATGGCACGACGTTTCCAGGGGAAGGACTACCGTGTGAGACAGTAAGTAACACATTCAACCTAATATGATTCCGTCTGATGGGGTTTGTTGTAATCTGATTAGTTGTTGTAACGTTATCGTCCATGTCTTCCGTTCCGTCGCTCCTCTCCCGTTAAACCTTGTGACATGAACAGACTGTGTTTTCATGTTTGTCGAACCAGGAATAATGTTCTTGAATCCTTGTCACAGAACGCTGATTCACCCACTTAAACACAGTTTCGCTTTTGTGTGCACATTCACCAAAACTGTATTACTCAATACCGCATTTCAGTTCGTTCAGCGCAGTCAGATAGGAGCCCTTCCTTCAAACAATATTCCAGCTTGACCGAAACACCCTCACTTTCGAACTGGCGGGACCCTGAGCTATTCCCAGGAACCGTCTGTTCCACCCCGCCGCCGCCGCCGCCGACTTTTCACCAGTTCTATGTCCCAGCAGGTGTGTGAAGCCTGCTCCGCTGCAGGTCGCCCCGGTTGTGTTAACGCTTCACGGGGCTGCAGACAGACCGGGCCAGGGACAGCCAGGCCGTGCCTCACACTGGGTACAGTCTGGCCGGAGAGAGAATAATTAAAAGTGAGACTGCCCAGTGGTAGCGATGGCTTAAAACGTTCATGACAGGCAAAAAGTACTTTATTATCAACGCTCAAAAAATCTGCCCGTGCTGTTGTACAACTGATTTCTGTGAGCTGAGTATAGGACTTATAGGCTAAACATCATATAAAAAACGTAACGGTAGACCGATGGCCAACGTTAAAGCATCAATAAGTTTATTGCTCAAATACACATCTAATAATGAGGCTTTTTCATGATTAACATCATTTGAAAGTGCTAAATAGCCAACATCTATGGAAAAATATAAATAGTTTGTTGAAGACAGGATTTTTTATTTTATTGTGCCTATAGTCTCTTCATATTTATTGACTTAAAATGTATAGGACAATTCTAAAGTAAAATAGTCACAGTGAGTACAGTCACGATTTCCTTGTCTTTCTGTAGCATACATTATACAGAAGCCAGTGTATGACATACATTGTCGACAGTCACCACCAAGATCAATATGCTCTGTGGACACAAGGCAGAGAGGCTGGATGTAGCAGGATGTGGTGAGGTGGAGAATGGGCTGTCTGTCATTGTCAGATGGCTGAGCGGTGAGGGAGTCGGGCTAGTAATCAGAAGGTTGCCGGATCGATTCCCCGCCATGCCAAATGATGTTGTGTCCTTGGGCAAGGCACTTCACCCTACTTGCCTCGGGGGGAATGTCCCTGTACTTACTGTAAGTCGCTTTGGATAAGAGCGTCTGCTGAATGTAAATTCCGCGACAGACAGAATCTCCAGCCCTTCGGAATGACAGGTGAAATAGGATAGAGTGGTTTAGCAAGGTGGGAAATAAACCTGTTGTGACTGTGGCTGTAAGCTAGCTTCTCTACAGCAGTGTTTCCTTAAACCCAGGTCTGTGATACGAGCACCAGTGTGCAGAGAAACTCCTGCAGGCACACAAGAAAATATTCAAATCAGTTTTAAAATTGTGTATTTTTAAAGGACACCAGGGCTGTTTTGGTGGGGAGAAAACATGTTCTAGAGATATTCAGCCGTAGGTCAATTTGATCTTCTCTGCTGGTGTCTTCTGAGGAGGAGGTATCTTTGGTGTTCCTCTGTGAGCTTCCCTGGAGGAGTTTTCCTGTTCTCCTGAGGGAAGACTTGTCAGCCCTAAGGCAGGGGCGCCGCCAGGAATTTTGGGCCCCATGAAAATGAAAATATATATTTATATTTTTTTGATGATTAGTTTTTCTATTTTTTGGGGCCCCTGTCAGTCAGGGGCCTGTAGAGCCGTCCTAGGTTTCCCCCCCCTATATGGTGCCCCTGCCCTCAGAGATGGAGCCCTCAGGGATGGAGCCCTCAGGGATGGAGCCCTCAGGGATGGAGGGATCAGGGATGGAGACCTCAGGGATGGAGCCCTCAGGGATGGAGGGATCAGGGATGGAGGGATCAGGGATGGAGCCCTCAGGGATGGAGGGATCAGGGATGGAGCCCTCAGGGATGGAGCCCTCAGGGATGGAGCCCTCAGGGATGGAGGGATCAGGGATGGAGACCTCAGGGATGGAGCCCTCAGGGATGGAGGGATCAGGGATGGAGGGATCAGGGATGGAGCCCTCAGGGATGGAGGGATCAGGGATGGAGACCTCAGGGATGGAGCCCTCAGGGATGGAGGGATCAGGGATGGAGGGATCAGGGATGGAGCCCTCAGGGATGGAGCGCTCAGGGATGGAGGGATCAGGGATGGAGACCTCAGGGATGGAGCCCTCAGGGATGGAGCGCTCAGGGATGGAGGGATCAGGGATGGAGGGCTCAGATCTGGGCTCACTCAGACTGGCGGCTCTATTAATACCACGCACCTGTAAAGTACCATCCTACTACCCCCTCTCCACCTCCTCCTCACCTCACCTCCTCTCTTTTTCTCACTTTTCTCCAATTGTAGATTATCCTCTCTGTCATCAAGATCTTTTCTCGCTTTCCCTTACTCTCCTCCTCTTGTTGCAACATTTTTCTTAAAAGTCCATCTGAGTCCTGTTCGATCTGTGGCTTATCGATCACACAGCCCTCGTCCGTGTCGGACAGAGAGAGAGGAGATGAGTGGTGTTATTGAAGAGCACACTGTTTATCAGACTGATGGCTGAGGGACGTGGAGGACAGCCCATGGGATTCTTTGCAAGATGTGTTCCGACTGGATCTATTCTTCTTGATGCATATAGTGTACAGCATAGGATAGGTTGTTGTTCAGTCACTATGGCTAAGCTCTGGTTTTGTCGTGGTCATCTCATGTTTAATGGTTTATTGGTGTTTGGGTTGCCCCTAACAACGTCTGTGTGTGTATACTCACTGTTGCATGGTGCTCTTATTAAGGTGTCAAACTGATGGCTTGTTGTGTGTTGTGGCCTGAATAAAGAAGCATTCTGCTTGTAATTCAAGGCTGTGAAGAGCTGTCAGGTGGGAGCTAGTCTCAACTGGATCAGCTGTGGTTTCCCTTCTCAGGAGCAGGGGTCAGAGGCCAGGGAATTACAAGACCTCTGTAATTCCTCCATGGTTGTTGCAAAGAGGGGTTTGAGTTCAGATGATGAGCAAGGTTGGAATGTTGGGATCAGACCAAAACATCAGGTGATTGATGAGAGCGAGTTGTTCAGCAAAAAAAAACAAAAAACGGTATCTCTCTTGTTATCATCAAAGCTTCTTTATCCTCCCAGTCGTCTGTGCATTTTATTTTGGGAGGATTACTTTCATAAACTCCTACACCAGCCGTTTATTTGTTATAGTTTTGAAAATCTTTTGACCTAACAGCAGTGTGTGCTACACAAAGAGAGACAGTGTCTGTAGCCCGGTCAGGTCAGAGGAGTGTGTGTGTGTGTGTGTGTGTCTGTGTGTGTGTGTGAGTGTGTGTGAGTGAGTGTGTGTGTGAGTGTGTGATGTCCCCAGGCCCCCTCTCCTCTGTTCCCGGGGCTTCTGGGTAATTGGAGATGATAAGTTGAGAGACTGCTGGGTGTTACCCTCGCTGTCTTTTCTGATGTGTTGCAGTTGTGGAGCTCCTGGCCTCGAGGGGACTCTATCTAACGTAATTATCTCATTGTCAGGGGGTCGTATGGGGGGTCGGAGCTCCGTCACCTCCCTGTGCTACTCACGTGCACCGACACACACACACACACACACTCCTCTTGTGGAAACGACACAGCCCAATAAGATCTAGGATTTCACCTGAAAGGAGGCTGCTATCTGGCTCTGGGAGAAGGTGTCTCAGTCCTACTTTCTGCTCGCTTTTGGATTCGGAGTCTTCTGGAACGAACCGTGAGAGACTTCAAGTAAGCCAGTGGAAAGTTCCTCTGTGTAATCGTTCACTGGGTTGTTCTCTGAATATTGGGCTTGTTGTGCTGTGTATATTTAGCCTGTCCCTCAGAGTGTGGTGCAGTTGGCGGCACGCCTGGCCTCTTCCTCTGATCTCTACAGGAAGCGTGCGTCTGTGTTTAGGTCCCCTGACAGGACGTGTGCGTCTGTCTTCTGGTCCCCCGGTAGGGCACCACAGATGGTGGAGGGCTGCACTTGAAGGGCCTGGCCCTTTCTCCATATCACTCTCTCTCTGTGTCTCCATCTCTCTCTCTGTCTCCATCTCTCTCTATGTCTTCATCTCTCTCTCCGTCTTCATCTGTCTCTCTGTCTTAATCTCTCTGTCTTCATCTCTCTCTCTGTCTCCATCTCTCTCTATGTCTTCATCTCTCTGTCTTCATCTCTCTCTCTGTCTCCATCTCTCTCTGTCTCCATCTCTCTCTCTCTGTCTCCATCTCTCTCTCTGTCTCCATCTCTGTCTCCATCTCTCTCTCCGTCTTCATCTCTCTCTCACTGTCTCTTCTATTTCTCTCTCTCTTTCTCTCCTCACTTACCTCTCAATGTAAATCTGTCGTTCTCCACCTCTCTTTTCCCTTGTAGCTTTCTACATCCTGCTTCTCCTGATCCATCTTCATCTTGTTAGTAGCTCTCCCTGCATCTCTCCACCACACCTACTCTGTCTTCCCTTCCCTCCTCTCCCTCCATCTCTCCACCACCCCTACTCTCTCCTCCCTTCTCTCCTCTCCCTCCATCTCTCCACCACCCCTACTCTCTCCTCCTCTCCCTCCATCTCTCCTGCGGGCATGCCAGTTGTGTCCTGGCTGTGGGATTAGCAGGGCTGTATCGACTTCCACCAGGCCTGTCTGCCATCCTGGGAAGTTGAAAGCCCTCCTACCCACACTCACCCTTCCTGCCTACAGCATGTTCACACAGGGGGCTAGCATGGAGTTCACATGATGCTCTCGGCTGTCTTCAGGATAACCTTGTGTTCCACAGCGCACATGATATGTGGTCAGGACGCGTAGCTCCCCGGCTCCTGACCAGGCCAGTGTCCAGGCTGATGTTGTCCTTCAGACATGTTTTCTGGTTCACTGCTGCTCTCCACCTGACAGCAGCCTGCTGCCATGCTGCCGTGCAGATTGTATGAAAGGGCATTATTCATGTAAACCGATATACAGCTTGTTTGCCAGTCTGTTTCATGGTCTGAAAACAGGATGTGAACACGACCGTCCGCCTGTACCAGGGCAGCCGGTAAGAGAGGGCTGGTTCCTCTGCTGGTTCCTCTTCTGGTTCCTCTGCTGGTTCCTCTTCTGGTTCCTCTGCTGGTTCCTCTGCTGGTTCCTCTTCTAGTTCCTCTGCTGGTTCCTCTTCTGGTTCCTCTTCTGGTTCCTCTGCTGGTTTCTCTGCTGGTTCCTCTTCTGGTTCCTCTGCTGGTTTCTCTGCTGGTTTCTCTGCTGGTTCCTCTTCTGGTTCCTCTGCTGGTTTCTCTGCTGGTTCCTCTTCTGGTTCCTCTGCTGGTTCCTCTGCTGGTTCCTCTGCTGGTTCCTCTGCTGGTTCCTCTGCTGGGTCGTGATCCAGTCCGTCTGCAGTCCTGTCAGCTCTGGGTTTCACCAGGCCAGGGTCACGCCTGCTGTGAGAGTACTGCTAGCTCATGTGTAGTGATCTGGTCTGTGATCTGTGCCCCCCCCTTTCCCCGACATCAAGCACAGAACCTCTTTCCCTGCCCCCCCTCCACACACACACGCACACACACACGCACACACACACGCACACACACGCGCACACACACTCACACACACGCGCACACATACACACAGTCCCTTCTGAGTCTCTCACCTTCCGCTCTGTCATGCACAGCTGGCCCCTCTCTACCGCGCTCTTTCCATCTCAACCTCTCTCTCTCTCTACTCTCTTTTCCTTTCTCTGCCTCTCTTTCTTGCTCTCTCTTTTTTCCCCTTTTGTTCTCCCTCTTCATCCTTCTTACTCTCATCCTTGTCTCCTCTTGCTGTCTCATCTTCATTTTGTCTTTCTCTCATTCTGTCTTTCTCTCATTCTGTCTTTCTCTCATTCTGTCTTTCTCTCATTCTGTCTTTCTCTCATTCTGTCTTTCTCTCATTCTGTCTTTCTCTCATTCTGTCTTTCTCTCATTCTGTCTCTCTTTCCCTCTGTCTCTCTTTCCCTCTCTCTTCCTCCGTTCATTGCTTAATCAACATCCGGAATCCCTCCCTGAAAGAAAAACTGAGAGACTGCACGTAATCTGTGATGGGTATCTGTACCATCTACATACACACACACACACACACACACACATTTACACATACACACACCCAGCTAGACTGATGCACATAAACAATCATTACTTATCTTAAATATAGCCTCACTGAAACACATAATGCACTTAGCGCCCATTATGTACTTATTCCTTTGTGCTCCGATATTCACCCAGCAGTAATGACCCTGACCCGGCCACTTTGACTTACCCAATATAGCCGGCATCCACTTCTCATTATTCACAACCCATCTGCCAGACCCCGTCTAAATGACACAAAATATCTCTGTTGTTCAGATCCATTATTCACTGCTTTCTATTCACTGCTCAGTGCTAACCAGTGGAGAGCATTGCTTTTGAAAACAGGCACATGAACCAACCAAGACACTCCTGCACTCATCACGCGATTCCAAAGTTACAGTTGGCCGAAGTTCGTTAACTTTAGACACACTCCCCAGGTTTACTCAGGGCTTCGCACAGCTGTTTGTGTGTGTGTGTGTGTGTGTGTGTGTGCATGTTTGGGTTAAGTGTGAGGCCTGTTCTATTCTTACTGAAGTGCTAGACTTAATTTGCCACCTCTCTCTCTCTACTTCCCCCCTCATACACACCTTTTGACGTCACTGTCTAAATCTGTCAACCTCACGTGTGAGGAAGATGTAATCTTGTGTGACTAAGACCTCATGTGCTGGGAGTCAGGTGACAGGAAGTGATGTGTCTGATATGAGAAGCTGTCTGAACAGAGAGGCAGGCCAGGGGTGGTGGTGCGAGCACAAGCACGCCTGGGAGTCAGGTGACAGGAAGTGATCTGTTTGATATGAGAAGCTGTCTGAACAGGGAGGCAGGCCAGGTGTGGTGGTGCGAGCACAAGCAGGCCCGGGAGCCGTCTACCTGTGTCGACCTTCACTGTTTCTGCCATCCTCGTCTTGACCATCTACCGTCTCTCTCTCTTTCTCTCTCTGTGTCTCTGTCTTCTCCTCTCAGGTTTGTGAGCAGCCATGACGAAATCCTATGAGTTCAACTGGCAGAAACACCTGCCTGGCTTCCTACAGGAAGGAGCCTCCTTTGACAGGTTTGACGAGGTGAGACCCAGACCTCCCCAGCCCCTCCCCTGCCCTCCTCCGGCCTGTCCTGACCCTCCCCAGCAGGCTGCAGGAGCAGTAACCTGAGCTGGGGCTTGAGCCTGGCAGATGGAAGACATCTACATCAGCCCCCCCCCCACCCCCCACCCCACCCTAATCACCCTCCTCTGGTTGGACATTAGGCACACTCACGCACACACACACACAGATGCTCAGACACAGAGGAATAGTCTACTTTATGACATTAATGGTCATTGTGTTAGTCAGAGCAGCAGGAAATAGGAACAGCGGCTACATTGATCCATCACATTAGCCAAGTGTGCTGTGGCGACTGGCTGTCTGGCCGTCTGTTCCACGGCCCTGACCAGCCTGCTCCACCACTTACACTGTTCCTGTCCCCCCTCTGGAGATGGGGGGGGGTGTGTGGGGTGATGGGGTGTGTGTGTGTGTGGGGGGGGGGGGGGGAGTGATGGGTGTGTTTGTGTGTGTCCTCCCTAGTTTTCCCTTCCCTAACTCAATCAGGGCATTAAGCTGTGACATTGCATGAAGAGAGCTATAAAGCACACACACACACACACACACACACACACACACACACACATAACAGGAATCCCTTCAGCCTGTTCTTTCAGGACTAATCAAATCTAAGAGCATTCGTAACTGGGCCGGTGGGGAAATGCCTCAGAGTGTGTGTGTGTGTGTGTGTGTGTGTGTTTGAGGCACTGCCCTAGTCTAAGTGCTGGGAGACTGGGACAAAGTGAATCCCAAGGTCTGATGTATCTAGACCAAACAAACTGTTCATTGACACACTTTGATTTGTTGTCTTTGAGTTAGAAAAGCAGGATATCCACACCGGCCTGACCTGGGCTCTCATTCAATAGCTAGTAAAGATGACTTTTTTTATTGACCTATAGGATAATCCTTCCTCTACCACCATCCAATGGCGTGCTGTTGATCACACGTCTATTGAACTGCAGCATTGCGGTCTACAGTAAAGGTGTTAACCTGTGGATCCTGACCTGGAGCACAGCGACAGCCCTCAGCTGAACCTAGTTCTACTGACCACCCAACCTGGGCTCTGTTCTCACACAGCGCTTCAGTCTCAGAGAGCTGTGTGTGTGTGTGTGTGTGTGTGTGTGTTTACTAGCTGACTGATAGAAAGGGATGTTTGGGTTGACTACATCTAACCCCTCCTCACACACACACACACACACACACACACACTGCATGCAAGCACACACACACACACACACACTGCATGCAAGCACACACACAGCTAATCAGGACAGATTCTTCTGGAAAGCACACTCCAGTGAGACCCCACTGAGTAACAGACGGTGAGGACGGGCATCTTGTGTGTGTGTGTGTGTCTGTCTGTGTGTGTGTGTGTGTCCGTGCACATCAATAGTTGAATACCCTGTGCATGGCCTGGCCGTATTCAAGTACAGCAAGTCTTTGTTGTATCCAGCACAACCATATGACGGACAGGCCTGGAGGAGAAGGACTCTTCTCTTTTGATGTCAGCCCTCATCTCCATGGGGGGAACGCTGTGCCCCTCTGCCCCGCCCCTCCCTAGCCCCCCCGCCCCTCCCTAGCCCCCCTGGCCCTCCCCAGCCCCTCTGCCCCTCCCCAGCCACTCCGCCCTGCCCCTCCCTGCCCCTCTGCCCCTCCCCAGCTCCAGACGTGGGAGATGCAGAGCAGTGAGGAGAGGAGCACTTGCTGGCCTATTGATCTTCTATAAGACTGTACTTCATCAGTGTAGTTGATCCAGGGGCACCAACAGGGCTCCAACAGGGCACTACCGCCACCGCGTCGCCATGGTTGCATGGCTGAGAGTAAAACTCTCCTCGATTGAGAGGTTGAGTCAGCCGTGTGTGTGTGCTTGTTCCTCAACGGAGGGTCTTCCCCCGCTATCGGAAATCAATGGTATGGGATCTAAGTAATCAGTGTACTGGTTGCTATGAGAACCAAGCCATCCCTTGAGGTTTGAACACGCAAACACAGCATCACATGTATAGAGTGAGTGTCACTGCTCAATTCTCATTGCTGCTTACAGTAGTGCGTGTGGCTGTGTGTGTGTGGTTGTGTGTGTGTGGGGGGTGTGTGCAGCTTTATTTTTTAAGAGCTATAATGATCGATAGAGATCTTAGAGCAGAGATTTGCAGTACCCTGCAATCAATTGTCTCACACATACATAGCCAAGCTCTTCTGCTCTGCACCTAGTCAAGAACACCTTAGCCAGGGCTCCCCTCTCGGTTTATTCGTTATTCGTTTTATTTGTTCATTCTTTGCATTTCAAGTTTGTGTTATTAATTGTCACATACTGTACATGAATATACATGGTACAATATGCAGTGATGTGTATAATATGCAGTGAAATGTTTTCTTTGTGTAGCTTTGAAATGTATAGCTTTGTGATTGTGTGTGTGTGTACAGTGCACCTATGCTTGTCTCTAGCATTTTGTGTGTGTTTAGATTTAAGTATGAGTGTTCACACATCCTGGACTCATTTGAACAGTTTCATAGAGTATGGTACTATTGGATGCTCGACAGGCTAGCCTGTAGCACACTCCCATACAAGAACTGTGTAGCGTCTCTGCTACAGGTACTGTCCAGTATCGGTTCATTAGTCATCCTGGCAGTGATGAATTGCAGCTTTAGATGGATGACTGAATGGCCTTATCTGCTTGGAGAATTCCAGTCAGACCAATACTGAATGTGGACTGGATCGCCACACACTTTCCTCACACACGCACACCACAACACACACACACGGAGCGGAGTGCTGTAGACTGATGTACAGTGTTTGGACCTGGTTCCCTTGGATGCTCTACTTAGCATCGGAGCCTGTTGGTCATCAACCTCCAGCACAGTCAGGCTAGCAGGTAGCAACCCCTCCAGCATAGTCAGGCTAGCAGGTAGCAACACCTCAAACACAGTCAGGCTAGCAGGTAGCAACACCTCCAGCACAGTCAGGATAGCAGGCAGCAACACCTCAAACACAGTCAGGATAGCAGGTAGCAACACCTCAAACACAGTCAGGCTAGCAGGTAGCAACACCTCAAACACAGTCAGGATAGCAGGTAGCAACAGACATCCTCTCTACACCAGGTAAAAACTGTATCCAGGAGGTCTCTGAGAGATACATGCTCTCCTGTCTCTTTACCTGCCTGCTCTCTCTCTCTCACACACACACACACACACACACACAGACAGCCTGTCCTTGTTGTCCTCTGTCTCCATGGCACCAATGTGTGTGCTACCAGGACAGTGTTTGCACTCATGACATTCATAATTATCGGTGTTTGTGTTTGCCCTAGCGCTAGGCTCCCCTGTGCACGCAAAAGCGTGTGTGCGTGTGTGTGTGTGTGTGTGCGTGTGTGTGTGTATCCTTCAAGGCATCGTATGTATTGATGGGGCTGTTTGATTGTGTTTGCCCGCTAGGGTGTCTCTGCTAATGTATTCCAGTATTTGATCGAGAACATTTATGCGTGCTTCAATGTGTGTGTTCTTCCAAAAATGAAAATGAATTATAGACACCGCTGTTTGTCTTGTTGCGTAAGCTGTGTGTGTGTGTGTGTGTGTGTGTGTGTGTGTGTGTGTGTGTGTGTGTGTGTGTGTGTGTGTGTGTGTGTGTGTGTGTGTGTGTGTGTGTGTGTGTGTGTGTGTGTGTGTGTGTGTGTGTGTGTGTGTGTGTGTGTGTGTGTGTGTGTGTGTAACAGTGCGGGTGTTTAATGTCCAGCCGTGTCAAATAAAAGCTATGATTGACGAAACATTCCTCTTTTTTAAAACTGTTGTGTCTCTCAGGACCCGTTTGTCTTTGAGCCCAACTGCCTGGTCCAGGTGGACGAGTTTGGCTTCTTCATCACCTGGAAGAGTGAAGGAAAGGTACCCTGTCTTCCTCTCTTCCTTATCTCACTGCAGATTACCCCTGCCCCGCCCCTGCCCCCCCCCCCTCCCGCACCTGTACCCCCCCTGCCCCTGCCCAGCTTTCTTCAAGACAAGAAGTGAAAAGTGTTTCAAACAACAAGTCTCCCTCTCTTCTCTCCCTAAATGTGTTTGTTGTTTGTTTCTCTCTCTCGCTTTCTTTCTGCCTGTCTTACTTCAGGAAGGCCAGGTTCTAGAATGTTCCCTCATCAACAGTATCCGCGTTGGAGCCATGCCAAAGGTGAGACCTTGGGAAGACAATTTCCTCTCCTCCGTTTCAACAACCTTCACGCCTGGCTGCGTCCCCTCCATCGCTCTCTCACAGGACGGGCCTCTGGGCTCCACTCATAATTGGGGGGACGGTCACATCCATAGGTCAGACATACTTCAGGCCATGGCAACAGTGGCCAGTGATTGTTTCGGCAGTGTTGATTGGCTGGAAACGTTCAAGTCGGTTTGGAAGAGGGCTGCGCGTACCTGATGAACTATTCTGCTTCCTCAGTGGCCCAGGGGAGAAACGGCTGCATGAAATATGGACTGTCTTTCATATTTATGGTTCCCCTTCTCTGGGTCCAGCTCAACCTTGGCTTGATTCCTGGATGACTGCAGGCTTGCAACCTGCAAAGTCAAGTCTTCAAATCAACACTTTTAAATGGTCCGTCCCATGTTAAATAGGCTTACTAGGTGTTGCCTGACGTACATGTAGACAGCCCTACAGTTTAAATGCATTCTTACGTCTTACTTTAAACACACTCCTATGCATATGTGTACGGTCCATGCATGAACCCTTAGATCAGTAAATATTGACTGACATGAGAGATGCTGACATCCTGCTGGGCCGTAGTGTTTGACATGATGTTAAACACGCCAAGCAACAGAAGGACCCGGGGAGTGGCCAGTCCCTGCCTGACTGGAACTGAGCTGTGCTTTTCCAGAGACGGCACTGGCAAACTGCTGAAGACCATTAACCCCGGCAACCATCTGACCACACACACACACACAAGGTGGCAGCGTGCACACACACACACAGGGTGGCAGCGTGCTTTAACGGGGGCGGAGGTGTGTGTCGTTGGCTGGGCGGGATGTGTCCGGTCTCTGTGTGTGTGCATGTGTGTGGGCCCCTCTCCCGCTCTCGTCCGCCTGGTGAAGAGCTCTGTTGTCCTCAGTAAACAACACAGCAGAGCGCTCTCTGATACGGCTCTCTTGTGCGCCTAACCAGATAATCAGCAAGGGCCGTTTGAGCTAACGAACAAAGAGAGAGAAGAATGGCATTGATGATTGGCTGTATTCGTTTTAATAAACATTGGATGGCCACGAGTGGGAGAGCTAGTTGCCGTCCAGATTATTCAATCATGGAGCGAATGTTCTGTCTTTACCATAAACTGCCGTACAAGTGACCATATGAAGTTGGTTGGTTGTAAATAGTGTTAAAACATTTTTTATTTTCCTCCCACTCTTCTCCCCCACCATCTCTCTCCTCCCCTTCTCTCTCTCTCACTCTCTCTCCTCCCCTTCTCTCACTCTCTCTCTCTCTCTCTCCTCCCCTTCTCTCCCTCTGTCTCCCTCTCTATTTTTCCTCCATCTTCAAGGACCCGAAGATCCTGTCAGCGTTTGAGGCTGTGGGCAAGACAGAGGCTGATCTAGAGGGCTGCATCATCTGCGTCTGCAGTGGCACCGACCTTGTCAACCTCTCCTTCATGTTCATGGTGGCTGAGACCCCGGACATCGCCCGGGTGAGAGGACGACTTCTCGCTCCTCATTTCCGTCACAGCCTTCCCCCTGGGATACTAGAGTGGTAGTCAGCCAGGCCGACCTTTTAAACAAACCCTCAAAACCGTGATTAAGACCGGCTAGAATGCGACACATTCCAAATGAAGGCCCTAACCACAAAGATAACAAGTTATATCCTGACTACCTCAGCGCTGGCCTTGGCTCCGTCTGTCCCTGTAGCCTGGAGAAGCATTGTAATGACTCAGTCTCTTTCTCTCTTTCTCACTTTCTTTGTCTCTTCTGTGTCTCTTACTCGTTCGCTCTTTCTCCCTCTCTTTCTCTCTCTTTCTATCTCTTTCTCCCTCTCTTTCTCTCTCTTTCTATCTCTTTCTCCCTCTCTTTCTCTCTCTCTCACTCTCTTACTATCTCTATCTCCCTCTTTCTCTCTCTTTCTCCCTCTCTTTCTCTCTCTTTCTATCTCTTTCTCCCTCTCTTTCTCTCTCTCTCACTCTCTTACTATCTCTATGTCCCTCTTTCTCTCTCTTTCTCCCTCTTTCTCCCTCTCTTTCTCCCTCCCTCTCTCTCTTTCTTTCTCTCTCTTTCTCCCTTTGTCATGTGGCCCAGAGGGCTGGAGTGTTAGAGTAGAAATACCTTTCTCCCTCGCCCCTAATCCCCCTCTCCCTTTCACTCATCCGTCTTCCCAGTCGGCTCAGACAGCAGATTCTTCCTCACCCAGACCTCAGCGCTCAGAAAGCACACACAGCAAACACTGCCACCTTGTGGCCAGCAGTAGAACTGTAGCCAGGTTCACTTTTCCTGTTACCCATAGACGGTCGATGAAAGGCCACCTGGTAAATATGAAGCACACTAGAGTATTTGGTCTCCTACACACTGTAGACCGTGCTACAGGGATGGTGTTGTATCTGTAGAGACACAGGGTTGGAAATAATCTACCCTGAGCAGCCTTCACTAGTCAGGCCTGAAGGTCAGATACACACACACACACACACCTACTCTCCAACTCACACACACACACACACTGTTTCTCAGCATGTAGGTTGCCCTAAGCAGCAGACCTCGAGAGCTGACAGTGTTATTCACATCAGCACAGCCAGGAACACACGCACCTCTGGGATAAATAACACATCCTCTGTTCTGGTTAGTAAGAGAGAGGCCCTCTGAAAAGAGTCTGAGTCTGTTGTCACCCTCTCTCTGTGACACACACACACACACACAAACAGGAACAACACAGTGTTTACGTGTGTGTGTGTCACAGCATATCCACTTTCAGTGTTTACATGCCAAAGGCCTAAACATCTAAACAGTAGACTGATAAATGTGGGAAAAAAACCTTCAATTTCCTATTCTTGTCTGTCGTGTTTGCGCGCATGTGTGTTTGTGTGTGTTTGTGCTGGTGTCTGAACTGTGATTGTTTGTTTTCAGAAATGGGCAGAGGGTCTGAGATCTGTGATTCACAACTTCAGAGCAAACAGCGTCTGTCCAATGACCTGTCTCAAAAAACAGTAAGTAGTGCCACAGTCCACCAAGAATGTTCTGCCGTGTCTGAATCAATATTTACCCTTGCGTGCCTCTGTGTGTGTGTGTGTGTGTGTGCACGTGTGTGTGTGTTTCCTCCCCTAGTTGGATGAGGATGTGCTTTCAGACCAACGTAAACGGGAAGATCCCAGTGAGAGGGTAGGAGAAGCACACAAAGACAGAATCAGCTCCTGTCATTTTCTGCTCGTCCCTCAGTGGAGATCCTCATGGCTGTGTGTGTGTGTGTGTGTGTTGCAGAATCACACGGACATTTGCTTCGGGAAAGACAGAGAAGGGAATCTTCCAGGCTCTGAAAGAGCTGGGCCTGCCCAGTGGAAAGGTTTGAAAGAAGAAAATAAAAATACATACACACACACACACACACACACGAGATAGAACCACACGGCCGGCTCCTTCCCTGAAGTTTTTCCTCCTGAGGTCTGAATCTCCTCTGGCATGTCACCTGGCGTCATGGTCTTCTCACCTCTGCCTCTCCAGAACGACGAGATAGAGTCTTCAGCGTTCACCTTCGACATCTTCTACGCTCTCACACAGAAGATCTGCCCTCGCACCGACATGGAGGAACTCTTCAAGAAGATGTGAGTGTGCTCTTCTATCTCCAGCCTCCAATCGCAACCCTCCATCACCACTTCACTGCCTAGGACCATCACCAGAACTAGACATGGTTATCTGTTTCTCCTGATAGTCCAGTTAGTATGATAGGGTACTCAAACCACACTATTGGAGCAGTGGCCAAGAATTGTTAAGTATTGTTTATGTTATATGTTCAGAACAGAGACCAGCGTTTAGAGATGTTTGAATCTGCTCAACTAACCACCTGTGGGCAAGCCTAACCTGCTTCTGAAGTTCAACATCTAACCCGTTTGTTTATACTAACCCACCATTACTAGAATGTTCTATCGGTGGTGATTTAACATCATGAATGTGATGAATTGTAACATGAAGGTGTTTTATATTGACCCACTAAAACTAGCTTTCTCCTTAGCACTGACTGACTAGACATGTTAAAGAGGCATAACGTTTTGTTTTTTCTAATTAATTCCTTTGCAGCAATGGGGACAAAACTGATTATTTAAACGTAGACCAGTTAGTCAGCTTTCTGAATGAAGTAAGCTCTTTATCATTCATTAACTACTCTCTGTGTGACAGCTTGAGCCCCCCCCCCCCCCCACCCCCCCACCCCCGGCTCTGGGTGGAAGTTGCCCATAAGAGCAGATCTAGGATCAGGTGACCTTTAGCCAATCAAACTTCTAACAATCCGATGGCAACACACAAACCTGACCTGAGATCAGTCTCTAGGGGCAACTTCATCCTAAACTGCATGCCTGGCCCCTCCTTCCCCTCTCCTCCCCCTCCCTCATCGCCTCTCTGTGTGGTTGTTGTTGCCACAGCAACGGGAGGCAGTTTGGGCTGTGTGACTATTCTGCTTCCTGAGTCCACGTGACGCCCTTTCTCTTTTCTCATTGGCTGTGACAACCTCGCTTCAACACATTTTGCTCTGTCGTCCGCTGTTGAAGGCCTTCCCCCTGCTTCCCTCCCTGTGTGTCACGCTGTAATGGATCCCCAGTAGAACGAAGCCATGATAGGTCTTGTTCCCGCCTGGCCACCTCTGTGTCACGATGTTTCTGCTGCTGTGTGTTTGAGTAACCGTGCTTTAAAAAACCTCACACGCATTCGGCTCCTCCGCTTGAACCCCCCCCCCCCCCCACACACACACACACACACACACACACACACCCCTCCCCAGCTCCGCACCAATAACCCTGACTCCTGTTTCAAGTCCATTTCTTCACGTTTATGATACGACCTGTGGTGTACAGCTCCCCCTGGTGGCAGCGTGCGGTGCAGCCCTCCCTGTTGTCCGTCAGTGCTGGCTCTGTGTGTGTCTGCTGCTGTGTCACCCCTCCACCCCACCCCCCCACCCCCCAGAGCAAGCCCATGCCCTGCCTGAGCACAGAGCTCACCCCCTGGGGAGCTGACAGGACAGGACTGCCCTCCAGTCTGGCCTCCACCAGCCAGGTTTCTGACTCCACTCCAGTCCTGTCAGGTCCACTTTCTGAGAAGGGGGCAGGGCCAGGGGTTCATCTGGGTGGGGGGGGGGGGGGTGGTCCTCCTAGTTTCTTTGTGTGTGTGTGTGTGTAAGATTGAGTGGGGCTGTGTCTTTGTTCTTGTACAGTTAAGTGTGTCTAGAGGATGTGTGGACAGTCTGTGTGTGCAGCCTTCCAGATGATGATGTGTGTGTGTGTGTGTGTGGTCTCCAGAACCAGCGGGACCCGCGGCTAAACGAGATCCTGTTCCCCTTCTACGACCCCAAACGAGCCATGCAGATCATCGAGAAGTACGAGAGAGATCCTGAGCTGAAGAAGAGAGGTAGGAGAGATGGAGGGATGGTGAAGGAGGAGAAAACCACAAATAGTCTGCTGCTGTAGACACATTAATGCCCCTTCCTACTGAAGAAAGTAGGTTAACCTTCAAACTAGGTTCTACCTACTTACTCACAACCTCTCCCCACCCCCTCCCTCCCTCTCTCTCGCCCATCCTCTCTCTGTGCCTCCCTCCCACCCTCTCTCTCTCTCTCTCTCTCTCTCTCTTTTTCCCCTAATTTTATCACTCCCTCCTCTCTCTCCCTCTCTCTTGCCCATCCTCTCTCTGTGCCTCCCTCCCCCCTCTCTCTCTCTCCTTTTTTGCCTCATTCTATCACTCCCTCCTCTCTCTCCCTCTCTCTCCCTCCTCAGGTCACATGTCCAGTGATGGCTTCTGCAGGTATCTGATGTCGGATGAGAATGCTCCGGTGTTCCTGGACAGGCTGGAGCTGTACCAGGAGATGGACCAGCCGCTGGCCCACTATTTCATAAGCTCCTCCCACAACACGTACCTGACGGGACGGCAGTTTGGGGGGAAGTCCTCCGTGGAGATGTACCGACAGGTGCTGCTGTCTGGCTGCAGGTAGGCTCACAGAGCGGGGGTGCGTAAAGGTGTGCAGTTTGAATAAAGCTGTACGTGTGTCTCAGTGTGTGTGTGTGTGTGTGTGTGTGTGTGTGTGTGTGTGTGTTGTTTCAGGTGTGTGGAGCTGGACTGCTGGGATGGGAAAGGAGAAGACCAGGAACCTATAATCACACACGGCAAGGCCATGTGTACTGACATCCTGTTCAAGGTGAACACACACACACACTCACACACACACACTCAAACACACACACTCACACACACACACACAAACACTCAAGCATATACATATGTATATACACACTATTTCATTATCCTATATATATAGCAGCATTTTTATAAGCCATCCAAAAACAGGTGAACTCCCTTGAACTGTATTTTATTATTACACAGGACAAGTTTGCCATCTGGTGGCGATACTTTAATACTGCACCCAATAGAGCAAACAACCTAATCAATCCATCTGAAGTCACATAATAGGAGCTCTCATCCAGACTGATTGACTGCAGGTGACTGTTGTTGTGTTTCCTTCCTCTATCAGGATGTGATTCAAGCCATCAGAGAGACGGCGTTCGTAACAGCAGAGTACCCGGTCATCCTGTCCTTTGAGAATCACTGCAGGTACAGCAGCTTCTGCAGTCCGACCGCACGGCTGATGCAAGATGGAGGAACATGTTCCTGCACTTCACTTTCTGTGTCTGTGATTAGGATGTCTACCAGGAAAACATCTAAGCTGATGCATTATGTGTGTGTTTGTTAGTAAACCGCAGCAGTATAAGATGGCTAAATACTGTGAAGAGATTTTCGGGGACCTCCTTCTTAAACAGCCACTGGAGGGATATCCGGTGAGTACCTGTCAATCAAACTCGGTGTCAAATCATAAAGCGGTCAGAGTCGTCGTCAAATAGGAGCTGCTCTGTCTGATTTCACTTCCTGGTTTGGGGATTTCAGATTGAACCTGGGCGACCCTTACCCTCTCCCAATGACCTCAAACGTAAAATCCTCATCAAAAACAAGCGCTTGAAACCGGAGGTGGAACAGAGTATGTGCCCCACCCACCTCCACCCTCCAAGCATGTGACCTCATGATCACTTAGAGCCCACCCCAGACACAGGCAGCCAGGTTTATCTGTGTGTGTGTGTGTGTGTGTGTTACAGAACAGCTGGAGTCCTTTAAGAAACACGTGGATGCAGGAGAGACCAACACGCCTGCCATCATTCTCGGAGAGGAGAACGAGGAGGACGGAGACATCTGTGAGCTGTGTGTGTGTGTGCTGTGGGGCGTCTGGAAGGGTGTGGTGCAGTGTCTGTGTGTGCTGTGGGGCGTCTGGAAGGGTGTGGTGCAGTGTCTGTGTGTGTGTGTGTGTGCTGTGGGGCGTCTGGAAGGGTGTGGTGCAGTGTGTGTGTGTGTGTTTGCTCATGTGTGTGTGTGTGTGTGTGTGTGCAGGTGGAGAAGACAAGGAGGGGAACCACGAGGGCCAGCCCAGCAGCCTATCAGAGGAGCCCAGTGAGAAGGAGGTTAACAGCCTCAGTGCCAACAGCACCACAGCCAGTATTACAGCCAGCACCGCGGCCAGCACCACCAGGAAGGAAGAGGAGCCGGACAACAGCCTTAGGAAGGTGGGCGTTGCCTGGAAACGGCTGCATGCTCTGTCTAGCTGTTTGGAAAGAGGTACAGTACTCTTGAGTTGTTGATGTTGTCGTCGTCCAGGTAACCGAGGATGAGGTCACAGAGATGTCCGAGGCCACGGAAGCTACAGACATCACCGATATCTCAGAAGCGTCTGACCAGGACAACAACAAGAAGGTAGCCTGCACCCCCACACACGCACACACACACACACACACACGCACACACTGCTTCTGTGTCCTGTATTGCCTGTTACTTTATTTATTTTTCACCATACACTGCAGTCGAGAGAAGTGTGTGTGAAGTAGGAAACTCACTGTGTGCTGTGTGTGTGTGTGTGTGCGCTGTGGCCATGCAGGCAGAGACCACAGATGACGAGGAGGCTTTGATAGCCCAGTACACCTATGTGGGAGCCACCACCAACATCCACCCCTACTTGTCTGCCATGGTCAACTACGCTCAGCCTGTCAAGTTCCAGAGCTTCGACAACGCAGAGGGTACGCTGGCACAGCGCCAAGCGCCTCACTTTGGTCCCACCCGCGTCACTTCCTGTCTGACTTCCTGTTTCCCCCGTTCCAGAGAGAAACATCCACCACAACATGTCGTCCTTCAACGAGTCGGTGGGGCTGGGCTACCTGAAGACCAACGCAATTGAGTTTGTCAAGTATCCTTGAGTTTCACTGCTCCTGTACACGGTATGCAGATGCTCCTGTACACGGTATGCAGATGCTCCTGTACACGGTATGCAGATGCTCCTGTACACGGTATGCAGATGTACTCTCCCAGTACTGCCCCCTCTGCTCCTGCCCCCTCTGCTCCTGCCCCCTCTGTTCCTGCCCCCTCTGCTCCTGCCCCCTCTGCTCCTGCCCCCTCTGTTCCTGCCCCCTCTGTTCCTGCCCCCTCTGCTCCTGCCCCCTCTGCTCCTGCCCCCTCTGTTCCTGCCCCCTCTGTTCCTGCCCCCTCTGCTCCTGCCCCCTCTGTTCCTGCCCCCTCTGCTCCTGCCCCCTCTGTTCCTGCCCCCTCTGTTCCTGCCCCCTCTGTTCCTGCCCCCTCTGTGCCTGCCCCCTCTGTGCCTGCCCCCTCTGTGTCTGCCCCCTCTGTTCCTGCCCCCTCTGCTCCTGCCCCCTCTGTTCCTGCCCCCTCTGCTCCTGCCCCCTCTGTTCCTGCCCCCTCTGTTCCTGCCCCCTCTGTTCCTGCCCCCTCTGTGCCTGCCCCCTCTGTGCCTGCCCCCTCTGTGTCTGCCCCCTCTGTGCCTGCCCCCTCTGTGCCTGCCCCCTCTGTTCCTGCCCCCTCTGTTCCTGCCCCCTCTGTTCCTGCCCCCTCTGTGTCTGCCCCCTCTGTTCCTGCCCCCTCTGTGTCTGCCCCCTCTGTTCCTGCCCCCTCTGTTCCTGCCCCCTCTGTTCCTGCCCCCTCTGTTCCTGCCCCCTCTGTGCCTGCCCCCTCTGTGCCTGCCCCCTCTGTGTCTGCCCCCTCTGTTCCTGCCCCCTCTGTGCCTGCCCCCTCTGTTCCTGCCCCCTCTGTTCCTGCCCCCTCTGTTCCTGCCCCCTCTGTGTCTGCCCCCTCTGTTCCTGCCCCCTCTGTGTCTGCCCCCTCTGTTCCTGCCCCCTCGTCACCTAGATTGGGGCTCGTTTGAGGGATGCTCCCTGTGGTTATGGGGATGTTCTCCTTGTGGTGAAACCCAGCTCGCTGCCTCCAGGGAGCACAATGTGCCTCTGGACTCTAAAACGGGCCCTCTCTCTCACACATCCACACTCACACATCCCCCCCCACACACACACGCACACACACACACTCAGATATACATACTCCAACGAGACCAGAGGACCCAAGCTGTTCCTTACTATTAATAACCCTGTGGTCCACTTTCCACACATACATACTTGTACACACACACACACACACACACACACACATACGAGCAGACACTCTCCTCTCCCGCCTGCCAGCGTTTTTCCCTGAGCGTTCTGCACAGCTACAACAAACGTCAGATGAGTCGCATCTACCCCAAAGGAGGCAGGGTGGACTCCAGTAATTACATGCCTCAGATCTTCTGGAACGCTGGCTGCCAGATGGTCTCGCTCAACTTCCAGACCCCAGGTACCAGAACACACAGAACGCAGAACATGGACCCTAGAACCTCCGAGCTCCCCCCAGGGTCCTGCATGGCCTCGTGCTACCGTGCTCACGGGTTCCTGTTCTGATGAGGCCTTGCGCTTCCTGTGGTGATTGATGACGTCGTTGTTGAGGGGTCGGTCGTGTGTGTGTTCTCATGTCGCAGAGAAGTACAGCTTTCCTGTCAGGTCAACTCTGTACATATAGGATGGATTTCACATCACACACACACACCACACACTCACACCCCAGGTGGGCTTAGCTTTTGGTTCTGAGCACATCATCTGACCCGCTGCAACAGCACAAAGGCCTGGCCCTGCAGTCCAAACACCCACACACTGTCAGACACACACACAAACACAATTTGTCTGTCACGCACACTCACACACACACACACACACACTGTGGACGCTGTTGTTGAGCAGCTGCTGCCCTATGTCTGAGGGCGATGGGGTCGGACCATATGTCCCCCAGTGAGGGGGCATGTGTAGGGCTGGAGGGGGGAGGGGGTGGGGCATGGGGGAGGGGGAGGTGGGCCTGGGGGGAAGGGGTAGGATAAAGGGAGGGGTGGGGGAGGAGAGGAGAGATTTCAGTGTGGTGGAAATGCCTGCTTTCCTCCCCCTCCGTCTCTGGGTCAAGCAACAGCTCCTCAGAACATTCTGGAAGGGACTTTGCTCCTGTTTGTTTTCTGTATGTGTGAATGCATATTATCTGAACTGAATCCTCTCTTTCTCTCACTGTTAGATCTGGCCATGCAGTTGAACCAGGGAAAGTTTGAGTACAATGGATCCTGCGGGTGAGAGCACTACTTCCTCTCCAACCCCCCCCCCCTCTATCCCTCTCTCTCCCCCCTCTATCCCTCTCTCTCCCCCCTCTATCCCTCTCTCTCCCCCCCTCTATCCCTCTCTCTCCCCCCTCTATCCCTCTCTCTCCCCCCTCTATCCCTCTCTCTTCCCCCCCCTCTATCCCTCTCTCTCTCCACCCCCCTCTATCCCTCTCTCTCCCCCCTCTATCCCTCTCTCTTCCCCCCCTCTATCCCTCTCTCTCTCCACCCCCCTCTATCCCTCTCTCTCTCCACCCCCCTCTATCCCTCTCTCTCTCCACCCCCCTCTATCCCTCTCTCCCCCCCTCTATCCCTCTCTCTCTCCACCCCCCTCTATCCCTCTCTCTCTCCACCCCCCTCTATCCCTCTCTCTTCCCCCCCCTCTATCCCTCTCTCTCTCCACCCCCCTCTATCCCTCTCTCTCCACCCCCCTCTATCCCTCTCCCTCGCCCTCTATACCTCTCTCTCTCCACCCCCCTCTATACCTCTCTCTCTCCACCCCCCCCTCTATC
The DNA here is from genome assembly GCF_054491055.1 of Hypomesus nipponensis. Classification (NCBI taxonomy): domain Eukaryota; kingdom Metazoa; phylum Chordata; class Actinopteri; order Osmeriformes; family Osmeridae; genus Hypomesus; species Hypomesus nipponensis. Next base: position 16,829,447 of record NC_140366.1, on the reverse strand, counting down.
CCTCTCCCTCGCCCTCTATCCCCCTCTCTCTCCCTCCTCTATACCTCTCTCTCTCCACCCCCCTCTAACCCTCTCTCTCTCCCTCCTCTATACCTCTCTCTCTCCACCCCCCTCTATCCCTCTCTCCCCCCTCTCTATCCCTGTCTCTAGCCCCCCTCCATCCCTCCTCCTCTTTCCTTCTATTCCCACTTCATTCCACCCCCCCTCCTCCCCCCCCCTTCCTTCCTCCCTCTCTCTCTCCACCCCCCCACCCCCCCTTCCTCCCTCCCAAAAAAGCTCATCAATTAAAGCGTGTCACATCTCATTAGTATTGGCCGGCGGCAACCGTAACCACCATCCGCCCGAGAGCCAATGAGAGCTCTGGAGATACGGGCTCCCTCTCACTCAGCGTTACCGCCGCCGACTATCTTAGCAAAGGAGCTCCATGGCTCTCTCCCCTCATCCATCCATCCATCTCTCCCTCGCTCGCTCTAATGCCGGCCCCAGGGCGCAGAGATCCCCGCTAACACTGCAGATCTCATATGGGAGGAGGTCTACACTGTCAGTACAACACCCATTCCTGCTAATGTGCTTCTAATGTGCCCATTGGCCTTACTTAACTTGCTCCCTCACACGCCATCTCTCTGTCTCTCTCTCTGTCTCTCTCTCTCTCTCTCTCTCTAGTTAGCTCCCATGAATTATATAACTGACACCAGGTAGAAGCATTTCATGAATCACAGCCACATCCATAAACATGGACTTCATTTAAGTTCTTAGGTTATTGTTAAATTAAATGGGGTCTTTATTTGTGCCGTTTTTTCATAAAGCAGTTTTTTTTGTAATCTGCAACTAATTGATCTGCAGTCAGATGCTGTTCGACTGAGCTATATCCATCCCATACATTATCATCAGACCTGGATCTAGTGGTTCAGCTGTACGATAATGACTCTCTCTTTCTCTCTCTCATGTCTCTCTATGTCTGTCTCTCTCTCTCTCTCTCGACTCTCTTTCATGACTCTCTCTCATGACTCTCTCTCATATGTCTCTCTCTCATGTCTCTCTCCCTCTCTCATATCTCTCTCATGTCTCTCTCCCTCTCTCATGTCTCTCTCATGTCTCTCTCCCTCTCTCATATGTCTCTCTCATGTCTCTCTCTCTCATGTCTCTCTCTCATGACTCTCTCTGTCAAACTGGCTCTCTCGTGTCTGACAGGTACCTGCTGAAGCCTGACTTCATGCGGAGGTCAGACAGGATGTTTGACCCCTTCTCTGAGACGCCCGTGGACGGGGTCATAGCTGCCACTTGCAGTGTGCAGGTAAGGTCAAAGGTCACCCTGAGGGGTCAGAGTGAGCGGTCCTAAACACCATGAATTTCTCAACTATTTTGCAAAATCTCCTAAAATCTCTTCCTCCCCTCCCCTCCTCCTCTCCTCCTCCTCTCTTGTCCCCTTCTCCTCCTCCTCCTCTCTTGTCCCCTTCTCCTCCTCCTCCTCCTCCTCTCTTGTCCCCCTCTCCTCCCCTCCTCCTCTCTTCCCCTCCTCCTCTCTTGTCCCCCTCTCCTCCTCCTCCTCCTCTCTTGTCCCCCTCTCCTCTCCTCCTCCTCTCTTGTCCCCCTCTCCTCCCCTCCTCCTCTCCTCCCCTCCTCCTCTCTTGTCCCCCTCTCCTCCTCCTCCTCCTCTCTTGTCCCCCTCTCCTCCCCTCCTCCTCTCCTCCTCCTCTCTTGTCCCCTTCTCCTCCTCCTCCTCCTCTCTTGTCCCCTTCTCCTCCTCCTCCTCCTCCTCTCTTGTCCCCCTCTCCTCCCCTCCTCCTCTCCTCTCCTCCTCCTCTCTTGTCCCCTTCTCCTCCTCCTCCTCCTCCTCTCTTGTCCCCCTCTCCTCCCCTCCTCCTCTCTTGTCCCCTTCTCCTCCTCCTCCTCCTCCTCTCTTGTCCCCCTCTCCTCCCCTCCTCCTCTCCTCTCCTCCTCCTCTCTTGTCCCCTTCTCCTCCTCTCCTCCTCCTCTCTTGTCCCCTTCTCCTCCTCCTCCTCTCTTGTCCCCCTCTCTTCCTCCTCCTCCTCCTCCTCCTCTCTTGTCCCCTTCTCCTCCTCCTCCTCCTCCTCTCTTGTCCCCCTCTCCTCCCCTCCTCCTCTCCTCCTCCTCTCTTGTCCCCTTCTCCTCCTCCTCCTCTCTTGTCCCCTTCTCCTCCTCCTCCTCCTCCTCTCTTGTCCCCCTCTCCTCCCCTCCTCCTCTCCTCCTCCTCTCTTGTCCCCTCCTCCTCCTCCTCCTCTCTTGTCCCCCTCTCCTCCCCTCTCCTCCCCTCCTCCTCTCTTGTCCCCCTCTCCTCTCCTCCTCCTCTCTTGTCCCCCTCTCCTCCTCCTCCTCCTCTCTTGTCCCCCTCTCCTCTCCTCCTCCTCTCTTGTCCCCTTCTCCTCCTCCTCCTCTCTTGTCCCCCTCTCCTCCTCTCCTCCCCTCCTCCTCTCTTGTCCCCCTCTCCTCCCCTCCTCCTCTCTTGTCCCCCTCTCCTCCCCTCCTCCTCTCTTGTCCCCCTCTCCTCCCCTCCTCCTCTCCTCCCCTCCTCCTCTCTTGTCCCCCTCTCCTCCCCTCCTCCTCTCCTCTCCTCCTCCTCTCTTGTCCTCCCCTCCTCCCCTCCTCCCCTCCTCCTCTCTTATCCCCCTCTCCTCCCTCCTGCTCTCTGTACAGGTGTTTTCAGGACAGTTCCTGTCAGATAAGAAGATAGGTACCTACGTAGAGGTGGACATGTACGGCTTGCCGACGGACACCATACGCAAGGAGTTCCGCACGCGCATGGTCATGAACAACGGGCTGAACCCAGCATACAACGAGGAACCCTTCGTCTTCAGAAAAGTAAGGGGGGGGGGAGGATGGGAGGAGGGGAGGAGAGGGAGAGTAGGGAGGGTGGAGGAGAGAGGGAGGAGGGGCAGGGAGAGAGAGACTAAAGGGAGGGATGACTACTGGACTTTCCAAACGTTAGTTCTGTATGCTGTCTGCGTCCAGGCTGGAAAGTGGTTTGTAGTTGAACAAAGGGAGAGAAGGAGGAGGAGGGAGGGAGGGAGTGATTGGAGGAGAAGTGAAGTCCCTGTGGTGATGTGTCCTTACTGCAGAGGAGAGAGGGGAGGAGAGGAGAGGGGGCTAGGGGAAGGACAGCAAGGGACATCACCACTCTAGTAGAGGTAGCAGAGATGTGAAGACAGAGGGAGGATATCACAGAGACAGACCGAGAGAAACGGAAGAGAAGGCAGACACAAAAAACAGCTAATAAAAGGAACGAAAAACACAGACAGGAACAAAGGAAGAATAAAGACAGATATTTGTGGCAAAGATTGTGTGTGTGTGTGTGTGTGAGAGAGACAGAGAGAGAGGGAGAGAGCTGCTCTCAGCAGAATGTGGAGTATCTCAGCCATGACTGTGACTCCAGCTCCCTCAACACACACCATCAATCACAGCCTGCCGCAGTGCACTCCAACACACACACACACACACACTGCAGTGCTCCCAACACACACACACACACACACACACACACACACACACACACTGCCATCAGGAGGGCCATTACATGCAGAGCTGGCAGGGCTGCCTTTTCATGCACACCCTCTCTCTCTCTCTCTCTCTCTGTCCCACACAGATACACACACATATGGATAATAGATCATTCGTACAGAGACCTTTACACATTTAGTCATGTATGCCTGTACACACATACTCACGGCTGTCTGGGGCAGTGTACTGTTACACATTCACACAAATTCTCTCCTACACACACACACACACACACACACAGACAGACACACACAGACTACAGTTCCACTCACATCAACCTCTCCCGACAGTTCATCTGTGCTATCTCTAACCTTCCTTTCATTTATTAATCATCCCCCTTTCACGCTCTCCCCGGTCTTATCTGAAAACACAAGGCCAGGTAACACACACTCACACACACACACACTCACACACACAGCTTTCCAAGAGCAGGGTGCCCATGCGGGCTGATGAGATGGCCTTGCGTGAGATATGCAGGCTGTTGTGCTATCATCCCTGTACAGAGCCTCGTCGTGATGCAGCGTCTGTAGATAGTGTCCTCTGTGCCTCATCCGCTTCCTATGAAAACACACTGCTGATATCATTGGAGCCTGCACAGCCTGAGTCATGCTCATGAGGAAGCCTCCAGTCCACACCTGACTCTCTCTCCTCTGCCTCTTTGTCTCTCTCTCTCTCTCCCTCTCTCTCTCTCTCTCCCTCTCCCCTCTCTCACTCTCTCTGTCTCTCTCTCTCTCTCTGTGTCTTCATCTTTCTCTCTCTTTCCCCACTCTCTCACTTTTTCTCTCTCTCTCTCTATGGCTCTTTTCCCTCATTGACTGTTCCTTTTTTGCTTCCTCTCTCTCTCTAACTCTCCCCCTCTCTCACTTTCTTTCCCTCACTCTCTCCCCCCGCCCCCTCCCCCCCCCCCCCCTCCGTCAGGTGATCCTGCCAGACCTGGCTGTGCTGCGCATCGCCGTGTACGACGACAACAACAAGCTGATAGGCCAGCGCATCCTGCCCCTGGACGGCCTGCAGGCAGGCTACAGACACATCTCCCTGAGGAACGAGGGCAACAAGCCCCTGTCGCTGCCCACAGTCTTCTGCAACATCATCCTCAAGACCTACGTCCCCGACGGCTTCGGAGGTGAGGGCTCACGCGCGGACGATGAGTGTGAGGGAGGGAGGGGGGAGAGGGGGCGAGGGGGAGAGGGGGCGAGGGGGAGGCAGAGAGAAACAGTGTGAGACCGATACTTGCACTCATTTATGAGGAGTGCTTACTAGTCTTTCTGGCTGGCTGTGCCTGTCAGTGTTGAGGTAATATCATTGTGCGTGTGATGTACGAGACCCTGTTAGTCTGCTATGAGTGTGTGTGTGTGTGTGTGTGTGTAATACACGTGGGCTGCTAGTCCGTCCTCAGGGAGGGCAGACAGAAGCACAGGAACCAGCCCAGTGTTCCTCCCTCTCTCTGGAGTTTACATCTGGTGTAATGACATGTGGAGCAAATGATGATAGCAGTGATGTGCTCGTAAACGCAGGGTCTGAGGCCTGCAAATGAACAAGACGTTTGACTAGTCATTAAGCAAAGCCCAGGGCCTGGATGGTGAGCATGTGCAGTAGCAGCAGCCGTCAGTGTGGACGGAGCCCAGCTCAGAGGCAGCATGTGCTGTGTGTTGCAGCTATTGTGGATGCCCTGTCCGACCCAAAGAAGTTCCTGTCTATAGCAGAGAAGAGAGCTGACCAGATGAGGGCTCTGGGGATCGAAACGGTACACCTTCACCTGCTCCCCCCTCACACACACACACACACACACACTGTGCCTGGTAAACACAGGGTATCTATAAGCCTGTGCTCAGTAGCTAGTGGTGCCTTGGTTTCTCCATGTGTGGCTGGTAGTGATGATGAAATGTCCTGATACCTTATAGAAAAGAGAACCTGCTTTCTGATCAGGCTTACTGTAGCTGCACCTGCAGATGTGTGGCTGCCCTCTCTCATCCCCCTCTCTCATCCCCGCAGAGCGACATCGCTGACGTGCCCAACGGGAGCTCGAAGAACGACAAGAAGGGCAAGGTGAACGCTGTGAAGAGCAGCGTGTCTCCTCAGACCAGCTCAGAGCTGGCCCAGACCTCCAGCTCCACCCAGAACAACACCGCAGAGGCCAAAAAGGGTACCCCCAACCCCCTCACACACACACCACCCCCAAGCCCCTCACACACCACCCTCACACACACCACCCCACACACACCACCCTCACACACACACACCACCCCCAAGCCCCTCACACACCACCCTCACACACCACCCTCACACACACACACACCACCCTCACACACACACACACCACCCTCACACACACACACACCACCCTCACACACACACACACCACCCTCACACACACACACACCACCCTCACACACATGAGGCACTCCGACACACTCTCTGAACCACACCACCGTATCACACTGTAATACATGTTTGGTCTCTCCCACCAGATACATCTGCCCTCGTGCCTACTGTAAATATTGATGACTTGAAACAAATGAAGGTGAGCTGACAGAAAGGGGAAACATCCCAAGATACAGACTTGAGCCCACACAGAAATGTGTTTGTTGACTTGAAGGATGTGAAGTGTTTGAGCTGTGGCTCCTCTCTGACCCCTCCTGTGGCTGCTGTGTCCTGCAGACCTACCTGAAGCTGCTGAAGAAACAGCAGAAGGAGCTCAACGCCCTGAAGAAGAAGCAGTCCAAGGTGGGTGCGGCTCCACAGCTGCACGCTGCACACCCCGTGATACTGTCAGAGAGAGACGCTCCCCACACGCACACCGCACACTCACTCCCCACACACACACGCTAACTCCCTCTGTCCCTCCACACGCACAAACCACACACTCACACAATGCACCACACACACACACAAACACACCCAAACCACGCACACACTAAGTGCATCCTGTCTCTTCACCATACGGGGTTGGTCTGTCTTTGATCAGGCCCACCCTGAGGTGGACATGCAGACATTAGACTTGCTAAGATCACCGCTCGCTCCTCGACCACAGTGGTCAGGATGTGTGTGGGTCTTGCACACACTAATGACCAGCTCTCATGAATCAGCCGTTGTACAACCACCTGTCACGGACCGCTGTCTGGTTCATCAAAGGACACTCTTTCAAAACACGGCCCGATTGCGTAACCTTCATTACAATTCCACAGGCTTTTCTTGGATGAATACTGTTGTTGCGGTTGGTGTAATCGTATTCATGTGTGCCTGATTTAGATTTGGTTCTAAAAGATTGAATTTCAAATGAGCTGTTTCTACCTATGCCAATGTCTGATCACAGTCCACTTGCGTAACATTCATTACAATTCCACAGTCTTACTGGATGAATCCTGTTTGTAATTGATTGAATGGATCTGGAATGAGCCGTCTCCACAGGTCTGAGGCTGTGTTGTGTCTCCCCAGGACCAGAACACCATGCAGAAGTCCCACTGCACCCAGGTGGACAAGATGATCGGCCAGCACGACAAGGACAAGCTGAGCCAGGAGAAGCTGCTGGAGAAGGCCATCAAGAAGAGGGGGTGAGGCGTGTGTGTATGTGTGCGTGTGTGTGTGTGTGTGCGTGTGTGTGTGCGTGTGCGTGTGGAGGGTTCTCCAGGGCCTCACACCTGCGGGCCCCTGACTCCTGCCGTCTCTCCTCTTAGGGAGAACAACTGTCAGGAGCTGAAGAAGGAGACGGAGATCAAGGTCCAGACCTTAACTACGGACCACAAGGCTAAGGTACGGGGCGCTAAGCAACGGTAACTAGGAGCTTTGTACCTGTGGATGCTCACTTGAGGGATGCTAACGTCACACAAATGTGTGTGTGTGTGTGCAGGTGAAGGACATCACAGCCCAGCACACTAAGGAGTGGTCAGACATGATCAACTGTCACAGCTCTGAGGAGCAGGAGATGAAGGACAGTCATGTGACCCAGCAGTGTGACCACCTGAAGAAGCTGCTGAACACCGTGCAGGAGCAACAGACCCTGCAGCTCAAAGTCATCCACGACCGGTAACACACACACACACACACACAAACACAATAACACAGGAATACACACACACAATAACACAGGAACACACTTGCAGGAACACACATACACACTCCTTGAATGCTTCCTTGAAAACATTGTCTGCCTTCCTTTCCTCACAGACAGAGCAAAGAGATGCGTGCCAACCAGGCTAAGACATCAATGGAGAACAGCAAAGCCATCAGCCAGGACAAAACCATCAAAAACAAGGCAGAGAGAGAGAGGTGAGTCACACCAGTTTACCTTGAATCACTAGACGTCATTGGAGCAAGCCAGTGTACATCCAAGTGAAGGTGACTGTCTTCATCCCGCTCCTCTACCTCTCTCCTCAGGAGAGTGAGGGAGCTCAACAGCAGCAACACCAAAAAGTTCCTGGAGGAGCGGAAAAGGGTTTGTGTTTAGTTCTCACCTCCCATTCACCAGCAGGAGTTTTGGTTGTACATGTTCTGGGTGAATGACAGTGAATTTGTTCCTCTCTCTCCTCCCCCTCCTGCTCCTCTCTCCTCCCCCCCCTCCTGCTCTGTCCTCCTCCCCCTCTACCTCCTCCTCCTCTCAGCTGGCCATGAAGCATCAGAAGGAGATGGAGCAGTTGGAGAAGGCCCAGAGGGAACAGCTGGAGAAACTGGACAAGTTCAATGAGCAGGTAAACAGTAACTTGCACTCGTCACTCAGGACATACTAAGAGACGTACCCCACTCACCTGAGACCAGCGAGTCTGAGATTCTTACAACCGCGTAATCACATGTTCACTGAGCTGACGCTTTTGTCCAGTCAAAGCTCCTGAAGTGCTCTTGAGCTTGGACCCTGCTTCTGAGGACTCCAGCGTTGCGTTTGCACGTTGCCATCTGCTCATGAACTCATCGCCTGTACATTTACATTTTACATTTAGTCATTTAGCAGACGCTCTTATCCAGAGCGATTTACAGTAAGTACAGGGACATTTCCCCGAGGCAAGTAGGGTGAAGTGCCTTGCCCAAGGACACATCATTTGACACGGCGGGGAATCGATCCAGCAACCGTCTAATTACTCGCCCGACTCCCTCACCGCTCAGCCATCTGACTCCCGTGTCCCGTGTATGTCCCATGTATGTTACTGTACATGTATGTGACATGTGTGCCCTCATTCATTTGTTTTTAATTTCATTTGCTTTCCTTGCACAGCTTTTGAAATCACACCATGCAAACAAACAAGGTAGGAAATACCATCCCTTCACTTTTTCTTTCTTCCCATCATCTCTACATATCATCCCTCCATACTTTTAGTTCCCAGTCTTCCAACTCGGGTGTCTTGCTAACCCTTTCCATTCCCCCCAATGCGGATGTCCAGTGTGTGTGTGGATGTCCAGTGTGTGTGTGTGGATGTCCAGTGTGTGTGTGGATGTCCAGTGTGTGTGGATGTCCAGTGTGTGTGTGGATGTCCAGTGTGTGTGTGTGGATGTCCAGTGTGTGTGTGGATGTCCAGTGTGTGTGTGTGGATGTCCAGTGTGTGTGTGTGGATGTCCAGTGTGTGTGTGGATGTCCAGTGTGTGTGTGTGGATGTCCAGTGTGTGTGTGGATGTCCAGTGTGTGTGTGGATGTCCAGTGTGTGTGTGGATGTCCAGTGTGTGTGTGTGGATGTCCAGTGTGTGTGTGGATGTCCAGTGTGTGTGTGTGGATGTCCAGTCTGTGTGTGGATGTCCAGTGTGTGTGTGGATGTCCAGTGTGTGTGTGGATGTCCAGTGTGTGTGTGTGGATGTCCAGTGTGTGTGTGGATGTCCAGTGTGTGTGTGGATGTCCAGTGTGTGTGTGTGGATGTCCAGTGTGTGTGTGGATGTCCAGTCTGTGTGTGGATGTCCAGTGTGTGTGTGGATGTCCAGTGTGTGTGTGGATGTCCAGTGTGTGTGTGGATGTCCAGTGTGTGTGTGTGGATGTCCAGTGTGTGTGTGGATGTCCAGTGTGTGTGTGGATGTCCAGTGTGTGTGTGGATGTCCAATGTGTGTGGATGTCCAGTGTCTGTGTGTGGATGTCCAATGTATACAGTTTAAGTGTCTAACTGTACCTGTGGTCTGAGTCGTTGATCTTATGTGCAGCAATAGATGGATTATTTTTGTAAAAAAGCAAGAGAGATCATTTTTGTATTCCCACCATGTCATGAGAGGTGCCTGCATGTTTTGAATGCAGCACTCAGGGTGTCGTAGCCCCGCCTCCCTGTCGTGAGTCAGGGATCTGAGTCAGATGGTTGCCTAGCAGCCAGACCCAGTCGACTCACACATGCATGACTCAGCATGCTGCAACACTGTAGCTAAGAGCTTAATTTAGTGGGCTCTCAGAAGAGTGACTTTTTACAACAGGACTGGACATAGAGACTAAAGTCTGTTTTGAACTGGGTAGACAGTAGATGAAGAGATATTGCAGTACAGATGGGTTTGGGTGAAGTATGGAAGCCTCCTTTAACGAAAACTATAATCTATGGGAGTTTTTTTGCGGAATACTGTTGTTTGCTGTGTGTGTGTGTGTGTGCTTATGCTGTTGTTGCCTCTGGCAGGCCAAGGACATGCAGCAGATGGTGAAGCTGGAGGAGGAGATGGACCGCAGACCAGCCACAGTGGTGTGAACGACTGAGGGACACACACTCTCTCACACACACATACACACACACACACACACGCATGCATGTACACTCCAACCCCAGAGAGGTGTGACACCCACTCTCACCAGAGACAGACACAAGTCATACACACACGCACAAACACACACAGACACACACACAGACACACACACACAGATAACTGCCCACCCCTCATCCTAAGACTCACCAGTGGAAGGCTGTGTTCCCCTCCTGGTACTGGACATCCGGCCTTCTGACCATCCTGATCCTTCGTCCTTCCACCATCACCTGCTACCGCCGGCACAGTCCTATCTGGCCTCTAAAAGCAATGGCAGTTGAAACCAGAACAGACTGCACCGCACACACACACACACACACACACACACACACTCTCACTCTCTCTGTCCTCAGTCTGGTGGTTGTTTGGCGGCATGATGTAACAGATCTGTCCTGGTGCCAACGGTACGTTTACCGGTACCAACCAAACCCAACTTGGAGGGAGACAAATATTTATTAGTTTTAACTTTATGTTGGCATAATATGTGAATGATACTGTACGCTACACCAGAGTTGTGTCCAGAGCACTTTAAATGTGGTAGTCCATCCTAAATGATCAGGGGCACTACAGTATGTAGCAGTTCACTAGGTTCTCTATGTTTTGATAAGAATGTAAAAACTAAACATGTAAGCGGTCTACAAAGGAGACACCTTCCCCCACACCTCTTACCCCCACACCTCGTACCCCCACACCTTGTACCCCCACACCTCGTACCCCCACACCTCGTACCCTTACACCTCTTACCTCGTACCCCTACACCTCGTACCCCCACACCTCGTACCCCCACACCTCTTACCCCCACACCTCGTACCCCCACACCTCGTACCCCCACACCTCGTACCCCCACATCTCGTACCCCCACACCTCGTACCCCCACACCTCTTACCCCCACACCTCGTACCCCCACACCTCTTACCCCACACCTCGTACCCCTACACCTCGTACCCCTACACCCCTACACCTCGTACCCCTACACCCCTACACCTCGTACCCCTACACCCCCACACCTCGTACCCCTACACCTCGTATCCCTAAACCCTCACACCTCATAGCCCCACACCTTTTTGTTTTTAGAAGAAAAAACTATCGTATTCTATTCCATTGTTTTCAACAAACAAAGCAAGACCCACACCTTGAAGTGGACAGTTCAACGCACTGAGAAGGGAGCCTGGACAGAGAAGCCAGCCAGCCTGGACAGAGAAACCAGCCAGCCTGGACAGAGAAACCAGCCAGCCTGGACAGACTGTTCTGGTGCGACTGTCTGCTCTCACACCTCTCAGAAGACTGGAGCAGGGAAGGGTGTGGACTTTGGACACAAAACAAGATCCCTACTCGCTCTGTATCACCCTGTCACAGCTCCCACAAAGACATGCACCTGTGCTGAACAACACTGCAGGAGAGGAGGGCTGTGGACTGTACCATCACACATGTCCTCCGGAGGCCAGGACCCCACCGCAGGGTCCTAAAGCCCCCCATCTCCACAGGCTCCACACCTCGGCCTCTCTGTCTCAGGGTGGCTGAGTGGGTTCCCTGCAGAGGGCCGCAGAGCTTAGCGACAGTATTAATAGGCTTATTACAAGCTTATTACATGGCCATCGAACGCTTACTTGATGTCCCTAGTGGCTGGAGAGGCGCCTGCCATGTCGTTGTAGCAGCTTAGACAATGTGGGCTGAACAAAACGGCTTATCGGCGTGGCCAGAACATCCATTCAGTATTGTCGGGGGGAGGGTCCGCTGTTGGACAGCTCTTCCTGGATGACTGGGTACAGTAAAGGCTGGGACAGTGTGGATGGGGTGTTTAGTCCAGAGAATGTAGCTGGGGAGGTCTCTCTGTAACCATGGAGACAGTTGAGCGTATATAAGGTGGATCAGTCGTGATGCTTTGAACCAATGTGGGGTTACTACTCCCCTGAGCCAGGGTTTGGAGCAGGGACATCTGATCTCACAGTATCTATGGTGTGGGACAGTTCACAACAAGCATCAGACGTGATGGGAGTGTTGTCTTGGAGGTCCTGACAGGAAGAGGTGCATTATGAAATCGTATGTTCAGAAATGACTCATGGGTACTGTAGTTTTTTGTGCACATACAGTAGACAGCTGTGGTGTCAGGCATTCATGTGCATGGCACTACACTCAGAAATTGACCAAACCAATCGCTTTACACAGATAGGCAAAAGAAAAACAAACCAATAGTTCTTTTAGAGTTTTATTCTGCTGTTTTATTCTGCTGTAATTCCTTTAATTAAAAAAAAAGGTAGATGAGATCATATGTATATACTGGGATGTATGTAGGTAATGATTTTTGACCAAATGTGTTGAACGGTTATCCTGACAATGAAGGGCTGGGTAATTGTAAGGTTTAGTTGGTTTCTTGGAAAGACAATTATCAACCACTGCGTTTTATTTTCTTTTTCTGCCCATCCTCAAGCACCTCACACCACTAATGCTCTCTCCACATATCTAGTGCAGAAATACGAGTAAAGTGCTTTTACATTTTATTCCATCGCTTTCGAAATGTGCCACTCAATGTCTGCTAGGACGTTTAAATTATTTTACAATGATATATGCCAAAATAAGGGGTTATTTATATAAAGATATATAAATACATATACATATAATATATATTATATATTAAATATAATGTGTAGTTTAAGACTAATGTTTGTTAGAGGCTTTTTTGCACTAGTTGAATGTTTCTGTTGTGCGACTTACGTAACCTTTCGCTCTGTAGTTTGTCGAGAAAAGCAGATTATTTTTGCTAAACTATGTCGCTTTTGATTTCCTCAATTTCTATATCCTCTTTTTGTTTTCTATTTTAACTGTAGCTTGTCGACGGACCATTCTGTGCGTGTTTTTGTATTTATATTGTATTGTTGAACTTCTAGCAATGAAAATACTGTTGTTATCCTGCTTCTTTAATACTGTTTTATAGTATGTGTACCAATAAACTATCCAGGTGTAAAATGGAACCTGACCTTGTGTTTTGTTTTTTGTTTTTTTCTGTGTGGTAAGCCTACTGTAGGGTAGCCTACCACGAGTGTCGGTTATTTAACCTGCTGCGAAGATCTGCGACGCGTCAAACTTTTTAAACTTTTGCAAAACGAACAACCTCGGGGGTTTTACATTTATGACATTGTAATCGAATAAATCAGACGTTTCAAAGCACGTATTTTAGATTCTAACTTAATTAGGCCTATAGGCCTATACAATTAAAAATATTTTTTCTATAGGAAAATACACGGGCATGTGTTAATCCGAAGTAAAATCTTGAATTGTGTAGTAAATGGGTTGTGTAGGGGTGCAACAGTAGTTTCGTCTGTTACTGAAGCGTGTTGGACACAGGCCGTGTTTTCGTGGTTTGTTTTTGTTTTTCAGAACAAGGGATAGCCAACTGCGTGGTGAGCGAGAGGGTTAACGCACCCACGCACCTCTCTTCCATGCAATTGGGGCTCAGGGTAGTCGGGTTGCTAGTGTTCAAACCCGCTTCATAATCACATTCAACAAGCGCTTAATGAATTCTCGTCCCCTAACCCACTCAAACACGGGCGGTTCACTCTCTGAAGCCCCTTATTATAATTAAGCTAATGTTTCCATTAGAAAACAGAACAAAGTATGATAATGATGTTTGCGTTGTCTTGACAACTCGGTGCACCATGGCTTTCCATGACTATAAAACCGTGTTAAGGGGTTGTTTGTTTGCGGTGAACATCGAGTTGGGAGAGAGGTTACCCATAACCTGCTCCACAGCAAAGAATGTTTCGTCTACATCTGTAAATGACACAATAATTTTTAATACGACCATGTTTAACGTTACAGAAAAGTCCAACGGACAAACGGGCACCAAAATTCTTTTGGAGGCTATGTCGAAGGATAAGGTCCACTTGGTGAAATTTATTCTTGATGCGCTGGATGGGAAAATTATCGATTCCAAAACCGACGGTGCGCAGACCCCTCTGATATCCTCCGTTCTTTTACCGGACTCAGAAACACGCTGCAAGTTCATGGAGCTTCTGATCCAAAAGGGTGCCAGCGTCAACTGCCAGGACGAGAGCGGACGCACGGCGCTAAGTTACGCATGTGAAAAAGGATACTTAGACGCGGTGAAAATACTGGTCAGACATAATGCTGACCCAGAGATGATTGACGTGTGGGGGAATACCGTTCTGATGTACGCGGCAGTGGCTGGTCACTCTCCCGTCCTCGAATTCTTAGTGAGAGCTTTTAAGAGGCTGGGTCTTCAGATAGACAGACAGAACAAAGTTGGAAATTCGGCTGTGGAGGTGGCAAAGTATCTTGGCCACACCGACTGTATTTTTGCGCTCACAAGCAACCCCAAAAAAGTACGAGAATTTGAAGAGAGTAAGCAGACAGACTTCTCAGACTGTGGCTTAAATGATGAGATTGTGGAGGGAAAGTTGAATCCCTTAGTTAAGCGACATGAAATCCTGCAAACGGGTCCAAGTGACTGCTCTGCGGCAGTGGACGCGACCTGGCATTCGAGAGCTACGGGTCGAGGAAGGAATTCTTTAATTTTAAAGAGTCGGTTACAATCTATGGACTCTATTGAAGAGTACGACAGAGAGAATGAAAGGTGTCCGTCCTCTCCGCAAGACCTGATTTTCTCTGGTGTTCTTACCCCCAAACCTCCTCATCGGACATGTAAAGACCAGACCTGTACCTTCTCTAAGCTGGGGGAGAAGAGGAGTAGTGACGGCCACCTGCCCCCCCTGACCAGGGGGAATGAGCATCAGATGTCCGTTCTCTACTCGCCCCGGCCAGCCAAAACCCCTCCCAGAGGTGCTTCAGCCACCTCTGCATCCAGTACTCTTGGCATCTTGTTGACACCCATCACGGGCAAAAATGTTAGAAAGGGTGGACCTGATCAAGTAAAACTGAAGCCATTAGACCCCAGTGTAAGAATATTTGACGAAAGTTACTACCAAAAAAGATGCAGTTTGCCGTCCAGTATCCTCAGTCCCACGCCACCTGACCGTTCCTCAATGACATTACGCAAAAGCAAAACTTTTTTATGGCGACACGGACCAACAGTCGTTAACATGGACAGTTCTGAGACAACAGCGCCAGTCGCGACCTCGACTAATTTCTCGGTTCTAGGTAACAGACTACTGAGGCGGTTTACTTTCCCAGAGTTTAAAAAGATTGGCAAAGAATCTCAACAGCAGGGCGCGTGTGATTCACAAGGGGGAGATCCCTCTATGGTTTCATCGCAAGGAATTCCACGCTCGGAGATGTTCCCGCTGAGCACGAGGCACCCCCAGGTGGGCAGCAAGCCGAGCATCGACAGCATCAGCGCTGTGAAGTGCGAGTTCGACTTTCATTTTAGAACATCCCCTCCTAAATGAATATTTCCCTTTGTGCGTCATGCGTAATTGCCAAACTTGGAAACGTTGGACATATTTTGATTCTAGTATCTTACTAACAGAACGGAAGACCGCATATATATGACGCTGTGTTTAGATACAACACAAATCTTGAGAAATGTAGGAACGCATTTGGTGTCTCTATTACTATAGATAGGAAAGGGCGGGACCAATGGTTTGGCGTTTGCCCCAGACACGTGTAAGGCGCCAAAGAGGAACTGTCACATTGTACAGGTCATAATGTATAGGCTATTGACCCGGAATTTTGACACTACAAATCAGCTTTAACACGAAGTTTACTCCAAGGCTTATACACCAAGGCTTATAAAAAATATATTTGAAATAGGCCAGCTGCTTTATTTTGTAACTGCCTTTTAACTGCTTTGCTTGTATGTGTTCTGACTGTAGTCGATCCCGTACAAATAAACAGTTTGTTTTTAATCCATTTACTTGTTTTGTTTAAAGAAAGAGAAAGCAGCATGTATCTCACAAGTTGAATACCTTGAATGATCAGGGTTCCATGTACTGTATACGTCGCCAGCGTGATGTACTAAACATACATGAGCGCTGAGGAACAACTTTCTAAGGGTTGATATCATTTCACTAGCTAGGTCAGCCATCCTTTTCTATCGTGAATGTCCATTATCCGTCAGCTGACATCCCTCACAATTTACAGCAAAGATTAGAATAGTACAGCAACCGTTTTAACACGCACTGCTTCAATGACGGAAAGAGTGCGGGCACGAGACAATGGCACAGCAGAGCCTTCAGTAGGTGAGAGTCTCAGCAAGTGCCGGGTTTAGCACGGTCATCATCAGAGCTCTCACACACTGCGCAGTGTCCTCACGCATGAGTTCACACACTCTGCACGGTGTGTGAGAGAGCGCGTCGCCAGACTGCAAGCCACGCACACAATAGAAGCAGCTGCAACCTTGCCTAGAAGCGGTGGGGGAGGGGAGAAACGATTCCCCCCCATACACATCACCTCTACTTAGCTGCAATCACGGAGTAGGAAACAACAGCATTGCGGGAACAACTGAATGCGGCCAACTGCTTTTGGTGAACGAACTTCTTAAAGGAAACTTCTCTCATTTGTCAAATTTGCGTCAGGGTCAACGCTGCGTATTGTTAACGCTTACCGGCATTATGAGAATGTGCAGTAAAAACACTGTTTCGCCGTCGTCGACACTAACCTAAAGCCTCCCTAACTGTCAGTATTTCGGGGATTCCTAAAAACGCAGGAATCTACAGCTACTGCGGTGAACCCCGGATGCTATCACACACCTGGAGATTTGCTGCATTCGCGATGATCTGAGAGCGTGACTCCCGGGCGCTGAGCAGCGGCATCCCTCTCGCCCCCTCTTTCGCTCTCTCTCTCTTTCACTCTCTCTTTCCATCCCTCCCTCCCCTCTCTTTCTTTCTCTCTCTCCGTAGGTCCACTACAGGCTACAAGTCAGTTAGCCGTTTAGCCAGAACCATGGAGAGGCTTGGTTTCAGGACCCTGGTCAGCGGCAGAGTTTTGCTGTGTGTGCTTGGTAAGCGCTTTGCGAGTGTGTACTGTAAGTGCGTGTGAAGGGGTGTTGCTCGTGTTAACTGACAGAATTTCGGTCGTGACTCCTCACTGCAGTCCGATGTTAGGCTTAATGTGTATATGTGTATGTGTGAGTGTGTGCTCGCGCGGGCGCGCGCGCGTTTGTGTGTATGTATTTATGCGTGTCAATGTGTATCGACAGATTCCCCGTTACATACTCTCTCGAATGGTCGAGAAGCACTTTGAGTGGGTAAAAAAGTATAATGATAATGCAAGTCATTGATTGTTAGTATTCATAGCACATACAGTTGGCTATTACATCACGACCATCTTTTAGACTCGATTTTGGTCTGTCTTCTTTGCATGCCAAATCACTTGCAGCCACGGAGATTGCGTCCAAGGAATGGGATTGTCATGAATCTGCCCCTCGTGACTTTTGAGAGAATAACTTTGTGACGACTAACCTTTCAGTCCTCTGTCAGCTCTTTTGCTGATTCTGCATTTTGCTCTTATGGCAAGCAATGAGCAATATACACTGGTATCTATTCTATTCAACTTTAGACAGTTCTATTTTATGCTGACCCAGCCTCACTGTTGGCAGGTATCCTGGCCCGGTCCAAGGTTCTCGCGGAGCAGGAGGGAGAGAACCTTTCTGGTCTCTCCACAAACCCGGACAAAGGAATCTATGCAGTTCGGGAAAACGGGACGACCTGTCTCATGGTGGAATTTGCCGTTCGGTTTGTGGTCCCATATGATGTGCTGGCGCTAAACGGGATTGACGTAAGGGTCATTTGGGTCTTCTTAGAGCTTAACGCAAATCATGGATGTTTCAAAATGTCTCAAGCATTCAGAGGGAGATATTATAGGAGCACAGATGTTTGTTGATTCAGCGAACTTCACGGTAACATGACCTGTTTCCTCACCTATGCTTATGTAGCCTAGGTCAAAGGTCGCTTTGATGTTAGGTCTTTTATATTTTATTTAATTTTGAGGCATTGACTGGCCTTCTATATAGGACGTTCAAAGCATTCATAGGCCGTATGCATTTAACAACTTATTATCCGAGCAAATGATCCTTTAATCATCAGAATTACACCATAAGTAGCGTATATTCTTTTCTCCTTTCTTGTAGTTGATCACGGAACAGTCATATCTAGCACTACCTCGTGGCGCGGAGATCGAGGGAAAGTGCGGGAGCACGGAGGCGGAGATTCACATCTCGTGGAAAAATAACGCCTACACACTCCGCATATACTTCACAAAGGTGGGCGAGATAGGGAAACGCTCTGGAATCCCAAATCACGTCCTCTCCCGAGGGAGTCTTGAAATGTTTTAACATAAAAAGAAAAATGCAAAGAGAAAGTATTTTGAAAATATGGAAATCCTTCGTATAAAGGATGACGTTTTGCTGACTATGTTGTAGGAATTCCGTGACCAGGAAAATGAAGTGTGGAAGTTTAGCAAGGTCCAGTTCGTTTATGACACGTCGGAGACATCCAATTTCATCAACGCATACAACCGTGAGTATAACCCACTCAGCAGTTCTCATTCAAAAGTCATTTCACAGATGCAGTACAGACAGTTACAAATTGTATCCAGACTTTTACAACGTAGGCTACTTACATTTATATTTTTGTAAATGTATAGGCCATGCACTATTATCGTCTTTTCATTATGGTATTCTTATTATTTTGTAGTCTTATTATTTACGTTATTTCTATTATTTTGTATAACATTTATGTGGTTATTATCCATGGGTCACAAAATAACTACACTGTATAAAACCGCATTTTCCTTTGTCTAAATGCGTTCTATCGATCCATTGTTTTTTGTAATTATACTGAAAGCAATACATCAAGTTTATTTGAGCTATACTTTTAATAATTATGCAATATGTTATATTTAATGTGCCTCTATACTAAATGAATATCTACAATTTTCATGCTTTATTGGCCACCTGGACTCTGAAAGGCTTTTGCTATTTTCGTCTTTGGAAAACACATTTTGAAAGAGGTTGATGCTTGTCTAGTTCTGTGTTTCTGACATAGTATACAAGGGCATATATTGACAACTTGTATTTACTTTTAGACACATCTACGGCATTACTGCTTTATTTCGATAGTGACAGTGTAGAGGGACAGGACATGGAGGGAAGAGAGGGGAGAACATGCAGGGACTAGCCAGGGCTGGAGTCAAACCTTGGTCCCTCAGCTACGGATATGCGCTCTGCCTGATGAACTATTTGGGTGACCCTCAACATATTATTTTACGTGCACTTGTGTGCGTGTGAGTGTGTGCGTGAGAGAGAGAGAGAGACAGAGAGAGAGAGAGAGAGAGAGAGAGAGAGAGGGAGAGAGAGAGAGAGAGGGAGGGAGAAATAGGAGAGTGGGGGAGGGTACCGAGATAAATCATGAAAAACAGAAAGCGAAAGTGTAACACAAAACATACAACATAAGATATGAGGATATATCATTACCCACCTCCTGTCGACCCCCCCCCCCCTCCCCTCCCCACAGCTGGGAAGCACACTGCCAACTCCCACCACCTGTCTGCGCTAGTGACCCCTGCTGGCCGCTCGTATGTCTGCCAGGCCCAGCAGACCCTCACCCTCATCTCCACCGACCACCAGAAGGGAGTGACGGTTGCCATGAGCGACATCCAGATCCAGCCCTTCGACATAAACTCTGACTTCATCTTTAGTGAACGTGAGTCACATTAGCGTTGCGTACATCATTTACGTTCAATGAAATTATGCATGCGCTGTGTAACCTGCCCTGACAAACTCAAAATCTTAACTCAAGACTATCTTTATAGATGGTCGTCTTCTGGTCAATAGGTAAAAGAGTGACATATCTACCCTTGCACTGTCTAAAGGAGGGATGATGGTATTTGTGAGGATGGGGATATGAGAATGATGAGGCGATGATGATGGCAGGCAGGATGACCCGATGATGTAAAGGTGATGTGATGATGGTGATGGTGACCACGATGATGAAGATAAGCCTTACGTGACAGTCTTATTGGAGCTGTTATATCACTGTGCAGTTCCTGGTATAAAAAAAACATCCCTAGATAGATAGTCTCTCTTTCTTTCTCTCACTCTCTCCCTCCCTCATCCTGGGGGGGGGGGGGGTGATACTGCTGCAGTATGAGGAACAAACCAGAGCTGCAGAGAGAGAGACGGAGAAAGAGACAAAAAAAGAGAGAGAGAGGTCATTAGGACTTTATGAGGTAGTTATATCCTTGTCCTCCATGCAGGTCTGATGGCTGTGCTTATGTACTAATGTCCTCTAAAGCATGGCACCCTATGGAGCCTGGGTGTTTCCGCTGTAAACTAGCCTCCATTTACACCCCTCCATTTCACATGGAGCTGGTTTCTGTGCTATTAGGGCCCTCAACATGTCACTGAGGTGTTGTGCTCCTATTCATGACCTTTTACATCATGTCAAAGCTTTCATTCTTATACTAACTCACTCTCAGGGTGTGTGTGTGTGTGTGTATGTTTGTGTGTGCATTTGAAGGTATCAGGTTCAAGCTCATTTCCCCTGATAAGGGCATCAGTAACAGCTGATTGAATACTAGAGTCTTGGAACGCAATGACAGCACACACGCAGGAACACAGCTCTAATTTTCTATGGTTTGGTTTGGTTTCTATGGTCTGTTTCTTTTACAGCTTTTAAATGCATCACTGACCAGAGAGAACGACTGGAGGAAACCCTTCCGCTGGTCCTCGGCTTCATCCTTTGCCTCATCATTGGCATCACGTTGACCGTCTACCACTTCCACCTCAAACTCACAGCCCAACAACAGCCGCAGCTGCCCAGAGACCGCTCAATGTACAAGAACATGTAAGCAGCCCGCGCCAGCTTTTTCCAAAGTAAACACGAAAATGACTGAGCTACTTTCCCACGACATCAAAGCACATCTGGGGCAAAAACGTAAGGACAATGTGGGTCGAATTCTAGATTGAGAAGTGACGTAAACGTTCTCAAAAAGTCAGATGATTGATTTGCCTAAATACGTCGATGTTTTCTTTGATTTTGTCAGACATCTTTGAATTGTCGAGCAAGCCTGCGCTTTCATTCTCCTCCATAACGTGTCCAGTTTTCTCTGACCTCACTGCTAAATAATCTCGGTCCATTAGTCCTAGTAATATATTTGTGTGAAGTTTTATTTGTTAATCTTTTTTGATTATTTGTTATGAATGCAATCCTAGTGGTAAAAGTGGACCGTGTTGTGGTGTGCAGGTGTTTTGTACGACCTTCACGAAATCACGAAAAATAAATGTTTTTGCTTTGGGTGGGCGGATCTTTTTCCAGATCCCAGTTTATGGAACATATCAGAAAATATCAAATAATGTACATAATGAATGAGCTAAGAAATCCTGTGAAGACTTGCAAATGAAATATTATTTAATTATCTGAGCCTATCAGAACGTCTGAAGAAAGTGTATCGTTGTGAAAGAAAAACAATATTTAAAAGAATAGATGTATGATATTTTCCGAACGACTATGCATAATTCTATGCTGATGCAAACTTTGATGTGCAGTATTCCGTTCACTAAAATAAATGTAATGGGAGTCATAAAACTGCGCATAGAGTAAGTTTTTTTTTTTTACTGTCGATTGCCTCTGTCTGGTATCATTGGACCGACTTGTTGATTCAGAAAGATCGTTACCATCTCTTGTCCCATTATTTTTCAGTGAATGACAGTTTATCAAATAAAATAAATGGATTATCCTGTTAGATACAACGAGCGGCACCAAGGTGCAACTGCGGCCAGTGTGATCGATGTTCCTGTCGGGAAAGACGGGCCGAGTCGAGTTGCAGATCGAGTATTGATCTAGTCGTTTGACTGCGGGCTGAAAGAGGAAATGCGATCCGAACAAGTCTAATCTAAAATAAATGGAGCATCCTTGACACACGCACACCTTTTATATTTAACACTTCAGACATCATGAATCATCATTGCCCCTGACAAGTCGTCATACTTAAAGCCGTAGACTTGTCCTTTGCAGTCATGTCTAACGCAACCACCCCACAACCCCCATTCAGCAAGTTTCCCGTGCGCATAGGCAGGGGCGCCGTATAGGGGGGAAAAGTTATGCCGATTCTGACTGACAGGGGCCCCAAAAAAATTAAAAACGAATAGAAATGATATATATATATATTTTTTTTTTTTCATGGGGCCCAAAATTCCTGTCAGCGCCCCTGCGCATAGGCATCACGTGAGAGGTGTGTGATCGTTTGTCACTCCATGTACAAAGACAATGAAACACAAAAGCAGATCATCAGGCTTTCCTAGCAGAGAACATTGGCCAACAGTTTTTCTTGTAACTGCTTTTTTACTGCCCTGTGGTTAAAGTGTCTTCCTCTGAGAGAAACATTTCTCCATTCCCATTCTGCAGGGTCAAACCAAATCAATATTCCATTATGGTGCTTCAAAGGGGAAAAGCTTTTGTGGAAAGAAAATAAATAACGTCATAAACGCTGGGAGCCTGAGATAAGGGTCTGTTGGGAAAGAGCTACACCAGGCTGTTTGTACAGTATTTAAAACGATTTTGTTCACAGGATCTCAACGTAGCACTGAGGAGGCATGATGATAAGATAGTGGGAAGAATCCATGCAACACTTTCCACAGTTTTGTATGTGCTTTTTTTAATTGAAACCAGCTTCACTGATAACAAACATGCAAAATCACTTTACAAGCGACACCACAGATAAGTATTACTTGTTACTCATTCAAGTCTTGACTTTTGCCAAGGGTAAGCCAACAGCACACACACGCACACACACACACACACACTGTACAAAGATGCCGTCAAACGTGCCCAGTCACGCACAGGCGCGCGCACACACACACACACGCACACACAAACGCACACACACGCACTAATTTTCATATTTACATGTCACAGTGAACGATGGGTAAAAACAAGATGGGGACCAAGATCACACTGAGTTTGTGGTCCAATCAGAAAGTGAGAATGGCAGCACAGTTCCAGCGATTGGGTGTGGAGTAATGGGAAGAATGACAATGAGGAAGTAGTTTAGTAAACCAGACCTTAATGAGTCTGTTGAAAGCTGCTTCTAATTTTTGCTCAAGAAGTCTTAGACAAGCGCCCTTTGGAGTTAAGGAGTATGATTATGTTGATAGTATGCTATATATAAAGAAAAAAGTATTTTCTGGGAGAAATCTTTTGTTTTCATCATATCCACTGTGCTATGATTAAATGTGTTTTAATAATTACAATGTCTTAAATACAGGACAGGGTGTAATAAATAAGTTGGGGTATTGCTTGTATCATATAACCAATATCACTGTCTGCTGATATCAAGAAATGTAAAACAAAAGAAAAAGGCCACACTACCAAAAAATAAACCTTCAATTCAAAAAAATAAATACATCCTTTAAAACAGCATACACCTTTTCCACACTGAATGGAGGCTCTGTCTACAAATGTAAGATAATAAATATATTCAGTATTTTTTGTAACAGTTAGGGGTTAGTTTATTTGGAATATCTCTTAAATTTTGAATCAAAAATGGATTATAAACAGTAGGAAACTCTGACTTCTATGTAATACTGCCCATATCACAAGTGTTACGACACAATAAAATACTGCAAATTATCAAAACTGTACAGAAAAACTTACAATTGTCTCTAAAATACATTTTCACTGTTAGTGTGAGAAGAGAGAGGTGAACATAACCAAGTTCCCTCCACCGACAGAAGAACAACCCATCCTTCCGTCTCTCCGCAACGCCCAAACCCCGACAGCCTCACATCCACCGCTCATCCCCCTCCTTCCTGATTGCTCCGCAATCTGCTGCTTCTGTCTGATGCGGCGGGCCACCTCGTCACACAGCAGGGATCCCTCGGCACGGCTGCGTCCAGACAGCCTCAGCCGCTCACCGCACACCCTTGAAGCTCTAGTCCATTGATGTCTACTATAACTCTACAGCGAGTCGGGACTCGACAGCCTAAGGAAGAGAGAAAATGGCACCAGACTCCATAGAAGGCTCCCGGCGTGTAACTGGCTAGAGAAGCACTCAGCAGGCCACAGGAGAGTCCCAACACCGAAGAAGACTGGCCCCTCTGCTACAGTTTTACTGTATATATTCAATATAGTAGGTATCTCAAGGCTCCTTGACCTTTTTTTTTGAGGGGAAAGAGGGTTAGAAAAATTCCTCTAGCTAAACTACTTCACGGTTACAGGTGTGAGTTACTCTCAGCGGCTGGACAGTCACTGGTCACTGGGTGTTTGGCTGGGTCAAGGTGTCGCCGCCCTGTTGGGGGGAGGTCAGCGATGCCGGTAGTGTCTCATCAGAGGCATGATGCAGGAGGGGGGGCCGGAGAGCTTCAGGAAGGGATGCTGGAGAAGTTCCAGAGCCGTAGCCCTCTGGGAAGGTTCCCTCACCAGCATCAGGTCCAGGAACGCCCGCAGCACCGACGACACCTGGGGGACAGACACACGGACAGACCTTAACATCACGTGACCTCTCCTGAGCCCACGCCTTTCATCAAACAAAGAGTCTAATACGATGGGAAAGTTCCATAAAGGTACACAAGCTCATTCTCTCTCGTAAAGGCCTGCTTTAAAAAGCATCCGTGTGTGTACAGGTGATACTTAACCCTTTCGAGTGTCCTGTCACTGCTGATGTAAATGCAGTAAGGGTGCAACACTTTGTGAAAAAACCCATCCAATAATAACTCCTTCCCTGCGTAGGCAGGTTGCCAGGGCGCCTCACCTTGTGGGACTCTTTTAACCGTGGGGGCATGTTGTCTCTGATCCTCCTCATGGCTTGCAGGGGGGGCTCGTTAAAGTAGGGGGGCTCACCATCCACCATTTCTATCACCATGATGCCTAAGGACCAGATGTCCACCTGGACACACACACCAGGGAGCAGAACGACTGTTTCATCGGTCTGGGAGAAGCTTACCCACTGGGACTGTACCTGCATGCAGGCAGTCCTGGGTCTCCTGCTTTGTGAGTGTGTGTGAGTGTGTGTGAGTGTGTGTGTTTACCTCTGTACCGTAGGGTAATCTGGAGATGACCTCCGGTGCCATCCAATAGGGGGTGCCCACCAGGGACTTCCTCTTAGGCACCTCTTTAGACACTTGGGCACAGAAGCCAAAGTCTGACAGCTTTATCTGAGGGAGGTACACAACATTATCTAGAATCCTACCACAGGGATGGGTCCATGAGTGTTCACCGTAGTCAACACAAAATAAATAATACATGCTTCTGTTCAGCTATGGAAATCCGTGGAAGATTCTATTACAGGGAAACCACCAGGTTTGAAGTTCCAACACACAATGACCCTTCAGAAGAAAGAGGTTTCATACAAGACACTAATCCTGCATATTAGCACTTAATTATCCATCAATTAATCATGTCTTATCAGCTCGTTAGGAGGCATTAGGCTAGATTTAATTACTGGGGCATGGGAGCTAATTGATGATGATGAGTTTCTGCAGTTTGTGGAGTGGTGCTGCAGGAGGAGGAGGGGGAGGGGGAGGGGAGAAGGAGGGGGAGGGGAAGGAGGAGGAGAAAGAGGGGAGGAGGAGTGTCACGTCGATGGGTTGTCCAATGTCCGGCTCACAGGAGGTGTGTGTGTGGGGACGAACAGACAACCACACCACCAATGTAATCTGAAGTACGCACATGACATCTAATTATTGAGTTATTATTGATTTGAATCTATTTATTACGTGAATCTCTGTGATAGAACAAAGTCCAGTCTGCAGAATGGGAAGTAACAAAGTACAAATACCTGAAACTAAAACAGGTAGTAGTATGTCTTTTTTTAAAGTCTATTCTTAAGACCCACCTCTATGCTTTGGCTTTTTAAAACTGAAATGAAAATTGTGTCTACTTATTTTGATGGTATTGGATCTTTGTATGAGGTGTTACAGTTTTTTGTTTTTTGTATTGTGTGAGACGTGTTGAGTCTTTGTATTTTAGGGCTTTTATTGTTTTATTGTTTTACTGTACAGCACTTTGTGTTTCACCTTGAATATTAAAGTGCTTTATAAATACATGTTGCTTGCTTGCTTGCTATTGGATACTTTTTCCTTTACGTGTCAGAGCCCTCACTTCTTCACTTGAACTTGAATTAAAAAGTATTGTACAGTCATTTTTACCAGAGTCTTTTTAAACATGAGTATCTGTACTTCTACTTGAGTGAAGCATGTGTGCACGTTTGCCATCTCTGCCAGTCAGACCAGCACTCCAGTGGACAGAGTGGCTGAGCGGTTAGGGAATCGGGCTAGTAATCAGAAGGTCGCTGGTTCGATTCCGGCCGTGCCAAATGACGCTGTGTCCTTGGGCACGGCACTTCACCCTACTTGCCTCGGGGGGAATGTACCTGTATTTACTGTAAGTCGCTCTGGATAAGAGCGTCTGCTAAATGACTAAGTGTAAATAAGGATGTGGCACGCGTCATCACGTTGCAGTGTGAGTCATGAAGGTGTGAGCTGAGGACAGGCTTACCCGGCCGTCGCTCGTCAGCAGGATGGAGTCACTCTTGATGTCTCTGTGGATGACCCCCTGTGTGTGGAGGTAGGACAGAGCCCTCAGCACAGACACACACACCGTGGCAATCTGCTCCTCGTTCATTCTGGAACACACACACTTTTGGTAAGGATAGAGTGACAGAGGACCAGCTGAAAAGTGCGGACAGAGTGACATGTTAGGTTACGCAATCACATCATGGTAATGCACGTCAGTAAGTGTGGTGAGTGGGAGTGTAGGAGTGAGAGTGCATGTCTGTGTGTGTGTGTGTGAGTGTGTATGTGAGAGTGAGTAAGCGATTGAGTGTGTGTATGTGTGTGTGAGAGAGTGAGTAAGTGCGTGTGTGTGTGTGGTCACATATGGAGAGCAGGGTAAACAGCACGTCTGGCTGAGCTCATACAGCTCCAATGAACATTAACATGAAGCCCCAGCTGGAGAGGACCTCCCCCAGCACCCCTCTGCCCCCCCCCCCCCTGCACACCACACACACACACACACACACCACACACACTCACACGCATGCATGCACGCACCCTTCTGGTTTGCAGTCCCCCGTCCTCCTGTCCAGTCTTACTCCACAGCGGCCCACCGTCCTGCCATGTGCTTACACCCTCGTCTCTCCAAAGAACTACTGACCACCACTCTCCTTCCATCCTTCCTTCCTTATTTCCTTCCTTCTTTCCTTCCTTCATCCTTCCTTCCTTCCTTCATCCTTCCTTCCTTCCTTCATCCTTCCTTCCTTCCTTCCTTCCCTCTCTCTCACCCATATCCCTCTTGCTGTCTCTCTCACACTCACTTCTCTCTCTCATTATCTCATTCTCTCTCTCACTCTCTTTCTCACTGTCTCTCCTTCTCTCTGTATCTCCTCCCTCTCTGTCCCCCCCCCCCCCCCCCCCCCCAGGTTTCACTGTCACACATGTATGGGGTCAGTACCCCGGCAGAAGGCTTCTGGTGACTGTCTGGAGCAGGATGGGAGGCAGACAAACCAGATTCAACATACACACTCTCTCTTTCCTTCTCCTGTTTCTCTCTCACACTCCCTCTTTTCTTTACAAGTACGTAAACATCTTATCCAATGAGCCTTTGAAAGGTAAACATACACACATACAGAAACAACACACACACACACACACCCTCGCTGTTCCAAACGGAAACACAGCCTGAAACGTCTGTAACCAGGCTGAGAAACATGTCGGCACCATCATTTGTACTCATTCTGGCACTGTGTCTGTGTGTGTGTATGTTTGTATGTATGTGAATCTGCATAAAAGTGCGTGAGAATGTGTGTTTTTAAGTGTGTGTGAGTGTGTGTGTGTGAGTGTGTGTGTGTGTATAAGTGTGTTCTCCTGGCAGCAGCCCAGGAGAACATGTTCTACCCTCATTAGCGTAACAAAGGAGACCACAGAAGCACTTTCACCTGAGCACACAGATGGGAACCCACAAACATCCTTCAAAATCCACATCCTGTTCTCACAACGCACTTGTTTCACACCCACTTCTGCTGTTGTTTGTTCTGACAGGGTAATTTTGTGGTATTGTTTAAGTTGTGAACTACCTCACAGCCTTGGGTCTTCTGGATTTAGTTTGAATCGTCGGAATAGTCAACTTTTCTATCAGGTCGTTTTTACTATTTCATGAAAATGAAATCACCATCACCACAGGTGCTGCAGAGTAGAAAAACACTGACCCCCATGTAAAGACCTAAGCTCACCCTGTACCAAGCTTTTTACCACATCTATATTTAATGTGTCGCACATTGAGAGTGTGTGTGTGTGTGTGTTCACGTGGTGTCCTAGTGTTCCGTTAGCATTTCAAACGTCTCACACACACACACACACACACACAGTACACCCACACACGGTACACACACACGCAAAGGGGAAAGACTCTAACAGCTGCTGAGTGAGAATCTACACCTCCTCACAACTAATGAAGACTGTGTCTCCGTCCTCCGGACTTGTCGCCGACAGACAGGGATGCTCAGCAGCAGCAAAGCGTGTTATTAACATCCGACACAGCGCAGCGAAACGCCGACACGTCACACAAATGACTGTAATTAACCACCAAGGACAAAGTAGGCTTAAACAACGAGGTTTGGAACAATGCAACCACGCAACAACAGAGGGACCATTAAAAAGTTGCAGGATAACAATCTTCAAGGAGAAACCAAAAAAACTAACTGTTCGTGTGGAGAGTGTGGTGTTGCATGTGTGTGTGTTTCACCTGTTTAGGTGACTACTCTGAGGTTGGTACCATGAGTTTGATAGGACTGTAACACCACCTTGACTGGCCATTGGGAGACAGGTTGAATCATGTGGGTGCCACGTGATTGGTTACCTCGTGTGAGTGACAATGTCCGTCAAGGCTCCTCCCTCCAGGAACTCCATGACGACCCAGAGTTCGTCCCCGACCAGGTAACTGTTGTACATGTCCACCACATTCTCATGGTGATAGTCCCGCATGATCACCACCTAGGACAACAACCACAATGTTACTGGGAACAGCACATAGCTCAGCAGGAGAGAATTTAGACAGTCGACCAAGCAAAGTTGCGGGTTCAAATCACAATTCACCAAAAACGTCTGCTAAATGAACCCATTATTTATTTAAGCAATAAGGTACTCGAGGCAGTACTTTATCGCCAATAAAGTACGTGTTCGGAACACGTACTTTATTGGCGATAAAGTACTGCCTCGAGTACCTTATTGCTTATATAATACGGTTGCCAGCGAAATTATAAATAGTAAATAAATAGTAAGCTGCCTTTCAGCACAAAATAGTTATAGACAACAAACATTGTGTATCGCATTTCAGTAGCCGAGAGAAAATAGTCCCTGTAAACAGTTGCTGTTGCAATGCAACAGCTTTGTGAACTTCACGTTTGTTAGCCTAGCTAGATCTTGCACCATCTCATTCATTCACATTTGCTCATTTAAAAAAAGTTGCCTTTAAAATAACAACGACAAGGGGACACTTTCAATAAAATAATATTTAATTTAAACAGTAGGCCTACTGTAAACATTCTAAATCAATCATAAATGTTTCGTAGGCACTGGGTATATGGTAGCTAGCTAGCCTACATATGCTGTAAACAAGTTACGAGTGACTTGGGACTCGATGGACTAACATTAGGCTGTTGTTAAGGTTAGCTTATGTTGATTTGGATAGCTCCATTAATTGTGCATCCGTGGAAAACGTCCTTATAAGAAGCCAGCAAGACCAGCAGGTCATGTACTGTAATTGCGTGGCTACGAAGCAAAAATTAAATAAGTGGATTCAAGTTAGCAAATAATGGCTAGACCTTTCAGTCCAACGTTTCAGTAGTTAGACCAGGTAGTTAGCACTGATAGCACGGGACAATCCAATATTATTGCTTAACCGAATGTTGCTAGTCTAGCTTGCTAACCAATAAACAGCTGCAGACCAGTACTAGGAGACAGTCTTTTTCTTCGGCAACCTTTTAGTTTTGTTGAGTGCGCACTAATATGGAACGCTCCCTTTTTAAGGTAAATGTAAAAAGGCGTACAGTACTTTATGCTCAATAAAGCACACCCCGTGACTCACTCTCAACCAATCAGAATGCTTGATTTCAACCACCCGTATTATAAAACATAACGCTGCAGGTTATAACTGTAACCAAAAGGAACCAAGTAACCAAAATGATGTTGAACCATTTAACAAAGCAAATCTTTACTGAGTAGTCTTTCTTCTCTAGCAGTCTGATGAGACCAGGGGCGCTGTATAGGGGGGAAAAGTTAGGACGATTCTAAAAAAATTGAAAAATATAATATAAATGATCAACTTTGATTATTTTCTTCTTTTTTTTTCATGGGGCCCAAAATTCCTGTCAGCGCCCCTGGATGAGACACTGTGCTACAGAGGACCTTGATGTGTAGAAAGACTCTTTTTACACCCCTGAATATGTGACTGATTCAGTGGCAGTTTCCAAATGCTTTGAACGAGTGTGGCTTTGAGTAGTGCTACAACTGTAAGGTGACGGTGAAAGTAGCACATTCTCCTATCTATATGTGTATTGTCAGAGACCCACTGCATGACCTCTTGACCACAGCAAGAGACTCAAGCTTCTCTGTACACAGAATACACAGAATCTGCATATCACTGACCTTATAGAGTAGAGTGTTACAGTGTCAACACTGTTTGTAATATTGGTAAAGATAATCGTTTCATGGTACATGATCTATTAAAAAATGTAATGAACTAATGCTGATGTTTTCTCATTTAGATGTGTTCTGGAGGATTCATCAAACAGGATTAGTTTGAGACATTAATAGGATCATATAAAGCATATTGCTCTGAAATTGCTCACCCACACAGAAACAGTCAGACACACACACACGCATGCATGGAGACACATCCAGAAACACACAAGTACACGTGCACCATCATTGATGCAAAAACATGTAGACATGCGAGAACAAGACATCAGTAATAGTACACTGCCACCATGTGTGTGTGTATCTTCCACCAGCTCTCCTCAGATCATTCTCCCAGTCAGCCAACTGGAGAACCAAACAGAACCAGACAGAACCAGACAGCCCACTGGGGAACCAGACAGGCCCGCTGGGGAACCAGACAGAACCAGAAAGCCGGCTGGGGAACCAGACAGAACCAGACAGCACACTGGGGAACCAGACAGAACCGGAGAGAGCTGACGAGAGCTCACAGCAGAGAGGTTCTGTAGCAGGCTTGGCTCACACCCCTCCAAACGCAAAACACAGCTCTAGTTGCCTTGCCAACATCTGGAGCAGGCTTGCTGCCACAGAACACAACACTGGCCTAGCAACAGAGAGAGAGACTGTGGAAGATATTTCCCTAACAGGCCCTCTTTTGTCTGGACATGAAGGGCTTTCTCTTCAACCCCCTCCCCCCAGCCCCCAAGCCCCTTCCCCCCTCACCTCTCCTGACCAGGTCAGACCCCCTGACGCAGGTGTGGAGCTCTCCACCCCCCCGGCCCGCCCGCCCCCCCCCGGCCCGGCCCCCCCCGGCCCGCCCCCCCCCAGCCCGCCCCCCTTCGTCTCACCTCGTTGAAGAGCAGCTCCCTCCTCTGCTGTTTCCTCAGGTCCATCTTCTTCACTGCTACTTGCTTGCCGCTCTGCTTCTCGCTGGCGATGCACACAATGCCGGTGGAACCCTCGCCGATCTTTATGAAGCTGTCCAGGTATTCCCTGGGGTCACCTGCATTCAGCATGCCACCACCCCGCACCAACACACACACACATTTGAGATCGATCAGACAATTTTACCCTGTAAACGTAACACCACAAAGCAAAGACTTCTATGGAAGAAAAAAAAA